>NC_083716.1:181005671-181308701 GCF_028564815.1 Eubalaena glacialis | reverse complement strand
TGACAGTTTATGCATTGATTTATATACCAAGGAATTCCTTATCTCTGCATTGTATAGTGGTAGAGGATGGAAAGAACTTAAGTAAAATAGGCCCATCTTGACCACATACCCTCTTATTTCCAAGTAAACTCTAGACATGCAATTTGGGATATCAAGTTTTCCGTGACAGGTAGTTTATAAAGTACCGCTGTGAAGCCTGTACACTTAAATACATCACGTGTTTTAAAATCTATTTCTGTATAGCTAGGGATGCTTTGCTTCTGAAAGCTGAATATAGCCCAAATTTAAGTAGTAATATATAGCAAAGCAGTTCACTGAAGTGCTGAATTTTCGAAGTATATTTTTATTTCTGAAGTCTTTCCCAGTTAGATTAAGCATCCTAAAAGTATGGATTTATCTATCTTACTCAAATCTTTATGGAATAAGATAGGATTTGAATGAATTAATTAATGAGTAAGTTGGTCAATCTTCAGTCCATTTATAATTGAAAATAGCCAACTAATTTCCGCCAAATCATACCAAGAAATAAATACGATGCAGAGTGTTCAGTACCACGTGGATAGTCAAATGTATCTCACCAAGTCTGTATTTTGACTGGCTCTCAGTAAAGAGGTACACAAATTTTAAAAGTCACAGCTTTAATATGAGCATTGACATTTTGCATTCACTTAGTGAACACATTTTATAATAGAAATGATTTACTTAATAACTAAAAATATATTTTTTGTTCATTTTATTTGCTGTTACCTCAAAGTATACTGGAGTCAATCAAGCGAGTTTGGGGCTGGAAATTCTGTTAATGAGTGTGTAATAGAGGGTTAAGAGAGAGAGCTAAGAGAGATATCAACATTTATGCGGTGGTTAGAGCAAGGAGAGGAATAGCCTGAGAAGAAATGGCCAGAGAAAATAGAAGAAAATGAGGAGAATGCAGTTGAAAAGAAGCAATGAAAGAGACTTCGTCAGTGCTCTGAAGTTAGATGCTACTGAGAGGTGATTCAAGATTCCTGAAGAATGGCTGTTTGGTTTAGCATCATGAAGCCAAATCATTGGTGTTCTTTTTGAGATCGATTTCTTTTTTTTTTTTTTTTTGTTAGTTTGAGATCAATTTCTGATAGTGTGGTGGGGGCACATTCCAAACTGTTGTGGGTTAAGTTTTGTATAGGAGGTAAAGAAGTGGCGAGAGCAGGAATGGCTTGGAGCCAAGAAGTTTGGCTGGAAAGGGAATTGATGTCTGAGGGTGACTGACTTGACTGATTTAATATAGAATCTTAAGCCTACTTAAATATTGATGGGAAAGTATTGATGGAAATGGTGGTGATACAAATATAGGAGAGAGAGAGGCATAATAGATTGAGGTCTCAGGAAATACAAAGAACAGTCTGTGGAGCAAACTTCCTTGGAAGCGGATAAGATCCAGAGCAGAGATAGTAGAGACTGGACATAAATAGTAGAAGGTAATGCTTTCCATTTTACTGCTGGAAAGAAGGAAAGATTGGGTAAAAACAAAAAGGGGGTTTGGTATTCCAAGGTGACATGAATTTTCTCTGTGAAGTGAGAAAGATTAGGTCATATACTGGGTAGCAAGAGAGAAGAGGAAAACATCGGAAATGTGAGAGAAGTCAAGAAGGTTTGAAAAAGGTGCTTTGTTGGGAAAGGAAACATTGCAGGATTGCTGGGTGAAAAATCTTTGTGATGGAATCCAGTCTGAGCCTAGCTTATGGTTAAATTTCTCTTATAACACATTGTTTAATAATGAGACTTTACTATAGTTAGATTATGTTCAGTCACCCTTTTTATATGTATATAAAGAAATGTACAGATATAAAATACTTTTCATGGTTATAGTGGTTTTCTCCCTGTGGCTAGTCACTGCAAAACCAAAATTTTAACTAAAATTTGTGTAAATTTTTCTACAAGTTAAACTTGCTTATTGTGTTTAAAAAAGAATGACTTTTAATAATGACTTCTTTTTATGAACAATGCATGTTCATTATAAAAAGTTTAAGCAAGACAAAACTGATAAAGAAGATCTAAAAATTATGCAATAGCTCCTTGCCTAGGAATTATTTTTATTAGCATTTGGTCTGTGTTATTAAGAGAAACAATTTTATTAAAATGTGATCATTAATGTATATACTGTTTTAAATAGAATACTATATTTAGTTTGAAAGAAAGAAAAAGAACTGAAGTAATACGGAAGAAATTAATGGTTCTGTACCAGTTGGTTGACCAACTTGCAGTTGGTCAATTTTTGTTTCAGTGTTTGTTTATGCCAGCATACTTAGAATGTGAAACTTTGAAAGTGGCTATGATTTCTAAGTGGGCCACCTTCTTGACAGATAGAATCTCTTTCAAAGACTGAGAAATCTTACGGTGTTTTACCTTGTGTAATTAATCCAGTCAGAGTATATATAGAGAGGAATATTTTCAAAACCTGAATGAGCTTAGCAATGCTAAAATTTAGCTCTTTCGTACTCTTCAGTTATAAGAAATAAGAGAACAGGTCCATGTTTACATCCTTGAGTCATAGTATTCTCATCTCTGGCATATGGAAGAAATAGACTCTAATAGAAAGGGATATAACTATTATAAAATATTTCTCAAAGAACTACTCTTTGCCAGAAGCAATGATCATCTTTCTCTAGGAGAAAGGAGAATACTCCTTTCTTCTTGAAACATTTTCTTTGCCCTACTCCTGGAAGAGCATACTCCTTGTTTTTCACTGACTTTGTCACCACTTCGTAGTCTCTTTTGCCAAATCCTTCCCTATCAGACACCTGAGTTTTTGAGTGCTCTCTCTGTATGATGTCATCCAGACCCATAACTTTAAACACATCTGATAATTCCCAATTTTGTATCTCCAGTCATGACCTTCCAAACTACATCTAGTCCATTCTATCATAAATTCCCAATACAAACATTTCTCATCTTCTCTACAGCAGCAATTTTATTTCAGGTTACCACTCATCTGCACCACTGCAACTACCCCCTAACTTAGTCTTTCTGACATCACTCTTGTCCCCTCCCTTAGAGTCTGTTCTTTTGAGAGTAACCAAAGTGGCTTCTTTAAGTCATAAATCATATATCATCATCCTACTTTCCCTGTATTTAAAGCTTCCTAATCAATGGCTTCCCATTATAGCTAGAATAAAATCCAAACACCCATGGCTTACAAATGTTTGTGAACTGCTTTACTTCTCCAACTTAAACTTTATTTACTATTCTCTGCTGTGGTTCACCCACACTGACCTTATTTCTACTTCTTAGAACTCTCTTCCTTCAGGTCTTCTCATTACTCCCTCATTCTGGCCATTCTAGTCTCAGCTCCAATACCATCTCCTCAGAGAGGCTTCTCTGACTATCCTAGTACAAGTATTGCCCAGCAAATGTAAATTGATACAGCCACTATGGAGAACAGTATGGAGGTTCCTTAAAAAACTAAAAATAGAACTACCATATGACCCAGCAATCCCACTACTGGGCATATACCCTGAGAAAACCATGATTCAAAAAGAGTCATGTACTACAGTGTTCATTGCAGCACTATTTATAATAGCTAGGACATGGAAGCAACTTAAATGTCCATCAACAAATGAATGGATAAGACGTGGCACATATATACAATGGAATATTCCTCAGCCATAAAAAGGAACAAAATTGAATTATTTGTAGTGAGGTGGATGGACCTAGAGTCTGTCATACAGAGTGAGGTAAGTCAGAAAGAGAAAAACAAATACCATATGCTAACACATATATATATGGAATCTAAAAAAACGGTACTGATGAACCTAATGGCAGGGCAGGAATAAAGACACAGACGTAGAGAACGACTTGAGGACATGGTGGGGAAGGGGAAGCTGGGATGAAGTGAGAGCGTAGCATGGACATATATACACTACCAACTGTAAAATAGATAGCTAGTGGGAAGCTGCTGCATAGCACAGGGAGATCAGCTCAGTGCTTTGTGACCACCTAGAGGGGTGGGATAGGGAAGGTGGGAGGGAGGGAGATGCAAGAGGGAGGGGATATGGGGATATATGTATACATATAGCTGATTCACTTTGTTGTACAGCAGAAACTAACACAACATTGTAAAGCAATTATAGTCCAATAAAGATGAAAAAAAAAAGTTTGCCTAGCAATGCCACCCCCTCCCCCCAGCACACACATGCTCTATCACATTATCCTATTTTATACGGAATAGTACCAAAAAAGTTTTTAAAAATCAGATGACATCCCACCACCAAAATGACCATAGTTAATATTTTCAGACATTTCTTGATTTTACAGAAAAAAAAATTGTGATATCACATTTTTGACTTAATTTATTTAAATAGGAAATGTTTTCACTAATGTAAGTGGGAAATTGCCAAAATTGAAGATAATGAAAATAAAAACAATGAAAACTACGTATTTAATTTTTTAGCCTTTAGAAGCTCTGAGGCTGAGGCCTGTTCTGTTGATAAAAAGTTATCAACATTTGTAAATTTATAAATGTTAAACATTAAAGATCAACGGCATCAAACCAACATTTTCTCCTTGACATAGTCAGAAGGACTAAACGAGAATTGAAACAGAAATAACTTTCTCATCAAGCAATTCAGTATGATATAGTCTTCAAGATGACTCTAGTCATCTTCTTTGTCAGTAAAGTATTTCCCCCAAAAGGGAATTGTGATAATAATTGTAACATTTATGATACTAATTGTTTTAGTTAATGTGAAGTTGAAATAAATAACTTTTGCCATGGACTAGGGTAAAAATGTTGTGGTGAACTAGTAAGAATTAGTGGGGGAAAACCCTGTAAACTCACAAAGTTTATTATAAACTGTTCCAAGGTGAATTGAGTGACATGAAATGATATTATTCAAAATTAATGTTTGAGTATATTACTATGGAGTTTCTTCTAAATTACTAATTCCTACATCATAAAAACAATAGTATATGCCCCAGTTACTGAAAGAGTTCTCTGTTAAGCACTTTACATATATTATCCAATTTAATCATACCCATCCTCTGAAAGGTAGAAATATCTTCATTTTAAAGGTATGATAATGAGATCCTTAGAGGTTCAGTGATTTGTCTAAGATTTTATGACCAGCAGGGCTGTTAAAGTTTCTTTGTTATACAGCAGAAACTAACACACCATTGTAAAGCAATTATACTCCAATAAAGATGTTAAAAGATGTTAAAAAAAAAAAGAATCCGCCTGCCAGTGCAGGGGACACGGGTTCGAGCCCTGGTCTGGGAAGATCCCACATGCCGCAGAGCAACTAAGCCCGTGTGCCACAACTGCTGAGCACACGTACTGCGACTGCTGAAGCCTGTGCTCCTAGAGCCCGTGCTTTGCAACAAGAGAAGCCACTGCAATGAGAAGCCCGTGCACCGCAACGAAGAGTAGCTCCCGCTCACGACAACTAGAGGAAGCCCATGAAGAGCAACAAAGACCCAACACAGCCAAAAATAAATTAACTAATTAATTTTAAAAAATAAATTAAAAAATGAGGGCTGAAATTAAGAAATTGCCATTTAAAATCTGCTGATGCATTTACTGTAGGGATGTTGTTGAGGACATCACTATAGTTACTCATTAGCCCCTACATCAAGATGACTATATAAGAAATTTTTCGTTACTCATTAGTCCCTACATCAAGATGACTATATAAGAAATTTTTCATTCTAGGTGTCATAAAAAGTTTTTTATTTCTATAACTGAACTGACCATGTTTCCTTTGTTGATCTGAGTGCCAGGAAACTAACTTTTATTTTCAGTTTTCCTGTTTTATTGTGCTATTTGTGTAAGTTGCCTCATCATGATAAGAAGTGAATAGTATTGTGCTTCCAGGGAAACTTTTTTCATACTTTTCAGGTATTCAGAAAATTTACCTAAACCATTGTCTGGTGTGTTTACTAGTAAGATATAATGTACCTCCTCATTTCTTGCTAATTTTGTTCGTATGAATCAGGTACTATATAACATCGATTGTTTGCCAAGAATACTTAAGTATTATTTTAAATAGTTATATTTAATTGTAATAATTTACTTTAAAAATTATTATTACCAAATATTTCCACGTTAAGATATGAACAGATTAATTATTTTTAATTCTGGGGAATTATATTTAAAAACTTTGCAACCTGTAATGAGAATATCTTGGTTTTTTTGTAAGTAAGAATGAGCTATAGTCACTGTTTTTCTCTTATCAAACTCAATCAAACTGTCTTTCATGATTCCTATGATACCTCTATCTAAAATAATTGATACTGTATGTTTGAAAGCATCTCATTTTGGGAATATAATCTAATTGGTAATTTTAATTAAATTAACTTGTTTATAAATGTGTTTATTGTTTTGTGGGTATATCATTGCTTTCTGTTCATAATATTTCTTAGTATTTGTTCATTTTTGTGATACTGTTATCTGATAATTTGAGTAAATCCCAGTTGAATTATGTTGCCACATTATGTCTTCAAAAGGGCATAAAGTCAGTACACATGCTTGAGTAATGTCTGGTTGTTTTACCCTTATGTTTCCAGTTGGCAATTTGAAATTATGGCTTCAACTGCACTTTAAATATGTGATAATAGCATGTGTTTCTAATAAGGGCCAGCACCATTTTGTACAGATAGTGTGAATGGTTGTCACTCATATATGACGAATGCACCTTCATCTGCTTCTTTGATAGTCCCCTAAAAACCATACCCTCAAATCAGGCCGATGAAATTAGCTGCTGTGTAAATTGTGTGTCTGAGTGGTTCATTATCTAATCACCGTCAGAACCACAGTGATAAAGTAGATTGAAGCAGGGACGAGGTCTGCCAGATGATTTCACCACCCCCTGCCCCAAATCCAGTTTCCCTTGGAAACCCTAATAGTGCAGTTTAGAACTTCAGGCTCTCATGCCTGGAATACAGTATCTTTTAATGTACCAAACCTGAAAATACCAGTAGTTCTGGAGCATAATCTTCTTTCTTTAAAGATCATAATTTTATTTATTTCAATCAGTTTTTGAAATGTTGAGGCTCTTGAATTACTATTTTGCCGCTAGTGCCCTAAATAGTACTAAATAGGAAAAAAAAATACTCTGTCCTACTTGTAAGAATTCAGAATAACTTGAATAAATTGCTAACCTTCTAGGAATCTTGACTCACTCTAATAATGACCTTCTGTGTTATTTGTTTATTGAATTGCTTCCCTTTAATTTATTTTAGGTGCTTTTGAAGATGATGATATCACGCATGTTGAAGGAAGTGTAGATCCTATTCGAGATATAGAAATTATACATGAAGAGCTTCAGCTTAAAGATGAGGAAATGATTGGGCCCATTATAGATAAACTAGAAAAAGTGGCTGTGAGAGGAGGAGATAAAAAACTAAAACCTGAATATGTAAGTAAAATCTACAGCTTCTTTAGATATTTGAGTTCATTTTCCTTGATTAAATTTTTAAAATAAAGCACATACAATAACTAATATTGTTATGGAATTTTAGGATTCAAGGATCATTTCTGTTAAAAAATTGTTGAGAAACCTTGTTTTCTCTTGGCAGCAAAGGATCGTGGTGACAGGCTGTTTAAGGTGTTCTTAGGAAACCATATATAGCAGTAATATTGAGTATTTTATGGTTACTATGTATATCCTCAAGTTTTAGTGTTGGAGATGTGGGGTTTTATGATGAAAACTTACTGGATTTAGATAAAGGACTGAATATGAGTTTTGTGGATTTGAAGAAGTGATTTACATAAGGAATTGGTCTTCCACAGCGATTGACCGAATGAATGCACTATTAAAGTAGACAGATAATTTTAATCTTTTATGGAGTGAAAACACATGTCATTGTCTTTAATATTCAAATGTGTTTTCTATCACATTGTAGTGAATAATTATTAGTAATATTGTAGGAAATGTTTCAAAATCTGTTTTGAAGCTTTTAGTTTAAGTATCATCAAATTGTCTTTTACCTTAAAAAAGCAGCCTTAATTATATATTTTCTCATTAATTAACATCTTCCACAAACTGTTCTTGCTTTTTATGTTTTTTTGTTATAGGAAGAGATTTCTTTCTTTTTAACTTTTCATGTGTTTTTAATATGTTTATTTTTTATTTTCTCCTTTTTGGAAACTGATTATCTTTTTGCTTTCTCATTTATTTTTAATAAGTTTGGAAAACACACCTTTGATTAGGGAACTCTAATAGGAAGAAATCAATTACAGAATCAACCTCTAAACATAGTCACACTACCAATAAATTATGGTCAAAAGTGCCTGGTCTTGGAACAGGGAGACCTGTGTTGTGCTACTGATTTCCTTGATAGTCTGGAGTGAGCCCAAGTCATTTTACTTTTCTTAACATCATAGTTATTTCACTTTTTCCCTATTCAAATAGAATGGAGAAAGGAGAGCGATTTGTCTGAGGAAATTGTACAAGATTTAGGATGGAAAAGGGGATTTCACATGTGGGTTTGAAAGATATCCCTTTCTGTAAAGGGGGAAAACGTCATGAGATAGATGTTGGGATTGAAGGCAATTCCTTTGCCCCAAACAGCATGGTTTCTGATTAGAATAAAGCCTTATGCAGTCATCCTTTAGTTAATTGAAACTTACTGACATCCATATATATTTCAGAAGCATTAACTGTCTTCAAAATAAATTTGTCAATATTGCTTTTCCTTAAATGGGGAAAAGAGGCATCACTTTCTTCTGAAATTCTTGGGCTACCATTTCCTGGCCTTTCTTCTCAAAGAAAACTAGAATGCTGAGTGTTATTACTCCTTCTTATTTCCAAAAACTGTGATTATTTGTGTCTAATTTTCTTTCCTCATATTAGATTCAGCTGCTTCAGAATAAATTATAGATTCGTGTTTCTCAACCTTTTTTTTTAAATTATCACTGTCCCTAAGGAAAAAAATTGAATTAAATTTCAATTAATTAAATTTCTCCCTAATGAGAGAAATTAAATACTAACAAGTAAGAATTTGTTGGATAGATGAGCTTTGGAGGGCCACAAAACATTTTAATAACGAAGTTTTTTTTCACCCCCAAGAACCAATTTTTGCCCCTCTGGGAGTAATATTACCCCTATTGTGAATTCATGCTATAGATTATCTTGTAGCAAAGCCAATACTGGTAAGTATGGTAAAACAGATGGCTTTTTAGAAATTTTTTTTTCAGTTTGTTGTTAGCAAAAATAGGACTCTGGTTGGGTCTGTAACGCAATTTGGAAAGAATTAACATCTTTACAATACAGAATCCTTCAGTGTAGGAACATCTTATATTTCTATTTATTGAGCCAGGCACTGTTGGACACTTTTTATATATGTTATTTAAATCTCACAACATGCAAGGTATATATTATTATCTCCATGTTAAAACTGAGGAAGGCCAAGTTTCAAGAGGTTTTGTGAATTGCTCAAGATTTCCTACTTAGTAAATTGTAGATCAAGTTTTTCAACCATATTAGTCCAACTACAGGGCCAATATGTTGGGGTTTTTTTTTTAATGCTTTTAAAAATTGTAAAATATGTCCCAAAAGATGCATTAGCCTCATATGTATAGTTTAACAAACAGTTGTGAAACAAACGGGAGTAAAACCTACTTGCAGGTCAGGAAATAGAATATTGTTTAGCACCCCAAAATATCTCCATCACTTACCAGTCTTAAAACTTTCTGTCTTCCCACAGCTAACCATAATCCTGAAATTTATAATATCCTTATCGGTGTATGTGCCACCTGCAATGATATGAATTATTTTCCTGAGTGTAAACTTTATATAAATAGTATCATGTATCTATTTATATGAGCATTTTCATTCAGCATTATTTTGTACAGTTCACTTATGTTGCATTTATCTTTAATTCATTTGTTTTTCTTAATGTAAAATATTTCATTGAAAAAAAATACCAGAATTTTAAGATCTGTTCTACTGTCAGTGGGCATTTGAATTTTCCCTCAAAGTTTTTTATAATCATGAGCAATGCAGCTGTGAACATTCTTTTACATCCTGATGCATGTAAGGGTAGTCTAAGGCTTATGTTTATTATAGAAGTCAGTAGTATATGTATATCTTCAACTTTACTAGATAACACTTTTCCTAGTCTGTGAGAGTTTATCCTGTTGTCAATACTTGGTATTATCAGATTTTTTCATTTTTGCAGTTTGATGGCTGTGTAATGGTATTTGGTTATGGTTCTCATTTGCAGTTCTCTAGTTATGTAAGATTGGAGACCTTTTAAAATATCAATTGGCCCTTTAGGATTTCCTCTTTTGTGAAGTGCATGTTCTAATTATTTTGCTCCTTTTCTATTGGATCAGTGTCTTTTTCTCAATAATTTGTGAAAGTTACTTATATATTTTGGATATTAGTCATTTGCTTTGAATGGATTGCAAATATGTTCTCCCATTCTGTGGCTTTTATTTATTTATTTATAAATTAATTTATTTATGGCTGTGTTGGGTCTTCGTTTCTGCACGAGGGCCTTCTCTAGTTGCGGCAAGCGGGGGCCACTCTTCATCGCGGTGCGCGAGCCTCTCATTATCGTGGCCTCTCTTGTTGCGGAGCACAGGCTCCACACGCGCAGGCTCAGTAATTGTGGCTCACGGGCCCAGTTGCTCCGCGGCATGTGGGATCTTCCCAGACCAGGGCTCGAACCCGTGTCCTCTGCATTGGCAGGCAGATTCGCAACCACTGCGCCACCAGGGAAGCCCTGTGGCTTTTATTTTTAATCTTTTTAATAGTATCTTTTGATGAACAGGTGTTAATTTTAAGGTTAGTGTTTTCCTGTCTTGTTTAAGAAACTTTCCTACCTTAAGGTCATCAAGATAATCTCTTGTATTCTAAAAGCATTATTGTTTTATCTTTCACACTTAGCTCATTAACCCACCTGGAATTTATTTTTTGTAAGTAGTTTAAGGCAGGCAACCAATTTGATTTTTTTCCCCCATATGGAAAACCTGTTGTTCCAGCACCATTTTAAAAAAAAGACTGTGCTGGGCTTCCCTGGTGGCGCAGTGGTTAAGAATCCGCCTGCCAATGCAGGGGACACGGGTTCGAGCCCTGGTCTGGGAAGATCCCACATGCCGCGGAGCAACTAAGCCCGTGCACCACAACTACTGAGCCTACGCTCTAGAGCCCACAAACCACAATTACTGAGCCCACACACCACAACTGTTGAAGCCTGCACACCTAGAGCCCATGCTCTGCAACAAGAGAAGCCACCGCAATGAGAAACCCGCGCACCGCAACGAAGAGTAGCCCCTGCTCGCCGCAATTAGAGAAAGCCCGTGCGCAGCAACAAAGACCCAACGCAGCCAAAAATAAAAATAAATAAAATAAAGTAAAAAAAAAAAAGACTGTCCTTTCCCTACTCCAGTGAGGTGCTCCTCTGTCATAAATCAAAGAGCGTTGGCGTCTTAGCTCTTTCCTGAGGATCGGCAGATGAGTCTAGGTAAAAGTGGCCAAGAGCAGCAGTGGGATCCCAAACCTGCTGAGGTGAAGGTGAGAAGGGAAGATGGAATGAGGGGTTAATATCCCATGGATTCTATGGTCTTATGTGTGTTCCTTACATCATTTTTATACTTTCCTCATCCCCTGCTGTCCCAGTCTCTAATCTAGATCAGGCACAATTAAAGTGTGGTCCTCACACCAGCAGCATCACCATCACCTGGGAGCTTCTTAGAAATGCAAGCTACGGATCTACTAAATCAGAATCTCTGGGGACGTGTTTTAACAGGCTCTCCTGTTATGCATGCTACACAGAGTTTGAGGATCACTGCTTTAGAGCAGCCACCAGCCCTCTACCCTCCACCCCAGGGTAGAAGAGTCTTAGGCCTTCCCCTACCCTTTTCTTGGTCTAGTAATGCCTCACTACCTTTTTAGGTCCTTGGTACTATTAAGAAGATATTTCCTCTATTTAGACCTGCTTTATTGTTGTCTTTATAGGCGCAGTTACTCTGAATCACTTAGTTCATTAGTATTGAAAATGGAGGTCTCCTCGATAGAATTTTACCAACAGTTTGCTTGATATCATAATATAACAATCTGACAGTTCGTAGGGATAAAGACCAATGTTAAGCAGGGAAAGACATTTTAGGATGAGTTATTTTAAGTAGTTTATTTATTAGTGAATATTTTTACATTATAACTACTTTTGCCTTAAAAAAAGTAAGGTACAAACAACATTTATAGTATAATCCGGTTTATGTAAAAAATGATAGCTGTATTTTTATAAGTGCATCAAAAGAGGTATGGAAATATGCTCAGTTGTTATGTTTTAACAGTAAACATTTGGAAACTAAAAAAGGTTTTTAACGGTAAAGTGTTTGGAAAGGGACTAGTGGCTGTGAGAGAGTGAGTGATTGGGGTGGGCACTTTGACTATTTACCCTCTATACCTCTCTGTTACTTGACTTTTTTTCATAGCAATGTATTATTAATTTTTTTAAGAAAAAAAGGTCTAAGGAAATTATTTCCTTTAGGTGGCCTCCAAAAAAATAGGTAAATGCATATATATTGTCCTTAGCTGTTTCTGACCTGTATTCATCAAACTACAATTTTAGCTTTGCACTAGAGAAGTTTTGAAGTTTTGGGTTTTGAAGTTTCTGTCCGAGATTGGAAAAGGAATGTGGTAGGAGATGTGAAGCTGGAATAGATGCACACATGAGAAGTCATAGGCTTTAGGATCAATTTCATCTTCACTAACCTAAAAATTTGGATAGGCAATGTAATTTATGAAGATTAAGAAGAAGCTCCTTATGTGTTTTCTTAACACTGACACTTTGAGTTACAAAGCCATTTTGAGTCATATCTCAAACTCTTTGCCTTTTAATCTAAATTTTGGTTGTGTTTCCTCAGAAGTAGACCTTGAAGCAAGAATTAGAGTGCAGGTAGTCTTCTTGGGAGTTAACTCAGGAGGCACACATCAGGGAGTAGGGAATTAAGACCAGGAAGGGAAGGAAACCAATACAAAGTTATGTATATGAGCAGGCGGAAAACCCTGAGCAGAAGGGGATCAGCCCTTCCAGGGATCTCTAGAAAACAGTGTAGAAAGTGTCTTGTAGTTTTTCTACTGGAAGGATGAGGAAGCTGGGGTAATTAATTATTAACTAATTTCCATCAGTCATTGATTATGGGCTGCTCCTCGAAGTGTTAACTACCTGCCTGGCACCTGATGCCTGTGTGATCTGCGCACGGCGCTTAGGCAGTTGCACATGCTTGCAGTAAGAAGCCATTCAGCATGTACTGGATCTGTGAGGGCAAAGGGCATAGGGGCAGGGCACCAAGAGTCTCTGCTAACATTTCTTCATCCAGTGTACATCTAAACTTTTTATCCTAATCATTCTATTTATTTTTGGTTGTTCTTTAGGATCACAAGTTTAATTTGGTGGTGTTTTATATTCCCTGTTTCTGATTTATCTTTAGTTTTCCTAGTACAAAGAGGTTATCTATGTGATTCTGGTACCAACTAGTTCTTGTAGGGGAGTTGTCTGTTTTTACTATTTTCTTGTATTCTCTAACAAATGGTCTAAAGGTATAAAATGTGATTGTCTTCTTTTCTTCAGTTTATGTTTGTAATCTTGACTAACAGAATCAGGGACTTTAATTAGATGTAGATCCTAGGCTATAAAAGCTACTTGGAAGTTATAAGAAAAATAGGTATTTTGTTCACTAGGTATTTACTAATTATTCCTTAATACTTGTTCAAATGTGTCTTTATTTTCTGGGTAATCTTTCAGAAATTTAACACTCAAGCCTCTCTTCCTATGAAGTTTCCATTTGCTAGATTTGCTTGTTATGTATTTTTATGTAAATAAGCAGGAAAAATGGGAATTAGATATACTCTAGCATAAAACATGAGCCAACTTTTTAATGCTAAAACAATCTTCCTGAGTATAATGTTCATATATCCTGTCATAAAGATATCTTTTATAAAGTGGGTCTTGCTGTTGTGTTAAAACGGAGGCACTAAAGAAGGCAAGAGTGGGATAAACATTTACTATTGGTATTATTAGCTAGGTGTATTAGTTTCCTAGGGCTGCCATAACAAGTATCACAAACTAGATGGCTTAAAATAATAGAAATGTATTCTTTCACAGTTCTGGAGGCTAGAAGTCTGAAATCAAGGTGTTGGCAGGGCCGTGCTCCCTCTGAAGCCTCTAGGGGAGAATCGTTTCTTGATTCTTCAGCTCCTGGTAACCCCAGGCATTCCTTGGTGTGTGGCAGCATAACTCCAATCTCTGCCTCCATCTTCTCATGGCTACCTTCCCTCTGTCCAAACTTCCCTCTTCTTATAAGGTTACTAGTCGTAATCGGATTAAGGGCCCACCCTACTCCAGATAGGCATCTTTAGCTAATTCCCAGCTAAGGTCCTACTCTGAGGGATTAGGACTTCAACCTGTCTTTTTGGAGGACACTTTAAGCCATAACAAGGCATCAAGTTCAAGGTTGATTTTAAGGTGTGTATACATTGTATTTGGAAAAACAAAATTTGGAAAATGAAGGTAGAAAGCTTTAAGGAAAATTTTATTTTGTATTGATCAAGTATTTGGAAATCATCATACTTAAAAAATATTTATAAAACTAACAGTTACTTAATTAAACAACTAAATAAGGCAACCAGGATCTTTTTTTCCTCTCAGTCTCTCTGAATGAAATAATTAACGTCCACCAAACATATGGCTATTAGCAGATTTCTTCTCATTATTCTTATGGCAGTTTTTAAAGTTGATTTTTTACATAACTTAAAAAAAACATTAAAAATATTTAAATATGTAACGTGTTTTTCACTAAAATCAAAAGATTCAAAAAGAGTATACTGTAAAAACATAATTCTCCTACCCACTTCTGTCTTCTCATTTACCCTTTTCTCCTTTTTAGATTCTTATGTGTCTTTCCAGAACTAGTCTTACATGACTTAAAAAGATTGTTTCTAAAAGAACAAGATACTAAAAGTACTTGATGAGACTGAATTGCATTCATTCACCTTTCTCCCCATATTCTCTCTGTTCTCGTGGTCTCCAACTTAGTGGACCCAAATTGTTTGAACTGAGTATCAGTATCTTTGACTCCTCTCTCTCATGTACTATTTATATCCCATCCTGTTGATTTTATCTCCTGAATATTCCTTGTATCTCTTCCTTCCTCCTTATTTTAAAAACTTCTTTAGTTTGGGCCTCATTTATGCTTAAACTGATTTCTTTACCTCCATTCTTGCTTTTGTTCTCCACAATTAGAAACTGCAGATCTCACTATGTTATTCCCTTGATTAAGATAACTCACCATCTTCCTATAAGATACTGCCAACATAAAGTCCATGGCTTACACATTTCTTTGTGATCCGACTTTGCCTGACTTATACTTTCTCAGCTCTCCTAACAGTGAACTAAACATTTTGGTTTCACATGAGCTCATTAACTACAACTCTACCCTTTTGCTGCCCCTTCAGTCCTGTTTCCTAGTCATCCTTTGAGATATAACCTAAAGCAGAAGCTTCTTACTATTTAAAAAAAACATTTTATTGTGGAAAACTACATAAAATAAAATTTACCACTTTAATAATTTTAAGTGTACAATTTAGTGGCATTAAGTACATTCACAATGTTGCACGATCATCACCACTATCCATTTCTGGAACTTTTTCACCATCCCAGACTGAAACTCTGTATCCTTTAAATAATAACATACCATTTCCTCCTCCTCCCAGCCCCTGGTAACATCTATTCTACTTCCTTTCTGTATGGATTTGCCTATTCTAAGTACCTAATGAAAGTGGAACTATACAATTTTTGTCTTTCTGTATCTGGCTTATAGGTCCTCAGTACTCACTATTATTTATTTGAAGACAGCAATTAGGAAGTGCAAAGCTGTTTAAGACTAGCATGATAACACAAAGAATGTATTGTGTTTGGGGCAAGGCTCACAAGGATTAGACTCATTTGAGACCAAACTACTTTAGAATCATCAATTTATATATACCCTGAGGGGAATAAAGTCGTATAACAACTGATGTTTTGGTGCATATGCTATAGGCATACTTTCCTGGATATTTCTATCTGTCCACTTTCTCCTTGCCTGTCGCCAATGGAACACAGATGGAGAAAATTAAAAATAGGACATGTTAGTATCCCCATAAACTCATTATTAGCAACCTCAAGTGGGTCCTCAGCTATATCCAGCTTTCCTAGTTGCTCTCCTGCTCTCTGCAGCAACTGCTTCCCTACTCTCCTCAAACCTCTTATTTATGTCCATTCCCTGCTTTCATCCATCCCTACCCTTAGCAGACAACCTTGCCTCCTATTTCAAAGATCAAAATAAAAGCCATCAGACATAGGAATTCCCTCATTTTCTCTCTAATTTTCCACTAGCCAAAACTAAAGCCTACTGTTCATTCCTCTTATCTATGGCTAGTTATTCCAATTCTTTGAATCTTACCACTTACTAACTTTCTAGAAATCTTACACTATTAGTCATCCCTTGTTTTTTTTTTTCCCTTTGTTGCTTTTAAGTGATTTTATTGAGGTAAATTAACATATCATTAAGTTCACCCTTTTAATATATATAATTTCGTGGTTTTTAATGTATTCACAAAGTTGTATTTCAATCACCAAGTAGTTCCTTCTTTCTTGTATATACAACTCATCCCTCTCAAACTAGACCGTTTGCATCAACTATTTAAAGATGTCTTTTCTAATCTTAAAAAACACTTCTTCCTGAATACCACACTTCTCATCCTTCAATTACCATATTTTCCCTATTCTCCTTCTTTAAAACCTCTTGAAAGAGTTATTTTTTCTACCTCCTAATAACTCAGTTCTATCTATCTGGTTTATCTGCTCATTAAACTCAAACAGTTTCCACCAGGGTCATTAGTGGCTTTTGCATTGTTAAATCCAAGGAACATTTTCAGTCATCTTGATTTGTCAGTAGTATTGGACACTGTTGGGTCATTGCCTGAACTACTCTTCCCTTGGATTCCATGACCACATTCTCCTGGTTTCCCTCCTACTTCTCTAGCAACTTCTCAGTTTCTTTTGCAGGCTCATCTTCTTATACCTTTGCTATTAAATATTGGCATTACTTAAAGTTGAGTCCTAGGCTCTCATCTCTTCTCTCAATTCTCTTTCTATGTGATGCCATCCATATCCATTGATACAATTACTATTTCAATACAAATAGCTTCCAGATTTGTATCTCTAACCCCATCTGTCCTCTGAACTCCAGGCTAGTATATTTAATTCCTGACTTGACATCTCATGTGTTTCTCAAAGACAACTCAAAAGTTAGCACATCTGAAATCAAACTCCTTCCCTCAAACCTGATTCTCTTGAGGGTTTCTTAGCTCAGTGAATTGTACCACTGTCTGTTAGATTATGCAAACCAAAAACTTAATCGTTTTTGACACATTCTCTTTCCATCATTTCTCATATCTAGTCTATCACTGAATTCTGGCAATACGTATGGCAATATACAGATGTAATAATATGCCTATATTTTCTTGTGTATATGCATACATATAAAGAAAATATAAAACAAATATGGCAAAATGATACTTTAATGAATCTATGTGTACAGACATTCTCTATTATTGTAGTTTTTCTTTAAGTTTGAAATTATTTCAAAATAAAAGGTAAAAACATAGCAAAATTAAAATGTCTTATGACTTTAATGTATAGAGGTACAGTTAAAATACATGACAATAATAGCACAATGGGGGTGATAATGACGTAATTAAAAATTATATAATACTCCAGTTAAAAGACAAAGAGTTTGGCAGTTTCTCAAAGAGTTAAACATAGAATTACCATGTGACCCAGCAGTTCCACTCCCAGATTGATATTTCCAAAAGAATTGAAAACTGGTGCTCAAACAAATACCTGTACATGCATGTTTATAGCAGCACTATTCACAATAGCCAGAAGATAGAAGCAGCCCAAATGTCCATCAGGGGTTGAGTAGATAAACAAATTGTGATATATACATACAATGAATATTATTCAGCCTTAAAAAAGTAAATGAATGCAGATGCCAGATGTGGATCAACCTTGAAAATATTATGCTAAGTGAAAGAACACAGACATAAAGGTCACATATATTGTATGATTCCATATGTGTAAAATATGCAGAGTAGGTAAATTCATAGAGACAGAACTGAAGATTGGTGGTTGCCAGGAGCTAGTGGGAGGGGAGAATGGGGACAAACTGCTTAATGAGTACACGGTTTTACTTTAAAGTGACTGAAATGTTTTAGAAGTCGATAGAGGTGGTGGTCACATCACATTATGAAGGCTTAGTACTAAGTTACTTTAAAATGGTTAATTTTATGGTTATGTGAATTTCATCTCAATAAATTTTTAAAAAATTAGTTAAGACAGAGAATGTCAGATTGGATTTTTAAAACCCACCTCTGTGCTGCTTATAAGATACATCTTAAATATGAAGACATGGAAAAATTGGAAGTAAAGGATGGAGAAATATATACCACCCCTCTCAAAAAAAAAGCCACTATTATAGTAATATCAAAGTAGACTTTAAAGGAGTTATAAGGAAGCATTTCATAATGCTAAATGTTCAATCTACCAGGAAGATAAAATAATTTTAAGTTTGTATATGCCTAATAACATAACTTCAAAATATATAAAGCAAAAACGGATAGAACTAAAAAATTTTTTAAAAAGACCCAAATCTACAGTCATGATAGAATATTTTAATACTTCTTTTAGTAATTGATAGAACAAGCAGACAAAATTTTAGTAAGAATATAGAAGATTTAAACAATGTGATTAAGGAGTGTGACCCAGTTGACATATAGAATACTGCACCTAACAACCACAAATGTACATTCTTATCAAGTACCAATTTAACGTTTACCAAAATTTTCCGTACTATTAGCCATATAGCAAATGAACAAATTTCAAATGATTGAAATCATAAAGAATATGTTATCTGACCACTATGGAATTAAAATCAGCAATCAATAATGAAAAGATTACTAGAAAATTTCTGTTTGGAAATTAAACAGTACACTTCTAAAAGATATTATGTTTTAAGGAAGAAGTCATAATGGAAATAAAATGTTTTAACCCTATGATAATGAAAATACAATATTTCAAAATTTGTTGTATTCTTTTCTGATGTATACAATCAAATTCTATAAATTTATAGTCTCAAATGTATATATGCAAAATAAGAAAGGGTAGAATCAGTGTTCTCAAAGTATCCATCTGAAGGAGTTGGAAAAAGAACCCAGAGAAAGTAATGGAAAAAACAATAAAGATGAGAGCAGATATTAATAAAATAGAAAAGAAAGAAACATGTAATAAAGAGGCTCAAAAAGGCCAACAGTCACTTCTTTGAAAACACTAATAAGATTGGTAAATTCTTAGCAAGACTGGTGAAAGAGCGAAAAGGAAGCCCAAAACTAGCACCAGGAATGAAAGAGGAGTACAGATCCAACAGACATTAATATGCTAATAGGGGGATATTATAAACAACTTATGACAGTAATTTGAAAAATGAGAAATGAACAAATACCTTTAAAGACTACTTAACAAAGCTAATATAAAGAGAAATAAAAAAACCTCATTAGTCCTGTATCTACTGAAGAAACTGAACTCATAATTTAAAACCCTATTATGAAGAAAACTCCTGGCCCAGGTGACTTCACTATACAATTTAAAGTCTTACACACATTCTTCCAGAGAATAGAAAAAGGGGGAAAACTTGCCAACTGGTTTTATGAGGTCAGAAGAGTCCTGATACCCAAACCATGCAATATAAGGAAGAAGAGTTAAAGACAAATCTCTTTCATGAACATAAATGCACAATCTTAAATAAAATATTAACAAACTGAATCCAGTAATAAATATTAATGATAATATATGACTAAAGTTCTAGGAATGCAAAGTAGGTTGATATTAAAAATTAATGTACAGAATAAAGGAGAAAAATCATACATCTTTAAACGTTGGGAAAAGAATTTGATAATATTTGATTACTCATGATTAAAGAAAAAAGACCTCTAGGAACAGAGGGTAATCTCCTTAATCTGAGAAAGGGTATCTACAAAAAAACCTACATAAGCAATTATACTTAATGATGAAATACTGAAAGCTTTCCCCCTCATATCGGGAACAGAACCAGTCATGCTTACTATCACTGCTTCTATTCAGTCTTATATAATTCTTACATTAGATAAGATAAAATAAAAGTGACATTATTCACAGACAGCATGCTGTGTATTTAGAAAACATGATGGAATTTGGGATATAGACCATTGGAATTAGTGTATGAAGTCATCTGGGTTGTTGGATACAAGGTCAACATAAAAAATGATTTGTATTTCATAATCTAGAACTTAAAGGAAATTTTTTTAAAAAGATGCCAGTTGTAGTGGCATTTTAAAAATTCAGATACCTAGGAGTAAATCTATTGAAAGCTATACTAAAATTTCTATGCAGAAAACTATAAAACATTTATTTAGAGAAATAAATAAATAAATGGAAGGTTATACCATGTTTTGATTGGAAGACTCGATATTTTAAAGATGTCATATCTCTCTAAAATTGATCTATAGATTCAGCGAGATCCCAAAATCCCATCATTTTGTTTTTTGTAGAGATTGACAAACTAAGTTTTACATGGAAATGCAGAGGTCCCAAAATAAGCAAGACAGTCTCAAAGAACAAAGATGGAGGACTTGGTAATCATGAACCTTATATCAAGACTATTATAAATCTGCAGTGATTAAGACAGGCAAGGATAGACAAATTGACCAATGGAACAGAATGGGTATACAGGCACAAATACACTTTGATTTGTGGTAGAGATGGCACTGCATAGTAATGGAGAAAGGAATACTTTTATCAAGAAATGATGCTGGGGGACTTCCCTGGTGGTCCAGTGGTAAAGAATCCGCCTTCCAATGCAGAGGATGCGGGTTCGATCCCTGGTCGGGGAACTAAGATGCCACATGCCACAGGGCAACTAAGCCCGTGTGCCACAACTACTGAGCTCGTGTGCCTCAACGAGAGAGCCCACGTGCCACAAACTACAAAGCCCATGTGCTCTGGAGCCCGCGCACCACAACTACGGAGCCCATGCACCCTGGAGCCCGAGCACCACAAGTAGAGAAAGAAAAACCTTCATGCCACAACTAGAGAGAAGCCCGTGCGCCGCAGCAAAGGATCCCGCACACCTCAACGAAGATCCCACGTGCTGCAACTGAGACCCGACACAGCCAAAAAAAAAGAAAGAAAAGGTGTTGGGTCAGTTGGATATCCTTGTGGGAGAGAAAACAAATTCTCACCCACCTCACACTATACACAAAAAGTGAAGTTTACAAAGAGTAAAAAGTGAAACTCTTATAGAATAAAACATCTATAATGTAACATAGAATATTTTCATGACCTTGGAATAGACAAATATTTTTTTAAACACGACACAAAGAACAGTAAAGGAAAAGATTTTAAAATTGGGCTACATTAAAATTAGGACTTTTGCTAAACAAAATTTGAAAAGGTAAGCTACAGAGTGAAAGAACATATTTGCAGTATCTAATAAAGAACTTGTCTACAGAATATGCAAAGAACTATAAATAAGAAAAAGGCAGCCCAATAGAAAAATAGGCAAAGGACTTGAACAAGTACTTCATAAGAGATGAAATGCCCCAGTAATCATTAGGGAAATGCAAATTCAGACCATGAGATACTACACACTTACCATAAATTAAGAAAGCTGACAGTACCGAGCGTTGGAGGAAATGTGAAGCAAATGGAATTCTCAGACAGTGTTGATGGGAGTGTAAATTAGTACATCTGCTTTTGAAAACTGATCAGCAATGTATATGAAGTTTGAGTAAATGTGTGACCTGAGGCTGGAGCAATTCCAGTCTTAGGTATATGCTCAAGAGAAATGCATACATAAATTTACTGAAGTACATGTACAAGACTGTTTATAGAAGCTTTATGTGTAATAGTTTTAAAGTATAAACAACCTCAGTGTATATCAGTAGTAGAATAGGCAAATTGAGGTATATTCCTACAGTGGAATATTACATGGCAAAGAAAGAACACACTACGACTATATCTAACAACGTGGGTGAATTTCACAAACAATGTTGAACAAAAGAAGCTGGACACAACAATATGTATTTTATGAATCTATTTCCATAAATTTCAATAACGGGCTAATTTGTGGTGTAAAAAAGCCAGGATAGTGCTTATCTCTGGTGAGGAGTGGAACATTGTGACTGCATTACTGGTAATATTCTGTGTGTTGATCAGGTGGTAGTTACATGCATATGTTCATTCTGTGATACTTTATCAAGCTGTACACTTATGTATGTTACACTGAGTATATGTTATACTTCAGTATAACCCCTTTTCAAGTTTAGCCTTCAAACCACTGATTATATTCTGCCATATCAGGTGAATCTCCAACTTGGATTTTTATTTTCCGGCTTTGATTTTGGCTTCCTTAAAATTCTGTCTTAGTTCATCAACTCTCTTGACATCTCATCCATTTTTTTCTAACCTCACTCTGTTCTCTGTTTATGGCCTCATGCTCTTGTTTCACAGGCGCTCTTTTTGCATTCTGCCAAGTATGCCAAATAATTCATTGAGAGAGTGGTGTGTTTGTGTGTGTGTGTGTGTGTGTGTGTGAGAGAGTGATCATTTTCCCTTTCCTTTTTGACTCTCCTTATTCAGTAGGCTTTTTATTAAAATCAGATTTGTGGGCTTTTCCTCTTCCCTTTGTCATTCCTTGAACATGGTGAAATCCATTCAGACTTATTTACAGAAATGATGGGGACAGTTGCCTTCTTCTTAGTAATGGTCAAATCCTCCCCTGAGATCTATACCTCAGAAATGAATGGGTGTCCATTCCGGTTGCCACTTTATAGCCGACGGGCCAGGAACATTGCTGTTTTAAGTTTCCACTGTTTATTTCAGTGAATCACATAACTGAAAACCAACAACTGCCAACATACATTCTAACAGGTTATTGCTAGAATTAACCGATCATTTTAATTCTTAGAGGACATTTCCCCCCCACCCTCCCACACACACTCGCTCAGCCGTCAGAGCATTGCTGCCAGGTGTCTCAGTTTGCTTCTGTGTTGCCTGACTCTTTTCTGGAAGTTTTAGTCACTGAAGTATGTAGAAAGATGGTAGTCAGTGATCACTACTCTGCTCTCCATAAACAGCAGCATTCATCTAGTAGAGAAACAAATGCTTAATATTCTGATTCAGGCAGATATTTAATTTCAACTTAGAATACAGTGGAGGTCTGTTTCATGAGTGAAAGTGTAGATAGGATTTTCCTCTATTTGGGATGTTTAAAGGGGATATTTGGTTGGAGCAGGAGGAAGCTGTATTAGTGGACTTCTAACCAGACTATTTTGAGCTGGAGGCCTTGCCCCCCATTCTTTTGGTCTGAGTACTTTGTTGGCTGTGTGTGTTAAAGCCACCCAACCAGCATAGGTCAGCTCATTTGGGTGTTAACTTCAGGTATTAGGGTAGTGGGTTTGGCTAGAGAGAAGTACCAGGCTTGGAAGCTATCATTATTGCAGAGTAAGTGTGAGTCACCTTGATAAACTGCCAAGCCTATCCAGTTAGCCACCAAATTTTAGGATTACAGATGGTGGGCAGAGGATAGATGAAATCCTCCCTTCCCCCTCACCCTGTGAATATGTCTTTATTTTTTTTTCCTATCTTAAAGATGATATTTATTGGTTAAAAATAAATAAAACAGCATTATATTTTTTAAAAAGAAGGCAGAAAGGGAAAGTCTCTCTGGAATCCAATCTTCCTGATTTCTATTGCTACCAATTTGTTAAGGCATCTATCCAGTTTCATTTTATGAGTACATTTATTTATATGTATTATATATAGTTTCAAACCACAAATGGAATCACATTGTGCATTCTGCCATAAATAATAATACTTAATATCTATGGAATATTTACTATGTACCTGGAACTGTGGCAGTTACTTTACATGTATTTTCTCATTTAATCCTCACAATCACCGTATATTGAATTGGAGTTACTATCCCAATTTTACAGAAACAAACTTAGGTTAAGTAGCTGCCCCAAAGTTACACAGCTAGAAAGTGGCAGAGCCAGGACTTGAGCCCAAATCTGTTTGACAACAAAATCCATATTCTTAACTTTTTGCATTGTTTTGAACCTGCTTTTTTTACTTAGCAGTGTATTTTGAACATTTTCCCATGCAAATATATATACAGATATGTCTTGTCTTAATGGATAAAAACTGTTCTGTTGTGTGGATGTCCCATAATTTATTAACGAATCTCCAATTTATGGGTTTTTAGGTTGCTTCTAATCTGTACCTCTCTTTTTGTGCTAGTATCACACTGTTCCAATTACTGTAGCTTTATGATTTATTTAAGTATATAGTAAAGCAAGCTACATATTTTTCTCTCTAAACATATTTGACTCTCAAGCAATTCATTCTTTTAGAATAATGATATATTTAATTTGTAATGTTTTCCAACAACCCTGTTATGATTTTAACTGTAATTGTGTTAGATAAACATTATAGTGGCTAGAATTTTTATCAGCACGGTTTTGATAAGGATAGATGAATTTTGAGTGCAGAGTCTGGCTGAAGCAGGTTTTAGGTCAGTGTCTCTGGACCTCAAGTATGGGAGTCCATGAACCTAGAACATATACTTAAATTGGCTGTCTTTGGAGCATTTGAGTATTGCCATGGAGTCACTCATAACCATGGTTCTTGGATTTTTGGATCGTGAACCCTTTTTAAAAGCATTTGGAAGATGTGTGCCATTATCCCTCAAATGCACATAAACATAGAACTTTACATACAATTTCAGGGTATTAGGAAACTCCTGAAATCCATTTATGGATCATGGATTAATAATTTCTGCTATGGGAACTAGAGAATACCAAAATAGAGAAGTCAAGTAGTCTTAGAAAGTCTATATGGGTTATATAACATAATGAGGTTATGTTAGTGTTTGCAAAGAAAATATTATTTTTGTGGTTCATGGATTGACAATCAGATATTTTAGCCACATAGAAAGAATATAGAATTTTCCTGATGACCTTGGAATGAGAATGAGGACTTTGAATAACAGCCTTGGGAATGCCTAGGCCAAACAGGAGTAATTAGAAAGGCAGTAAGGAAGATAGGCCAGGGTGATTGGACAGAACGTGAATTTTCAAGTCACTTAGACCTGAATTTGAATCTCAGCTCTGCCCCTTACTGGCAATAAGAATTTAGGCAAATCATACGTCCTCTCTGAGTCTAAATACATTATAGCTGCTGTTAACAGCAACAGTAATAAAATATTATCAAGAACATAGAGCATTTCTAAAGTTAAATGTGAGGCTATCATCAATAAGAAGAGTCATGGCAGAAGAGCAAAGTATTCAAGGTGAGTTTGGATTAAGTTTTTTTGCTGTTAAAAGGTAGTTGTTCAGCAAAAGCTAGTCCTTATAGAATGTTAAGGCTAGAAGCCTGAATTGAGATTTCACTAAGAGAGCCAGTATTGTTGGTAACCGTCAGAAATTTGAAGAAAAGGACTAATGAACAGTTTTTCCAGTTGGAGAAGATGTGTGCTTTAAAGGAGTACTCAAGAGACTATATTGGCATTTTGTAGATCACTAGTATTTAATCTTTCAACAATCATAAAAACAATGACAAAACTCATATTTATCGAGAACTTACTCTGTGCCAAGAACTATGCTAAACACCTTATATGCATTATCTCTTTTGATCTTTACAACAACCCCCAGGAGGTAGATAGCATCATTATCTGCATTTTATTAATGAAGTAATAGGTCATAGACCTGGTAAGTGGTGGATCTAGGATTTATTCCCACATTTAAACATAAAGTGGTTACCTCAAGTTAGATACTCATGTTGTTGCAATATAACCAGAAAAGTTCAAATGACCAGGAAGTTTTGCATAATCTTCATCATGTACAGAATTTATTTTGAAAATGAGGAATTTGTTAAAGTTATCAGAACAGTCCTCCTCCTACATCTGTATTTCTGTATAACGATGTTACTAAAGACATACAAAATTCTAAAGTAACTTCTGATGCATCAAGCATTAGTGTTTCTATTTTATGCTTTTATTGTATTCTAATTCGTTAAAAGTAAGTTAAGTTATGTATTAGGTTGTTTTTTCAGTTAACCAAATTCAATTAAATGGAATATTGTTCTACCTATAATTATTAATATATGTGTTTATATATACAAGCATAGGAAAAATTCAGTCAATCCATTAAGTATTTTATACAGATAAGTCCAAATGTTTTCTTTCATTTGATCAGCAGTTTTTCAGATAAGGAACGTAGCATCTTTAATTTTGCTAAAACTAAAAATTTTTACTTTATGTAAGAAAGACAGCACTTTGCAGCTATACCATATAATGATCATTTACATAAGATAATCTTATTTGAGAGCAATCTATTTTTGATTTGTCTTGAGTAAAACTGGCATCTTAATAATCTAAGGTGTCTTTTCTTGGCTTTTAAATCTTTTGTAGGGATAATTAAGAGTACTGAGTATAAAATAAAATATTTTAAGTTTTAAAATATTTTTACTTTCAACTGTTTAAAAACTTGGTTATAATCTTTAAATTTTTCTAAAAGGATTTGAATGTGGCTTTAGTGAATATAATTCTTTAGAACTTTAATTATGAATTAATTCTCTTTATCTAAAATTTGAGTGCTCCTAATTTGTAATATAATATGGTGGTATGAAGGGGGAAAGAAACTAATGCCAAAAAGATTTTGTGATAGGATCTCTATTTCTGAAGTGATGCTTTAGTTAATTTAAAATGAAACTGAAATACTGAAATTCCTTCACTAGCAATCAGCATTTATTGAGGCCCTTTGGTTTTGTGAAAATGTTTACAGTTACAGAAGTATTTTATACTTTTTATATGATTAAGATTTAATTTCCTTCCTTATTTTTGGTTTGGCTTTCCTTTGTCAATTTTCTTTTCTTTTTTTAATTGAAAAAAACTAATGGAACCAAATGTAAGATGGTACCACTGTTTTCTCCTTCTTTTGTATAATCTTGTTGCGTGTCTCCACATAAGCTGTTCTGGCCTCTCATCATAGTAACCAGCTGGGCCATTTCACCTGCTGGAGCCATTAAAGAGGACTCTCTCCCCCTAGATTAATCCCCTCCGACATTAGTTTTTTGCACTGACAACTGGAGCAGGCATTCAGAATTTGCAGGTGGCCAGTGTGACGCACATAATTGCCTACAATTTTAGGCAATGAATAAAAATGGTCTACATTACTTGTCAAAGGTTGTATATGCAGTGCCAAGTGAGATCTATGGGAAGCCTTTTAGGGTTTAAAGAACAGTTAATAGCAAGGCTGCACAGGGCTTTTTTAATCATAATGCATTTGTAATATAGCACTTTGATCTTCTCCTTGTAGGAAATGGTGTTACATTAGCCACTTTTAAACATTTATGAGTGAAATAGAAGAGTAAAAGTGATTATTCTTAAGCAGACTATGTTAGATTTCATTAAAAGTTTTCGGCTTGCCCCTTCCTTGTTGAAGTCTGTGGGAAGTCCTTTTCCTGGAGGGTTTCAAATCAGGATCTAAGGATATAGGGCTTTTTCCTTATTTTTCCTGTTGGTAACAGCAAGATTTGGAAGGAAGGTATACTAAATACTGAGGTAATTTAACAAGTGGATATTTATAGAAGACTAATGATTTATGATAAAGTAAAATACATCAATGAAAATCTAAGAAATCTATTACTAGTAATTGTGTATTACAATAAATTTTGAGAAATGCATATTTAAAACATACCCATAAGTTATCTTTAACAACAACAACAACAAAAAACAGATGACTCAAACGCACTTCTTCTGGAAGAGCTAAGTTTGACCTTTCAGACCCAAGAGCCTTTTATTAACACCTGCCTGTAAGGAGAACCTTGCCACACGCAGCTTTTAGATTCAGAACCACAAAACTGATGAGGAAAGGCTTGAAGGGTTCAGTTTGTGTCACTTGCTGTTTGCCGTTTCCATTTCACAGATGATTAATCTTTCTGTGAAGAAAGGCCAGAGAAACAAAGCACATTGGGCTCTTCCTGCAGTTACTCCTTCTGAATGCACACTAGCTTGCTAACTAAAAGGCCTTTAGATTTCCAGCAGAGAGAGATGTTCTGAAAGTGAATGCAGCTGGTTGGAGGTCACCAGTGCAGGGCTCTTGCCATTGTGTAATGGAGGCTTTGGCAGGTTGGGGGGGTGGGTTGGAGCAGGGACAGGAGAAGTGGGCAGGGAGAAGGTGTCAGCAAAAAATTAATTCAGAATAAAAGGGGTTTTGGTCAATTGATTTAATATTTTGGAGGGTAGATCATCAATAATAGGCTCAATTTCATCTATTTTGTTTTTCTTTTTAAGGAAAAAATTATAATTCAATCTTTCTCCAGTATTCCCCCCCCCATTTCCTAACAGCATGTTTATCTTGCAGTTTACATCACTAGATAATATTATTAACTCTTGAAGTCTTTGGTATGTTTTAATTGTCTTGAAATTATTAAGATTGTTACTAATTTTGCTAGTATTCCACATTTCATATGGTAAAATTTTAATGCCACATTAATGTTTCATTTCATATTTCGTATTTTAATGAGATATTGAAAATAATTATCTGTGCGACTTAGTTCTTTCATAAAAAAGTTGACTTTATTTTTATAGTCAACTTTTAATTGAGGGTTTGAAAACTTTTAATTTTAATATTTAGTATCTAAATGCTTAGTATTCATCTTGTATTTACTTTTTTTCTCAATTGTGTATAGGACATAATGTGCAAAGTCAAATCCTGGGTTATAGATCAAAAGAAACCTGTTCGCTTCTGTCATGATTGGAATGACAAAGAGGTAAATTATAAATATGATGCCGTCTATTATTACCTTTGCTTTGATTTCTTAGAGAACAAATTAAAGTTGTCATTATTTTACACTTATTATTATATCTAGTTAAACTTTATTTCTCTCAATGATTTCTTATTCCCAGGCTTGTTATTTTTTCTTTTCCCCTACTCCTGATATTTTCTGACAACTAATCTTTTAGAAACAAGAATTATAAAAATGGCTTCTTGTTTAAATAGAGTTTTCTTTCAAGTTCTTCAGTGACTTAATATTTACTCAACTTTTAAAAAGGACTCTTTTTCTATCTCCCACTTTAGATTGAAGTGTTGAATAAACACTTATTTCTGACTTCAAAACCAATGGTCTACTTGGTTAATCTTTCTGAAAAAGACTACATTAGAAAGAAAAACAAATGGTAAGTTTTTTTTCTCCCCAGATGTACCCCGACATATCATATCTGAACACACACAAACACACATACATATGTAGTTACTGCTATGTTTGATTTAAAATTTTTCTCCTTATTATTAAAAAGTTTAAAATGGATGAGAAAGCTTTGCCTAGTGTTAACATTCCGAGATGAGTCTCCTAATGATTTACACTGAGAGAACTTAAGAGAAAAAAAAAAAGGAATTACATTAGGCAATATTGAATTATACATATTTAATTATCAAATTTATTGAATAGACATTAATATTTCCTTTGCAAAATGAGAATAAATGTAGTTAGAGCAATAAAGCTTTTTAAACTAGGAAATTCTAGCTTTGTTGATTTTATATGTGACTTTAAAATATCTACTTGGAATTGTAGCTGGGCATAAGTTTTAAAATCCAGATTGAATACTTAAAAAACATTTTTTTAATTACAAAAAAAACGGTATGGTGGAGGGAAAGACCAGGTATTTGTTTCAAAATACTTTAAAATACACAAAGGTAAAAACTATGCATTCATGTATTGAGTGTCATTTTTCACATGTAACCAAAATGTACAAGGTTTCCTTTAGTTCACTAGTAACTTCAAAAAATCATATGTTATGTGACATAAGGGCATGTACACATTTGGCATGGTACTCACTGGACCCTCAGTATTTTATACTGTTAAGTCATACAAACAAACCAAAACCATCCAAAGTAAAATATTTGAATTCTCCTAAAATATATTTTCATTTGTTTTCCCCTGTACTTCATTAAGTACTTAGATGCACATGGTTTCAATTTTCCATTAAAAATTCTCATTTCCATATGATATCAAAGAGTGAGAAGCTTTAAACTGAAAAATAAACATTCATAGACTGGAAGCCAAAACAATAATTAATGTCAGATGGTTAACTCCAATAAATCATTAGAATAAATTCTGTGAAATTACTGCAACTAAAAATGCCCTGTTGATATTACTATAAGACATTTTGTGTTCCTGATAGGAAACTGAATTTGGCCTCTTAATTTGTAATGTTCTAGAAAGCATAAACCTGACATGAAAATTCAGTTCTGACTGGTCAGTGACTTCCAATCGATAATTAACTTTAAAATAAACAGTTCTGTCTTGTTTCTTATATAAAATTCTTATAAATTTTGTGATTGATATGTTAAAAATTATTACCTTTGGGAAGGAATTTTAAATATATTATTTGACTTCAGTTAGTAAATCTCATTGTAGTATGAATGGTAAGGTTTCCCGAGGCTCTGTGAAACAATACAGACATCAAAGTTTACATGAAAAGGGATGAGTCACTTTCCTTGCCCAAAGGAGCTTCTCACACCTGTATTTGGATGATTACAGGTAGAACTCCCTGGCTCTAATTGTACAGTAAATACCATTTCCCAGACCCTAATGGTAGACAGACTGCTTGAGAGGCGCCAGTCTGTGATTTAGCTGTCGCCAGACACCCCGTGTTTTTTGTGAGACCAGTTGTGATGATGATATGGTTATAGCCAATTGGAAGTAAACTCTTGTCTAAATAGCAAATTTTAATTTATAAAAATGTAGAGGTATGGATGATCCTATTTATAAAACCAAATTTTAGATTTTATGTATGACTGATGATCTGGTTTGGGGTAGTGTGTATGTTTGGTGAGGGTGGGGGGAGTCAGATCTTGTGGAAGTTAGTGTAATTGTAGCTGAAAGATCAAAGACTGGGTAACTGAGTGATGTTCCAGAAGAGAATTTACCACATAGCCATTTTCTGTACAGTTTCTGCCGCCTGCTGTTCCTATTTTCCCTCAAACTAGCCATTGACTACCCCCTGTGCATCCCTGCTCGTAAAAAATGATTGAGGAAGTATTTGTCATGTATTTATGAGTGGGAAACATTGTGTGATAGGGAATGGCATCTACTGGAGCCAGAAAGATTGCCATTCTCCTTTCATTCAGCCACTCTGCTACAGCTTTAAATCTGTTTATGCAACATAGCCTTTGTATTAAAGTGCAGAATAAATTTTTATTATGAAGAATATGAACACTAGGTTTTCATCACTTATAACATTGCAAGCAGATGTAAATAGTTAAAATATATTTTAATTACTAAATCCTTTAAATTTGTGTTAGCATCTTGTTTTTTGGTAATGTTTATATCTCAGCTCCATTTGCATTAGTTGCTCCTTTAGCAAAAGAAAAAGGTTTTGTTTTTTAAGGTTATTATGTAATGTTACTGTAGCAAATTAAGACTGATGCAGGAAGTAGTAATAAATATTTTCATGGGTCTTTTAGATCTAGAAAGCTATTTTAAATGGTCAGGAAAGAGGAGGAGGAGTTTGTGATTCTGGCCACAAGAGGAAGACAAACTATATTTTAGGGGGTCACCATTTCAGAAGTAATGAACGTTTTAATTACTAGTTAAAGTTCACTTTAAATTTAAATGGTAACATGTTAATTTTTAAGTCCTAGAAAATAAGGAAGCATTTTGAAAGACAAGTCTATTGTGTTACTGAGTAGGTGTATTGACCTTTTTGAAAGATGTAAAAACCGGAATGGCTCCAAGCATCTACTCACTGGTTTTAACAGTGTTGATTAGTCATTTCATTGATTTATGATTAAGACCTAGCCCCTGAAGAGAAGCTAATAACATGGCAGCCGGGTTAGTTACAGTTGTGTTGTGATTAGATGACAGTAATCAAGATGTTGTAAGGGGAATCCACAGAAAATTTTTTTATTATTATATATTGCTGTTCTTTGAATGAATAAAACTATGCAGAAGTTGTTGTTGTGTTGTCATCATCGTCGTCGTCTCTGGCAGATGTCAGTGATTTTTGAACACTTGAGGATTTCATATTTTAAACGTGATCAGTTACTTATAACTAAGATCCTGTTACGTGCAGTATTAGTTTTCGTTTGAGATCGCCTAGTGAGTCATGGAGTCAAGCAGGTATAGGACATTAGACCTGCCAAACCGTTGCTTAATTAGTGGTGTAAATTTCAATCTTTGCACCTTTGCTGCTCTGTTAGTAGTATATGCTATCCAATTATGAAATTGGTAGAACAAACTAATTTTGTACACCTACATAGCTTCCAATTATGTTTCTTTTTTGTGTTCTCTTGTCCCCATCCTTCTTAAAACTGTTGATAAAGGATAATTTTATTTTGTTGTTTATTATACTACATATTCATATTCAACTGAAAAGTATAACTAAAATTTAAGACATTCAGACTTCTTGTATGCGTGTGTGTGTGTGTGTGTGTGTGTAAAACATGTATTTGCATATGCCATGGTGGGCTTGTGGTCACTGAACATTATTCTCTGACTAATATTATATAAGAGTCAATTAATCTGAGTGTTGAAATTGATTCAAGATAGGTAGACAAGTAGTTGCAAAGTCTTTTAAGCTGTTGTGTAACCAAGGGCAATGTGTCAGGTTCACTAAATGAATTTTAAATAGAAAAATGTTTTATTAATTCGTATTTTACTATGATTCTGTCTCCCCTACCCCAACTTTTCTGTTTTTGTTAGTTTTCCACATAATTTGTACATAACAACTAAATGTAGTTTGGTGATACTGTACATTGTGTACCTGGCTAGGGGGAAAATCATGGAATAAGCCCAATATATTCTTGATATCTTGAACTGTATATAAGAATTACAGATACTGTATCTCAGCAACTATTTACAAAGGGGGAAGTGTGAACATTTTTTGCATATAATTTTTAATGTATGTGTACATATAAAACTATATTTATATATGTTACATACTATTCAGGAAAAAAGTACCTTTCAGGTATATAGGGATAGTTTGAGCTATAATATCGATTGGTTCTTAGGCTTTCTTGTGCAAGCTCATCATATATTCACAATAAGTATAGATGTTGTCACATAAGCATGCTTTACACATCTACTATAATTATTGCTATTCCTATAGGAGTAGAAGTATTTAGTTGATTGGCAACCCTCCACAGAGGTAATGTTGAATGATCATCTGCCATACTGTGAGCCTTAGGTTTTATTTTCCTGTTTACAGTCGGAGGTCTGACAGAAATTGTTCTACCTAACTCATCCTTGGACATTGTTCTCCACAACACATGTTATGTAGTAGCACATTTCCATTACGTCTTATCAATAGGAGCAGTATTCACTATTATAGGTGATTTCACCGATTTCCATCATTCACTGATTTCCATTATTTTCAGGCTATACACTTAACTCAACGTGAGCAAAAGTCCACTTCACAATTATATTTGTAGAAGGTTAATATAACCTTCTTCCCACAGCATTTTCTTGGCCTTTCAGGAATGCCATGATGTATTCTGTAAAACTACTATAAGAAGTCATCAATTTCTGACAAGATTATTCATTGAAGCTAGAAATTTAACACAGATAATGCTGCTTTGAAAAAAATCACATTGTTATACATTCGATTTACTCGAAACAAATAAAATGGGAATGATTAATTATTCTTAAATAAATTATTCATTTTAGTTCAGAAAGCTTCTCAAGTAGATTTGAAATTAGGTTCAATTCATATAAAGTTTTCAGGAACATACACTAGTATATAAAGCAAGATTCACATGTATAAGGTTTTTTTAAATGTTTCACTTTATCGTCCACTAGTCTGGCAAAGTAAAAGCCCTGAAATATCCATGCAGTGTTTCTTTGGGATTATAATTTCTGTGTTTTTAAAAAATCACTTGTGGTTCTTATGGTTTGGGGGGAATGTTGTGTCAGCTTCATCTTGAAGTACCTAACATTATGAAGGCTGTGAGAAAACATTTTTTTATTGTAAGTGTGTTCCTACCTTCTTGAAATCACAACGTAATGTTGGTAAGTTTGTTTTAACATGTGAGGAGTTTTTTAGCTGAATTAAATTTTAAAAGCTATAATTTGTAACTTTTAGTGGAGATTGCTTTATGAGGACTAGTGTATATTTGCTTCTTTGCCAGATATAAAAGGGTGATAGAACAGGTTAAGGATATTCTGGAAGCCTAAACTGAGCGATTCTTCTTTTTAGTATGAGATTGATTAAATTGGTAAATCCTATACAAAATATTCTTAATTTTACTGAAGTAAGTTGTAAATGAATTCAAAAAGAAAAAATTTTCTTAAGACCCCTTCTCTGTTTTATAGTTTCTTGTTTTTGCAAGAAACTATTGGACAATTATCAATTATTTACTTTTTAATTTGTATTATGATAAAGCTTTGAAACGGTACCATATGCACTATGAATTAGGATTTCAGTCATTTCTGGTGAATGGATTTTGTGGAGTTGACTATTTCTTAATTTCTCTGACCAAAATCTTGAGAGTGAAAAAAAATATACTAAAGCAAGATAGTCTTTTTATTACAAAAGATGGAAGGCTGAAAGAAGTGGGAGGAAAAAGACCTTTGGCCATTCAGGAATCTTTATTTGAATGTCCTTTGGCATTTGTATATGTATGTACATGTAATAATACTTGTGTACTTTTCTGGTTTCATTAAGTGGTTTTTGGTTACTCTTTCAACAATTTCATAATTCCTGTCAAGAGATGTTAGTGCTCTAGAGCACGTAGTCATAATGAAACCAAATCACACCTCTGATTCCATGTTTGAAAAAGATAATTATAGGGCTTCCCTGGTGACGCAGTGGTTAAGAATCTGCCTGCTAATGCAGGGGACACAGGTTCGAGCCCTGGTCCAGGAAGATCCCACATGCTGCGGAGCAACTAAGCCTGTGCGCCGCAACTACTGAGCCTGAGCTCTAAAGCCTGTGAGCCACAACTACTGAGCCCACGTGCTGCAGCTACTAAAGCCCATGTGCCTAGAGCCCGTGCTCCACAACAAGAGAAGCCACCGCAATGAGAAGCCCGCGCACCACAAGGAAGAATATCCCCCGCTCGCCGCAATTAGAGAAAGCCCGTGTGCAGCAACGAAGACCCAATGCAGCCAAAAATAAAAATAAGTAAATAAATAAAAAATTTTTTAAAAAAGATAATTATGGAAGAAAGCACATCTTTTTATATGGATATAATGCTATTGACCCACCATATTAGGCATGTTAGGAATTTCCCCTGGCCTATTTGCCTTTTTGCCCAATATAGTTTATAGGCAATAATTTCTCTTTGCAAGATCGTTCACTGAATTTGAGAAAGTGATACTGTACTTTTGGGAGTCAGTTGTTATCTTCATTAGCACCATCTGTTGACTTACTAATTTATGAGCAATATAATTTATCAAATGTGTCAGGACTTTCATCTTTTTTAAAGTGGCTGAAGAATTTCACTGCATATAATAGGGAGAAGTTTTACGAATTTTCTTCTAGCTTTAAGAGACTAAAGCTCTTTCACAAAAAACAAGTGTTCTCTAGGATTCTCTCATGAAATTAACACATATATTCCCCATACATGCACACACATATATAACCTAGGAAATGAAAGGCAAACTTTGGCATACAGCTATATAATGTTCCTCAAATCACGAGTAATTCATGTACACAGAGAGTTTCTCTGCCTCTCTACCCGACTCACTTTGGTGAATACCTCAAGGTCTATTAATATTCTTAAAAATCTGTGTCCCAGAGGTTAAGGACTGTTGAGTCAGATTTTGTTTCTAAAACTATGAGTTGAGATGAACTACACTCATAAAATGGGAGTTTTGAGTAGTAGTTGGTGGAGGTAGAGGCGACTGTTGAAGCCCAGAAATCTTAGGACTGTTGGTGATAAGAGAGGGCAGGGCCTTGTGAAGGCTGAAGAATGGAGTCTAACTGTAGTATATGCGATCTCAATAACAGTGTTTTCCTGGGAGAAGGCTGTAGAAAAGGAAAGGAGAAAGTGCCATTTGGAGCAATTTCAATGTTTTGCCTAATATCTCCTGCTTATGCAGGATAGGAGAGGAGTATTATTTTCTGTGCCCCTGTCTTCTGTGGTCTCTCCTGTGTTCCCCAGTCACTAGAACTACCTTTGGAGATACTATTGTAGTTCAACTACATTATAAGTTAAATAGACTTCTGAAGGCTAGACCAAAATGCTGGATACCATTGATAACATTGGTTCTGTAAGGAAAGTGAATTTTAAGAAGCTTAGAGCATATAGTCTATTTGTAAATTAGGTAGTGTATGTTATTAGGAAGTTTGATGTATTAAGAATACAGCTACTTTAGAATTTGAAATGCTAGTTTTGTGGTCCTTATTTGCTGCTAACTAGTTCTTCAACCTCAGGCAAATTATATACCCATTCATGTATTGAAGACAGTTCATCAGAATGTTCACATAAAATGTGTTCTGTATAAACAATATTTCCAAAATTTAATTAACATAACTCAAAAAGAATACAGTTATAGAAAAAGGACTTGTTGTTAAGTCTTCTAAATGTATCTTTGGGATACATTCCCTTGGTTTTTCTTTCCATTATATCGATAAAGGAACAATGTATCATGTATATGTTTACAGCTATAATTCTATGCTTTGAAACAGTTGTCATCCAAAACAAAAACAAACTGAGAACCATCTCTATTGCACAGTGGCGGTAGCAATAAAACTCCCATGATATCACCATCTTCCATAGGACTCTGCCCTCATCTCTTTCTCAGGTTAGGCCCTGTGACTTCATCATTTGAAGCTTAGAGGATTTTATTGTCACTCCTGGGCTTCCATTAGAGTAAATCATTCTTTAATTGTTATGACAGCATAATTTTTTTTAAAAAATTGGTGTTTATTCTTTAAAGCCTTTTAAAACAGTTCCACTGTATCCCAGATTCTCTGTTTCTGAATGTATATATGTGTGTTGGGAATGAGGCAGTGAAGGTTAGTAAAGAATTAAAGGAGATCATCTCTGAGGTTCCCTTCTAGTGCTAGAATTTTATGATTTTAGTGAATTATAGCAAATTCACAATGAAAAGATGCCCATGCAAATGTCTAGTACCTTCTCAACCCTCATATGTAGGTTTGTCATGGTAGGTTTTTTTGTAACTGTGGGACAATCCAGAGCATTCCTGAGGTTGGCAGATACACAATTCATGAGCAACTTTTCTGAACTGAATTGAAGATAAGACCTGGTCTTTCCCCCTCCTCTCATTCCTACTCCCATATCTCTACCCCTTGAAAATAAGTCTTTTCTGGATCTTACCATGCTCTTATCTTCCTCATAGTAGCTATTGCTCTGTCTAGAATGAGAACAAAGTGGAAATAAAACTTATTTGTAGAATTGGCATATCTATATTTGAAGGTAGTTACATTACTCAAAATATTGCATTTCCTTATTCTAAATTGACCTAGAAAACATTTCCCCATCAAAAACATTTGATTATAAAACACCCTCAAAAGCTTACTTAATCCGCCATGTAGTAAAAATAGTACAGTTTGGGTGAGACATATTTTGTATCTGTGACCATTTTTATTACCAATTTTAAAATTCTGCTAAAAAATATGTTTCAAAATAACTGACTTAGGAACTCTGAGTACACCCCTGTCTATAAATTTGAGGCTGCACATTGGTACCTGGTTCAGTCTTTTTAATGCTTATTATCAAGAAGACAATTAACTTCATAAAAACTGTCAATATGAATATAAATTTTAAGTTTATGTATTCTTATGAAGACTGTGAGCTCATTGAAGAGATAGGTACTATGCTTCCTTTTTCCTTTTCTAAGCAAATAAACATTGAGACTGATTAAAAAAAGCCTTTGCCCCCATAAGGGTTATAGTCTCATGGAATAATAGACAACCAACAAACAAATATTTAATATAATGTCAGGAAATGATTAGGATCACTTTGCTGTACATCTGAAACTAATACAACGTTGTTAATCAACTGTGCTCCAATATAAAATAAAAATTTTTAAAAAAGAAGAGAAAAAATGAAATAGATTACCTCAGTGGCTTAACTTATATCACTATTTCACTTGATCATTTTTATTTCCTCATCTATGTTTATGATACCATCATTATACTAGTCTACATCTTTGAAATCTCAGCATTAATATTTAAGATTTATACTTCTTTTTCTTCAAAATTAATTATTAACTCTTGGTAAACTTTTTTCATAATATTTCTCACATTTTAATGTATTTTTTTCCATTTCCTTTGCCACAGCCCTCTTTATCGTGTATAATTTTATTGCTGTAAGACTATCACCCTATCTTTTTTTTTCAAATAAACCTAGCATATAGCATAATGCATAATTAGCATTTAATTAGCAGCCAGAGGATATTTGTTGAATGAATAACATGCTGGTGAAGTTTAAAAGCCAGATATAAAATTCTGGCAGAAAATTAGGCTGCCAGAATTTTATATCTGGCTTTTAAAGTCTATCTTTTGGAAATTTTACCTTTCTCATTTTAAAAATAAAAATAACTATCTTCCTCATCAAGTTGGTATGACTGTTATATGAATTGATACACTTGATCCTTAGGGTAGTAATTGGTACATAGTAAATTCCCAAAAAACATTTTCGATTTTTACAAATGAATGAAAGAATAAATGCATGAATAAAATAAATAAATAAATAAAGCAGGGTAGGAGGGTGCTATTTTAGTTAGGGTGGTCAGGAAAGGCCTTTAAGAAGCAAGGGAGTGCACCATGAGAGAGGGAGGATCTGAAGAAAACTTAGTCCAGGGAGAGGGAACAGCAAATGCAAAGGCAAATGTGATGAAACATCGAAAAAGAATATAAAATGTGAAGACAAGCACTTGAAAAGAGCTAATAAATTTTTATTCAAATACATTGCAATTAAAAAGCATATTAAAACATCCTAAATGTGTTCAAGTAAAATTTGCAATTATATAGATTTATTTTGAATTTTATCTTTTCTTTTTCATGCTTGTCTAGCAACTTGCTGTCCCACACTACTGCTTGTAAATCACTTCTTTTAAAAGTCCCTTGATGTATGACCTCAAAGAAGTAGATTGAACTTTACTAAGAATAATAACAACCAACATTTATCAAAACTTCACAGTGTTTCAACTTATGTTACTTCATTGGATCCTCAGACAAATCTCGAGATGGCCCTCATGACACTATTATTTGGCCTCGAATTGAATTTTTACTAAAATGAAGGATTTTCATAATTGAATTAAGAGATCTGCATTTTAGTTTAGGAATGGGTTCAGCTAGCAGAGAGATAAATAAGATTGTGTTTCCATTAATACAGATACAAAGGTGCCTTTTTAGTACTTTAAGTATTTGTCATTAATATCAAGGGAGTACTCATCAATATTCCTAGGTGATTGTCAACATTTTCCTTAGAAATTCTCTAAAAAGAACAGTCTGTGGAAATCATCTTTGGGTTTAGTCCATTTTGAAATGTAAAAGGAAAAGATCGAATAACATCTGTCTGTTGGTAATTGTTTTTTAGCTTTTTTTTTTTTAAGTGATGTTTCATTTTTTTCCCAAAGAGCATATCTGGATGTTGGAAACATGAAGGTTACTGGTAGTTTTCATACATAATTTATACTTAAAATTGTTACCTTTTAAATTGTGCCATTTTTCTTTTCTCTGTCCTGCCCCTACCCTCCCATTAAGTGACAGTGACTTAGCTTTTCATGTACCAAACCAAAAGACATACATAGTAAACCATCATTTATTATTGAGTTCCTGCTGTGTGCCAGGCATCCTTTAGAGGTTAGAAATTGGTGAGATGTTAATAGAAGAATAGATGAAACATGAAAAATTTAAGGATATTTATGAAACATAGATATTATCATGCCCATTTTACAGATAAGACAATTGGAGAGATTCAGAACATGCCCAAGTTCTTGTAGTAGTAGAAGAAATAGACCCATTTGACTTGAATGTTTGTGCCAGTTCCACACGACACTGCAAGATATATTTGTGAATCTTCAGAAATCTTTGAAAATATTGCTTTAACTAACTTTGTGTTCTGCTATGTTTTATCTCAGGAAATATCATCTCCACCAAATTGTTTAGGGTTTTAGTTAATAAAAGGAAACAATTCTCAAGATGACAACTATGTGCTCTTCTTAGGATAATAAGTTTTTTGCTACTGCCGTTTTTCTCTTGCCTTGTAGTTTTGTTAACTATATGATACTGTTACAGCAGAATATTTTAGTACCTGCTTTAGCATCCATTTTTAAACATTAATACCATATATGAAAATTTTGGTGGAGAAAATACAACTGTTCTCATTGAAGCCGATATAAAAATTGCATCAAGTTGCCAAGTCTAAAATAATACTGCAGAATAGACCCCAGAAAACAGCTATAACTACAGACCAGTTTTTATATATTAATATGATAAGTTAAATTTTCCTTTTTTCTTTCTTCTAGCATACCATACAGTTTGTTAAGAACAATTCTTCACTGCTGGGGTAAGGAAGTTGGTGTGTAAATGAACAGGGAAATGAGAGAATATCATGAAATAGAACAACAACGGATAATTCATGCGCCTAAAGTGTTGTTGTTATGTTAGTAGTAGTCAGCATCAGTCAACATGTACTGAACACTTAACTATATGCATTACATTTAAGACTCCCACCAACCTTATAGAGTAGTAAGTACTATTAGTATTTTAAGGAAGGCAAAGCAAGTATAGAGAGACTGAGGAACTTAGCCAAGAATGGTGCCAAGCTTCAAACCTGAGCAGTTTATGTCCAGAGTTCTCGTTCTTGACTACTGCACCATGATGTCTCAGCATTGGTGCACTGGTGATGTTGGAAAGGTAGACAAGGCCTGAGAAATAGGTCACATACTTGCCACATTCCCTATCACTATACATTTCATTTAGACATAGTTCATGCACTATAAAATTTGAGACTAAAATTTCACTATAACCTGATTAGAGAATGCTAACTGAAGGTAATATAAAAATTTTACCTGAAACCGTATCTTTATTATCATGGACTTACCTCTGTACCAATTTAATAACCCTTTGTCGGGTCAATAATTAAAATAGTTTATATATTTTTACATGGAAAATACATGTTATCAATTATTTTTTAAGATAAGTACATTCTTCCACCACTTGGTTGTTTTGTTTGTGTGTTTGTTTTTAACCACATAGTGATTTGTTCTGTTTTCTTGCATTTTCAGTTACTTGGATGTGTTTTTGAGACCTTCCTGGGAGTAGGGAATTGCGCATGTATGTGCATGTGTATGTATCTCTTTTATTAGCTGAAGTGCATGCAGATAATTTGTATAATGTTCTGTTCAGATGCTTTACTAACACATAGCAATATAATTGAAAGAACATTATATATGCATATTCATATGTATGTATGTATATGTACACATAGATCCAAGTCTTGGGCAGAATAATGACTACCATTTGTTGAACACCTATTATATGCCGGACTTTGGGGCACTTACATATGTTGTCTCATTTGGTTTAATCCTCACAACAAGGCAAATATCTACCCAAATATCTATCTTTCTCTCAAGCTCGTGAAAGTATAAAACATCTTATTGCATTTATAGCATGCTTTTCATGAAACAAAAAGTGCAAAAAAGAGTTGTCTATGTTGGTTGTATCCTGGTAAACATTACACAGAAACCCCTACCAGCTAGAGAGCAAACATTTATGCAGTGTTTTTATGTAAGCAGGACTCAAGATTGTTTGGTTGGTTTCCTTATAGCCCTGTTTCCTCACCTGTGAAATAGAAGAATAATAACTTTCTTACAGAATAATGAGGGTTAAATAAAATATTTTACATATATTAAGTGAAATTATTCTGTGGTAGATAGGTCCATTTGTCTTGGAGTTTAATTCTCATAATTTGATGAAAACGTATATATGATAGATCTATAGTTAATTAGTGTCTGGCAATTGTAATTGCACAATAAATTCTCTTAACTAATTTGAGTCCTGCTTACATAAACCACTGCAATTATGTTTGCTTTCCAGCAAGCACGCTTTTCTGTAATTTTCACTGGTATACAACCAACATAGCTCTTTTTTTGCACTTTTGGTTGCATGAAAAACATGCTATAAATGCAGTAAAATGTTTTATACTTTTCTCTCATGAGCTCAAGTTAAAACAAGTCTTTAAAACATTTTGTTAACCTGTTAATTCTCAAGAAATAAAGGATAGCAACTTCCCATTTTCTTCTATTTCTCCTAATTATACATATTTTTATTTTTTATAATATTATAATGTTCTGCCTTCTGAAATTTACAAGGATAAGGTCACTTGCATTTCTCTTCCTTTCACTGTATTTTTGTTTCCTCTCTGCTTCCCCTACCAAAAAAAAATTTTTTTAAAGTTTGTGATCCAGTTAGAAGTCTATTTAGAAATATAAGTACCAGACTTCATATTTGGAGAGATTTTACTGTTTCATGAACACTTTTAAATGGAACAGTAGCAGTTAGAAAATCTTGCTGTGTTTCTCCTGTCATTAGTCAAGACTAATCCCTATACCTTTCCATCTCTACCCAAATGGATTTTTCCTTAGTCTTGTCAGCAGGTATGTTGTAACACGTACTATGTAGCTAAGAAAATCAGTGGTTTACCGGACAGTTCAGGTAGATGTAGACTGAAAAAGAACAATTTGTAATAATGTTTTTATTATTTAAAAGTGTTTTTTTTGTGAGTCTTTTAAAAAAATATTGTATGGAATAGTTTGCATGGGATATTTCTTGCATTGTAGAACTTTACTTCAGGCTAAATCTGAGACAAAAGAGAAAAAGCGACCAAGAGAGAATACCAACAGTTTGTTTCCTTTCCTATGTTCAGAGGTAAACATCTTAGTTGTCTAGATCTCTTGAAATTAGTACTTTTAAAAGCTTTTAATTGTTTCTAGAATAAATAGTTGAAGTCGTATCTGGTTAAAGTTTAATGATTAAATATGATTAAGTAATTATGTTTCTACAGTTACCCATTTCGTGATTATGATATATGATGGGACATTATTTTAAATCTATTATTAAATGAAATTTGTATTGGTGGCCAAGTATATGTTTTAATGTGACTTGGTTTTACTTAGACATTTCGGCTATATAGTTTAAAGACCACCAAATTACTTTGCGAAATTCTTAACAATTTTACCATCTTGGAGAACCAAAACAAAAGAAAAAGCAATGCCTATTAAGTATTCTTAGCTATATGCATGGGAATGTATGTGAGTGTGACTTAGCTAATAATAACGACTTTCTTATTATGTATCACTTTATAGGATTTTTTTTTGTAAAATATTTAATAGTTATGTATTTGCTGTCTTATGGTTATTTCAGTGCCCTATTGACATCAAGGGTTACTGATTGTTGTATTAGTAGTTCCTGACAAATAGAAATTATTTGATATGCTAAGCCATTTCTGACAGAAGATACAAAGTTTTGACAAACACGTATGGCACAGCAAGTGTCCAATTCTAAAGAGCAAAATAAATGCAAGCCACCATTACGGTGAACACAAACAGCCTGAAAGCAAGTTATCAGTAAGCAAATAATTGTTGAACTGTTATGAATGGAATAGGATGTTGAAATAGGGCATGATTGGCTGATGTTACATATGTCCTTGATTACCTTCCCTGTGCTTTTATCCTAATAAGTGACATTCTTTGTATTCCCTTGGATGGCTAGACAGTCTGACACTGAAGAAGAATAAATATTGCATGTGGTACACATTAAGCTGTCATCCAAGACAGCATTTATAAAAAGTAACTGGAGAAATTCATAAGAAATTCTGCACTGCTACAGTTTCCTGGCTCCAGTCATAATTGTCAAAGTTCTTGACACATTCAGGTCTTCAGAAATGATTTAGGTTTACAGTGGCTTGGTGTATGAATAATTATTATGGATTTGTGTTCCCATATTGCCTTAGGATGTTAATGTTAGTTACCCAAATGTTATATTTTACAGTAATTTTTTTTTAAGGGAACTTTATTATTTTTACTTATTTATTTTTGGCTGCATTGGGTCTTCATTGCTGTGCAGGCTTTCTCTAGTTGCGGCGAGCTGGGGCTACTCTTCGTTGTGGTGCGTGGGCTTCTCATTGCGGTGGCTTCTCTTGTTGCGGAGCGCGGGCTTCAGTAGTTGTGGCTCGTGGGCTCTAGAGCGCAGGCTCGGTAGTTGTGGCGCACGGGCTTAGTTGCTCTGTGGCATGTGGCATCTTCCCAGACCAGGGCTCGAACCCGTGTCCCCTGCATTGGCAGGCAGATTCTTAACCACTGCACCACCAGGGAAGCCCATACGGTAATTTTTATTTTAAGATATGTCTCCACATTGGTGTTAGTGACATATCTTCCATCTTGTGATTTTTCTTAAAAGGATTTTAGACAATTCATATATTTGAAAGGAAGAACAGGAATTTTTAAATGCTTAGTTTATCTTTAATCTGTTGGAAAATATTGCTTGCTTGTGTTTAGTGCTAGCAAACAACTTTCAAAATAAATATTTTTATTTTTCTTCTCTAGCAACATTGGAAAGCCTTCAGATGGTCCAAATGAATACTATTTTAAAGTTATTTCCAAAAAGCCAAATCACTACTTGGTGTTTTATTTTTAAATATTGCTTTTATTCACATACTTTTGTAATTTTAATATAGTTCTTTAAGGCAGGGTAGTGTTTTATTTATTCCAGTCACTATTATCTCTTAAAATTTCCTTTTGGAGGAAGATGTGTAGAAGATATAATATTGTAGAAAAATAAACATACATAAATAAAGAAATAAATTATGAATGCAAATTTAGCAAGCATTTTTTAAACTCTTCTTTCTCTCGCTAAACTAAAACACTTCTTTTTATCCTGTCTATATGGTGTGTCACATCGTAACTGAAGGATGCCAGAAAAAAATTTTTTCTTTATATTTCTGTAACCTGACACAGTTATTCTAAGCCATTTGAAATTAAGTAATTAGTATTCCCATTCTATAATCTAATCAAGAATATACCATATTCTATCAGCTGATTACTAGGAGAATGTGATTAAGTATCAGAATGATTTAGGATGCAACACAAATACGAAAATAAAATACAGTGTTGAGTTCCAAATTATGAACTCTATTTTTGGGGAGGACAAGAGGTCAGTCAGGGTTTCTGTGACAACTGTATTTTGTGTTAGTTTTAAAATTATACAGTTTTAATTTGGGGGAATGTTTTTGGGGGTACTCTCTTTACTTTGAAATCTAAACCATCCATTTGAATTGAAGAAACTTTTCTCCAGGTATAACATGGCTCAACTGTTACCTATAGCTTTTAACTCTCTGGCCACTACAGAGCACAAAATATTTGCCCAACTGGTAAATTGAACTGTAAGTCCCACTGTGGGAAATTGCTTTGCTGTGCTCCAAACAGCAGTTATCTTAGTAATTGTACCTGAATTCTTTGTGGCTAATAGAGCGTAGACGTCCATTTTACAAGCAGAAAAATTTCTCTTAAATACTTTTAATTATAAATCCCCCAAGTAAAATGTGAATCAATAGACTGTAGTGAGATGTTAAACTGTGTCATTTTTAATTGTTAGTGCAGAAAAGTGAAATTCTTTTTTCTTTTTAGTGTAAAACTGTACATACCAACATTTCACATTCTAAACTGGAGCTCCCAACAAGGAGCTTATCAGAGCAAATTGTCTAGTCCATCCCCTTCCTCACTCAAAACCTAATGACCCTTTATCATCATGGTTTAGATTGCTGGACACAGATGTGAGAAAATACAAGTAATCTACAGGTAACTACAGTAGCTGCGCTGATGTTCTCAGAGAACTGACTGCTGGGAAGATAAAGAGCTTCCCACAGAGTCTGTGACTTTCCGGCAGCAAAGCACATCATGAGCTCATACATGAAGTTTTATTTGCTGAAGATTCACAATAAGATGCATTAGAACATTCAGCAGGGACTCTTTTTAGATGAGCACAGAAATTCTGGAGGGTTATTAGTTGATGCACCATAGCATAGCATCACACTAAAACTTTTTTGAATTTCAACAATATTAATTCTTTCAAGAAACACCAAAGATTATGACTACAATGCAGCATTAATTTGGACTTCTTGATATTTAAATAATCTACTACAGACCCTAATATCTTTCTCTTCACAAAAGGCTGAGCTTCCTGCTGAAAAGTAGTTTGGTTATGATTTTTAATATGAAAGCAGAACGGCAATTTCTCAAACTTTATAGTAAATTGTATTTCAAAGGACTTGTTTGTGGCCAGGTGCTCTGCTTTTGTTAGCTGCTTAGATTGTGATCAGTGAGGTAAACTCATTTATCCATTTGCATGCAATTGAGTAATTTACCATGAAAAGGATGATCGTTTATTTTTTGTTTGTTTTGTTTTGGTTTTCGGGTTTTTTTTTTTGACAAAGGTACTGCACCTGTAGCTTAAGTTTTATAATTGTTGGTTTAACTATTATTTGCAGTAATCATAGTTTCATACAGCTTTAGAAAAACTACAATGCAAAAAATATTTACTTAATCTTTTTTTATGTATGAAGTGTTTTGTTTTTAGTCATTGAATTTGGTTTAAGTTTACTAGGTTGGGGTGAATCAATATGAATTAGACTGTCTGAACTTCAGGTGTGTATTTCTTTTCAAAAATTGTTTGCTCGTCATATTTTTCTAAAAGCTAATTAATTTTGTTCCTGTAAAAACTGTAACTCCTGGGTTAGGAATAGACATATTTCCTTCATATGTCAAAATGAATTACAGTCCTCAAATCATTTTTAGAAATTACCATTTTAATAGCTGAAAGATAAAGATGATTTTCAGCAACTCTTGTTGGTTAAGCAGCTGACAGCCAACAAAAGGAGTAGTGAGATACTCGACTCATTCATTATATAGTTATATGGGTTATGTACCTAGCTTATTCTTTTCGGAAAATATTGAAATGCCCAGAAAATTAAAGAAGATACTGGCTAAGTCTTTTTTTTTTTTTTTTAATAAATTTATTTATTTATTTATTTATTTATGGCTGTGTTGGGTCTTCGTTTCTGTGCGAGGGCTTTCTCCAGCTGTGGCGAGCGGGGGCCACTCTTCATCACGGTGCGCGGGCCTCTCACTGTCGCGGCCTCTCCCGTTGCAGAGCACAGGCTCCAGACGCGCAGGCTCAGTAGTTGTGGCTCACGGGCTTAGTTGCTCCGCGGCATGTGGGATCTTCCCAGACCAGGGCTCGAACCCGTGTCCCCTGCATTGGCAGGCAGATTCTTAACCACTGTGCCACCAGGGAAGCCCCCTGGCTAAGTCTTTTAGGCTAGATTCCAAGTCATTTTCACTTCAAAAATATTATACTTTTAAAAACAATTCTTTGCAAGTAGAGCACCAAAATTACAGCAAATATACCTGCCATCTTAAGTAGTTAATTTAATATTATGTTTCTAGTATAGAATGACCATGAACAAAGTAAATTTCTTATCAGAAAACAGAAAAAACAAATTATCTGTAAGGAGAAGTCCTATTATTCTTGCAGCAATTAGCATCACTCTTTTGATATATTTGAAATATTCTATGTTGCATGGCATAGATTAATCTAAAAAACAGGACACTGAAGAATTGCTTGAGGCAGTATTATATATTAATTCTGTTTTTAGTTTGCTATAAGATCTAAAGAAAAAACTATATTTGTTTCCATTTAGCAGTAAATAGGAAACACAGAACTCAGAATTCTACAAAGTGTATTTTCTTACCATCTTCATGTTTAAAGGGAAAGAAACCAGGGAAGCATGTGCAGTATAAGATTGTTTTGCATTTTTGTTTTTACATCACCAGATTAAGTATAATGAAACCCATCTGCAAATTGTAGGAAATACTCATGGGTTTTTGTCAAGGACTATAGTATGGTTTTTTTCCCTTCTTTTTCTTCTGTAGTTTAAAAAAAAATAAATTCAACAAGATATACAGAAAATTAAAAACCTTGTCTGTTATAAAGTTTTGTTTGAGCTTTTTAAACTGAGTGATTAGCAGAAATAATGACCCTGTCAGCCTTAATCACATTAAAATGTGGTTAACATCATTTAATTTTTTCCACTTAATATGCAAAAATTTCCAGTAGATTTGCAGTGAAGGCCATTGAAATTCCATTATAACAAGAATAAAAATTTCAGGCATCATTTATTCAGAGAAGGAATAAAGGTCTCGATTGAGAACTGCTGAATCTTTCTATTAGAGACACTATGAATCATTACATTGAATGTACCTTACGTTTCAATAGATCTGTGTGTCTGGCTTTTCAAATAGCTGAAAGTCATGTTTTATCATTTTTCATGAGGAGAAATAAACTAGAATTTCATAATTTTATAAATATCTAAAAGATTACTGAACATTTTATTTTGTACTCACTCAACCTGCTTAAATTTTAAGTAGAAAGTTATTTGTGCCTGAAAAACAAGAAAATGAAAGAATTGATTATTTTAACATAGAACAAACTACATAACCAACCCACAAAATGGACAGGTTGTATTTTAAATAGTTAACTTGGTATATGCCAAATAAGAAATTTAGAATTAAGCACCAAATGACACTAACTCTTTCCCAAAGTCCATAGCTTATCATTTGTCAAGCTTCAACTGGTATGTTATACTGCATTAGCTATGTATAAATTACAGCTGAAGCACGTTCTGTGGTTTCTAGTATTGTTTGTCCTTTTATGATCATTTTTGATATTTGTTGTGATGTAGTAGGAAAAGCTTAATTTTATTTTAAGCAATTAAGAATTGCCTACCATTTTTACTTTCTTTGGTACGTTTGCATTTGCCAGTATCCTATAAAACTTACATTGAGTGGAATGTTTCTCCCCATTTAAAAAAAAAAGACTGTTACTCTATATAACTGATAAGCAGAAATGGCTTTCTGGACCCATTCCTATCTCTCGGGTAATTAAATAATTATAGTGTTGTTGTTGTTTTTTCTTTTTTTTAATCTGTATTTTGTTCCCAAACCATTTGAACCCATTATATAATTACTCTGTGTGTACTTTGTAGTAAAAATACCATTGGAAAATTTATCAGGGAAAGTGTTCCATGCATGTGCTACTCATAATGTATAAATTTCTCCATCCTGGCATGTTTCTGTGTCTGGAAATCTAAGAACATTTAATTGTCTGCTCCTCCTGTTCACCACACCCCTTTTCCCCACCGTGGTTGGCTCCTCTGTCCTCCTCAGAAACCCCTTCCCTGACTACCCTGTCTAGAGTAATCCCCAGACTCCCTTTTGTTCAAAGCATCGTGTTTATTTACTTCTGAGCACTTAGCATAAGTTATATACTCTCACTTATTTGTTTCTCTTTCTGTCCCATAAGAATTTACATTCCATGAAAATGAGGATCATGCCTGTTTTGTTCATTTTATATCTCCAGTGCTTGGCACCAGACTCAGTAAATTTTGTGATTGGTTGAATGGCTGGCTGGATGAAATCAGTTGACTTTATTCCTGTATGTTTCAACTGTGACTTTTAGTCTTCATTAATAGATATATGTAGATCACTTGAAGTCTGTCTATTCTGGTTAGATACATCAAAGATTTAGAGCACAGGTAGATGGATGTCTATGCCAGGTGGCAGCGGATGATTTCCATAATGGGTCAGAAAGTAAATATTTTTGGCTTTGAGGACCACACAGTCTCTGTTACATCTACTCACCTTTGCTGTTGTACTGCAAAGGCAGCTATAGACAGTATGTAAACAAATGGGCATGGCATGTGCCAATAAAATTTCATTTATGGACACTTACATTTGAATTTCATATAATTTTACTGTCACAAAATAATCTTCCTTTTTTGTTGTTGTTTTTTTGAGAAATCATTTTTAAATGTAAAAACCCTTCTCAGCTTGTGGGCCATACAAAAATGTGCAATGATTTGCTGACCCCTGGTTCTATGCACTTAGCCAAAGACAACCTTTCAATTGTGCACGTGATTATATATCCCCACTCACCTACTGAAGTAGTTCCTCCTCTGTCTCCTGCATCATCAGTCTTTCCTTTCCGAGTGGATGTTTCGCATCAGCATATAGGCATGCTGTCATTTCTCCAATCTTTAGAACAACAGCTTATTTTGACCCCACTTGCCTTACACACTACAGCCCATTCTCTCCTTCCTCTGGTGTTATATAAGTATTAAATGAAATTACATATATAAGATGCCTGTCATTTTCTCCTTTCCTTTTAAAAGAAATGGAGTTGTACAGTTGTATTTTTTGCGTTACTTTGTTTGCAGATTTTCCTTATTTAAAGGAAAACTAGACAACATGACCCCATTGGGAGGCAGGGTGGGGAAGAAGAGGTATATGATAGATGGAAGAAGGCTCCATTTTGTCTTTCTGTCTCTGTCTCTTTCTGAATAAACTGTGCTTAGAAACTTCATGACATTCTCTTGCTTGGCTTTTGGGTGACAGACAGCCTTCCACTTCTAATATCTTTCCTTTACTGATTTTCTCTCTGCCTGTCATGGCTCTTCCCTAGCAATTAGTAATTGAGTGATTCTTGTTAACGTTTTTCACTTGCCCTCTATGCTCGTGCCTTCAACTCTAACCTAGATATATGCTAGTGGTTCTCAAAGTTTAGTGTGCACCAGAATCCACTGGAGGGTTTATTAAAACACAGATTGCTGCCTTTACTGCCAGACTTTCTGATTCATTAGGTCTGGGATGCGGCCTGAGAATTGTCAAGTCCAACAAGTTCCTAGGTGCTGCTGGTGCTCCTGGTGCACGGATGTCACTTTGAGATGCGCTGCCCTCTGCTAATGATTTGCAAATCCATAGCCTTACTTTTTCCTCTTAGCCCTTTTCAAGTTTCATTATTCCAGAACGTCAACAAGAAATCTCCATTTGGCTATTCCATTATCATTATGAAGCTTAATATGTACAAAACTAAACTCCTTATTTTTTTCCCACAATACATCCACAGTAGGAACTACTTTCAAACTTTTTTATCCTTGTTAGTAGCACTGGTACTCTTTGACTCTTTTAAGCTCATCTCTTCAAATCATTTTAACATATGTCCTTTCATACATCTTATTCAGTTAATCACTAAGTTCCATCTTTTTTCTTCTAAATCTGGCCCTTACTCATTCCTTCCTCTTCCATTACACTGCTTATCAACCCAGACCAAAACTTTATCACTTCATTTTTAAGTTGGGTAACAGCCTCCCAGCTTATCATCCTTGACTTTGTAGGTTGTTTTCCTATGCATGGCATTCTGATTTGCTTTAAACATATTCACGCTGACATTTTCTCAATCCATGATCCTTCATTGAAACGTAGGAGAATATCTTTACAACTTGGGATAGGCAAAGATCCCTCGGATGAAATAGAAAAAATACTAATATAAAAGAAAAAATTGGATTTCATTATAATGAATAGCTTCTGTTCACCAAAAAATACTGTTAAGAAAATGAACAGATTAGCCACAGACTGGAAAAATATATTCACTATACATATATCTGACCAAGGACTTATATCCAGAATATATTTTTAAATTTCTACAAATAAATAATATAAAGACTAATAACCCAATTCTAAGAATGGACAAAAGACTTAGACATACACTTCACAAAAGAAGATACATGAATAAACACGAAAAGGTACTCAGCATCTTTAAGTCATCAGGGAAAGACAGTTTAAAACCACAGTGAGATGATTTCACAATCACTAAAACGGCTAAAATCAAAATAACTAACAGCACCAAAAGTGGACAAGGAAAGGGGAGCAGGAATTGTTGTATCACCTTGGAAAATTGGCAGTTTATTTCAAGTATACATTTATCCTCTGACCCAGTAATTCCAACTTTTAGAATTTATCTAAAAGAAATGAAAACATATGTTCATAGCTTATAAATGTTTTCTTACACAAAGTAATAATAGCAGCTTTATTCATAATGGCCCAAAACTAGGAGCAACTCACATTAGTAGAAAAATGGATAAATAAATTGTGGCATATTTATGTGATGGAAATCATATACCTCACCAATAAAATACACAGCAACAGTGTGGATTGACTGGGAAAGGTCATAAGGGAACTTTCTGGGGACATGGAAATGTTCTCTGTTTTGGGGTGGTGGTTACATGTGTATATAAAATTCTCAAAATTCATTGAAACGTACAAGATCTATACTTTTTTTAAAGATTTATTATTTTATTTATTTATTTTTGGCTGCGTCTGGTCTTAGTTGTGATGTGTGGGCTCTTTGTTGCAGCACATGGGCTTCTCTCTAGTTGTGGCATGCAGGCTCCAGGGCGCGTGGGCTCTGTAGTTGAGGCGTGCAAGCTCAGTAGTTGTGGCGTGGGGGCTTAGTTGCCCCATGGCATGTGGGATCTTAGTTCCCTGACCAGGGATCAAACATGTGCCCCCTGCATTAGAAGGCAGATTCTTTACCACTGGACCACCAGGGAAGTCCCAAGATCTGTACGTTTTATTTTTTGTTAATTATACTGCAACAAAAAAATAATTTTTTAAAAAGCCACCAATAGCTTCTTGTTCCCTATCAGGTGTATCCAAATATACATTAAAATACCTAAAGAGATAACACGCTGACATGATAAGCTCTGTGAAGACGATGACAATGTTTATCTCATTTATTCCTACCAACCCAGCACTTTGCTAGCACCTAGTAAATATTTAATAAATACCTCTTGTGTGAGTAAATAGTTTTAACACACCATGAATGTTTTTGCACATATTTTATAATAGTTTTTCTAATTACTGTGTGATACGCTATTGTATTGATGTGCTATATTTTATTTCTTAAAGCAAACTATAGTGACATACAATATTATGTTAGTTTCACTGTACAGCATAGTGACTTGGCAGTCAAATACATTATGAGATGGTCACCGTAAGTCTAGTAACCGTTTGTCACCGTATAAAATTATTATAGTATTATTAAATATTCCCTATGCTGTATATTACATCCCCATGACTTATGTATTTTATAACTGGAAGTTTGTACCTCTTAATCCCTTTGACCTATTTTACCCAACCTCCAGTAACCACCAGTTTGTTCTCTGTGAGTCTGTTTTCATTTTGTTTTGTTTTTTAGATTCCACATATAAGTGAGATCATAGGAATTTGTCTTTCTCTGACTGACTTATTTCACTTAGAATAATAATACCTTCTAGGTCCATCTACCTTGTCACAAATGGCAAAATTTCATTTTTAATGACTGAGTAGTATTCCATTGTGCGTGTGTGTGTGTGCACGCGTGTGCACACACGCACATGTGTGTGTTCTTCATTCATCTATCAATGGACACAGGTTACTTCCATATGTTGGCTATTGTAAATAATGCTACAGTGAACATAGGGGTGCATATATCTTTTCTAATTAGTGTTTTTGTTTTCTTCAGGTAAATACCTAGAAGCAGAATTACTGGATCATAGGGTAGTTCTGTTTTTAATTTTTTGAGAAACCTTCATACTTTTTCCATAGTGGCTGCACCAATCTACATTCCCACCAACAGTGCACAAGTATTCCCTTTTCTCTACATCCTCGCCAACACTTGTTATTTGTTGTCTTTCTGATGATAACCATTCTGGTAGATATGAGGTGATACATCATTGTGGTTTTGATTTGCATTTCCCTGATGATTAGTGATATTGGACGTCATTTCAAGTGTCTATTAGCCTTTTGTATTTTTTCTTTGGAGAAGTGTCTATTCAGGTTATCTGCCCATTTTAAAATCAGATTGTTTGGTTTTTGATATTGAGTTGTATGATTCCTTTATGTAATTTGGATATTAACCCTTTTCGATTATCCAGATCCCCCAGTGTTTTCTGTTGAGGTTATTTGACTTTTTTTTTTTTTTCTTCTGGTGAGTAAACTACAATGAACATCCTTGTAGCCATCCAAGAAAGTACATTTTTCCTTAACCCCAGCCAACACTGGGTGTTATTCTTACTTTAATCTTTACTAATTTGACAGATAAAAAGTGGTATATTATTTTAATTTTTATTTCTTTGATTACAATGTAAAGATAGGGTACCTTTAATAACTGTTAGACTAATTATTAGAGAAAAGATGTATCTCCACTAGGAACAGAATTAAACATGGGCTTAAGTCAGTTGCATAGCATTTGATTTCTCACTTATAATTATTATTTTGATGTATTCTAAGAGCAGAAATTTTATTGTAAAGTAAGAGAAACCACTCAAGAATATATTTTAACTGTAATATGTCATTAATAAAATTACTTTTGGCAACTTCTTTTCAAGTGAATTTATTTAAAACAGTAGATAAATGTAGCAGGCAATGTGTAAAGGCAGTAGAGAGAAACCTTTGAACTAAGAATGGGAACAAAGGAATAAAGGTTTTATTAATTTTGTGTCTCCCAATATGGCCAGGGAACAGGAAGTGAGAAGCTGCTTTTCGTACTCAGAGGCAAGTAACAAGTGGTTCCTAGACTGACTCCTTTGATTCATATAGGTTTAGAAATTATAGCAAAGTCAAATATACTTCCTACTGGTTCACTTCAAATCTATTTTTTATATATTTGCAACCCTAGGTAATTTTTTGCCCTTCTTAGAAACTGCCAGAATATCACTCAGCAGTGATTTTAATGAGTAGCAAAACTTGCCGTTTTCCTATACAGCAGACAGGGCAATTTAAGGAGAAAGTAAGAAAGAAAAGACATCCCTTTAAATAAAGTTTGAAGTGGTTAGTGTTTAGACCTGCCTTCTCAGATAAATTTGATTAATAGCCAGATCACAGATAAATATACAACACACTTCTGTTTAAGAAATTTTGTTCTGAACATTGAGGTATTCAAAAAAGGCAAAGCCATTCTTCACTTTATAAATAATAAATGTTGAGCACTTACCTTGTGTCAGATACTATGCTAAGCATATTACATGAACTTTCTTATTTAATCTTTACAGCAACGCTCTGATGTAGATGCTATTATTATCTCCATTTATTGATGAGAAAACTGAGACCTTAGAAAGGTTCCATGACACGGCTAGGATACTTCCTCTCTCTGGCTGCAGTACTCTGTAATCATATTCTATACTGCCTCCCTTTGCAAAGGGATTATGTGTGGGAATCCTTTAATTATAGGATTCCTTTCATTAAAATAAATTAACTTTTGTATTTTATTTACAAAAGTTCATTTTGCATACAATGCCTTTTCAGTAAAATAATGGACTCTGACGTATTATTACTTGCTAGGACAAACTACAAGCTATGAAACCAACTACAAATTTTGCTAGCTGTGATTCTACTCCCACATTTCCTAGTTATCCCTTTTCTTGTATAAAAATATTCCACTAAGCCAATTGGCACTTTGTATAAGACTATGCATACCAAATTATGTCAAAATAAATATTCCTATAACAGAGAGTAAGTCTTCTTTCAGAAGCAGCTGGAAGTTTTGCTACAGATTACTTACCACTGACAGGGAAAAGACATTTCATTTCTCATCTAACATGGTTCCATTTAGCATCTGTGAAAATGTCTGTTAATAAGAATAGTTGCATGTATCTATTTGCAACTACTGAAGTTTGCATTAAGAGCTCTTCTCTTTTTTAGTGCTTCTTGCTTTACTGTCCCCAAATCATTGTTCTCCAAAGATACAGAAAGAGCGACTTTCCTTTTTTTACAATGACTATTTGCCTTGGGTTTGTATCCTTCTGGGTTGCTCCTTTATGAAATTCACATGTATCCCACATGGTAAATAGAGGATTTGGATAAACGGGATCATGAGGGAATGGACTTCTTTGTTCAAATATGGAAGCACCCTCCAGAGGCTGAATTAAGAACAACTTAAGGAAGAAGAATCCATATGGGAAAGGAGGTCTGTGCAGATTGATTCTGACATACATACCCATACTTATCTTTCCCTTGGGTGTTTCTTACTTTCTTACTGGCCCACAAAATCCCAGCTCTGTCATGAACAAAAGCCCCTTTCCTTTTCTGCTTTTCCTATTTTTTAAAAAAAGTTATATAACTGAAAAGACCATTAAATGTATTGGTTTCTTTTTTAAAAAATTCTTGATTTTAATGAGGCCAAATTCTTCCTTTATTGAGATTATGCATCCCCTCCTCTTTGTCATGCCTGTGGCACATTACTTCCCCTATCACAATGCTTATCATGCTCTTTTAAACTATGCATTTGTCTGTTTTTCCTCCCCCATCCCTTACACCCCCTTTTTCGAAGTTGCTTGCCCAAGGTTTAATATAATGCTTATCAGTACACATAGTTATTTACTACGTATATTTGCAATCATTGTGCTTGCATTCTTTCCAGTTACTTTAATTCTACAGTAACTGTTGAGAATGACCCCACTCACTGATAGGAAACAGCTAAGTTTGGGGGCTAACCTTTGAAGGCCTCCTTTGTTCTAGGCACTTTAATACATCAACCTGTGAGGATATATTATTTGTGTTATTGATGATTAAACTGAGGTTCAGGAAGCTTAAATGGCTTTCCCAGAATCTTATAGCTGGTATGTGATTAAGCTGGCATTTGAATTAGTACTTGCTTTACTCCAAAATCTCTGCTTTTCTGTTGATCCTTTCTATCTCTGCAGGAAGGTTAGACATTATAGGATCATAGTGTGCAGAATATTCGCACTTTTGTTTTTTATCTTTATATTCTCAGTTCAGCTTTGGGTTTTTTATTTTTCAGATAATTAATATACACAAAATTTTCCCTTTTAAAGTAGGTTTTAGTATATCCACAATGTGCCACCATCACTACTAGATCCAAAACATTTTCATCACCCCAGAAAGAAACCCTTTGTCCATTAGCAGTCACTCTCCATTGCCTCCCCCACCTAGCCCCTGGCAACCACTAATCTACTTTCTGTCTCTTTGGATTTGCCCATTGAGGATATTTCATATAAATTGAATCATACAATATGTAGCCTTTTGTGTGTGGCTTCTTTTACCTAGTATAATGTTTTTCAAGGTTCATCTATATTGTAGCATGTATCAGTACTTCATTTCTTTTTATGACTGAATTACTTTCCATTGTATGGATATACCACTTCCTGTCCATCTTTTTAATTTTACCCATCCTAGTGGGTATAGAATGCTATTTCATTGTGGTTTTGATTCGCATTTCTCTGATGATTAGTGATACTGAACATCTTAAGTGTTGACCATTTGTATATCTCCTTGGGAAAAATGTCTGTTCAAATCCTTTGCCCATTTAAAATTGGGTTTCTGCCTTTTTATTATTGAGTTGTAAGTTTTAATTCTTATTGTGTGGTGTGTTTTGTTGAAGTGTAGTTGATTTACAATCTTGTGTTAGTTTTAGGTATACAGCAAAGTAATTTAGTTACATATATATTTTTTCAGATTATTTTCCATTGTAGGTTATTATAAGATATTTAATATAGTTCCCTGTACTATACAGTAAATCCTTGTTACATGTCTTGTTATTGAATTTTTTTATGTAGTCTCTCTACTTGGCCCTTATCAGATGTATGATTTCCAAACATTTTTTCCCCCCATTCTATGGATTGTCATTTCACTGTCTTGATAATCTCTTTTAGTGCACAAAATTTTTAATTTTGATAAAGTTTGTGTTTTCTTTGGTTGTTTGTGCTTTGGGTGTCATATCTAACAGACTATTGCCTAATCCAAGGTCGTGAAGATTTCCACCTGCTTTCTTCTAAGAGTTTTATAGTTTTAACTCTTACATTTAGGTCTTTGGTCCATTTTAACTTTTGTTTGTGGATATTCACTTGTCTAAGCCCCATTTGTTGACTGTTATTTCCCCATTGAATTGTTTTGGTACGCTTGTTAAAAATCAATTGACCATGGGCTTCCCTGGTGGCGCAGTGGTTGACAATCTGCCTGCCAATGCAGGGGACACGGGTTCGAGCCCTGGTCTGGGAAGATCCCACATGCCGCGGAGCAACTAGGCCCGTGAGCCACAACTACTGAGCCTGCGCGTCTGGAGCCTGTGCTCTGCAACAAGAGAGGCCGCGATAGTGAGAGGCCCGCGCACCGCGATGAAGAGTGGCCCCCGCTTGCCACAATTAGAGAAAGCCCTTGCACAGAAACGAAGAGCCAACACAGCCCAAAATAAAAATAAATTAACTAATTTAAAAAAAATCAATTGACCATATCATAAACTCAACAACAAAAAACCCAAATAACACAATTAAAAAATGGACAAAGAACTTGAATAAACATTTCTCCAAAGAAATGTCCATCAGTGAATGAATGGATAAACAAAATGTGGTATGTACATCCAATGGAACATTATTTGGCCTTTAAAAAAAGAAGGAAATCCTGTCATCTGCTATAACATGGATGAAACTTGAGGACATTGTGAAGTAAAATAAGCCGATCACAAAAAAAGACAAAAACTGTATGATTCTACTTATAAGAGGTGTCTAAAGTAGGCACACTCATAAAAACAAAGCACAATGATGGTTTACAGGGGCTGGAGGTGGGGTGGAGTGGGTGGGGTTGTAGAAAACAGTGGGTATAAAATTTCTGTTTTGTAAGATAAAAAAGTTCTGGAGATCCGTTATAGAACAGCGAATATAGTCAACACTACTGAGTGGTACATTTAAAAATGGTTAAGATGGTAAATTTTATGTTATTTTTAACCACAATTACAAAATTTTAAAAAAATCAGTTGATCTAGCCGTATGGGTGTATTTCTGAACTCTCAAGTCTATTGCATTAGTCTATATGTCTAGTCTTTTGCCAGTGCCACATAGTCTTGATTACTCTAGTTTTATAGTAAGTTGTGAAATATGGAAGGGTGAGACCTTTAATTTTGTTCTTTTCCAAGATTGTTTTGGCTATTGTGGGTTCTTTCATTTTTCATATGAATTTTACGATGGGCATGTCAATTTCTGCACAAAAGGCAGCTGGAATTTTGATAGATTGCATTGACTCTGTAGATGAATTATTAACAATGTTAGGTCTTCTAATCCATGTACACGGATGTCTTTCCATTTACTTTGGTATTTAATTTCTATCAATGATGCTTTGTAGTTTTTGTTACAAGTATACTTCTTTTGTTAAATATATTCCTATCTCAGTTTAGTTTTATTTATCATCTATAAGCCCTTCATAAATTTAGGCCAGTCTCAAAAAAGACTGGATTCTGAAGTTTTCATCATCTTTATGATACTGTATTTCTTTGGCACACTACCACGATGACACGTGTTGTCACGCATGCTCTCTCTCTCTCCCCCCACATATACACATGTTCTCTTATTCCAAGGATCTTCTCCTCTATCTTTCCCAATCTGTCAAAGATAGTCTTTTTGACTTTCTTCATCTTCATAAGTAGTCTGGGTATGGTAGTCCCATTTCTGATACCATCTACATTAAAAAATTTGTATCTGTGATAGTTAAATCAAGATTTGCGGCTCTCCCTATAAATTTATGTTTTGATTATAGATTGAATCAACCTTTGCACAAAAGTGGAAGAAAAGATAGTTTATCCTGGGGCACTATGGCCAGAAGTAATTAAATCTCATCTATAGGATCATAATATAGTTGGGAAGTTTTCTTGTAGCTAACAGAGTTTAATAGTCTCAAGCTACAAATATTGATTTATACCTCATGACAACTATTGTTACAGAATATTTCTATGTGTAACATTTAAGATTAGAATATCAAATTGCAAAGAAATGGCAGAGATTCACAAATAATGGCTCTCAGACATCAAAGTGCAGAGTGTTGTAAGGGTTAGGTGCAAATCCCACTTCTAGCGATCATAAATCTATGTTTTTTTGTAGCGTCCTTAGATTCACAGGTGGTCTAGAAACTATATTTTGAGAAACACTGCTCTAAAGTATCAAAAAAATGTACCCTGCTTGGGACCACTTAGTATGAATGCAAATCCTAACCTGGTAGCCTTGCAAGAGGTAAGAAGCCTGAGATTCAGGGAACATTTTGAAGTTTAAGGTGCTCATTTTGGTACATTCTCAGAGAACCTTGATGGTTCTGACTTGAATTACAGTAGTTCAAGCCACAGATTTTACCTTGGGAATGAAAATAATCCCACCATACTATGCGTTTTTCTTTGTATAGCCTTACCTGAATTGGGTGTACTTCACCTAATGTTGGTATAATTTTTCACTTCACCATTCTAGTAAATGTGCATACCTCCAATGGTCAAGTCAACTATAGCTTCCTAATTTCTAAAGGTTGACTCTGGCAGAAGAGACAGGTAGCTAGGAAGTACATACTTACTTCTGAGTGTTCATTACCTAATCTTTTAGATTAACTTTCAGCTTTCCTATTTATTGATCCACCCAACATTTATTGAGCATATGCTTGTGCCAGGCACTGTCATAAGTGGTTCTGGAAATATTGCAGTGAACAAAATATTCAAAAAGTTCCTTTCCCTAATAACTGAGTAAGTGGGTTTACCAATAATGGGTGGTAGATAATAAACATTAAGAACATATGGGACTTCCCTGGCGGTCCAGTGGTTAAGATTCCGCATTTCCACTGCAGGGGACGTGGGTTTGATCCCTGGTCGGGAAGTTAAGATCCTGCATGCTGCAGGGTATGGCCAAATTAATTAATTAATTCGTAAAAAAAGAACATAATATATCATGTGTGATGAAGAAAAATAAGTCAGGGTGCGGGAATAGAGAGTGACAGGAAATGGAAAAGGAAAGGCTTCTTTTTTAAGATGGTGGAAAGTAACATTTAAGCAGAAATCTGAAGTGCCTAAAGATTTCAGCACTTGTATTTGTTCAATTTCTGGCATATGCCATAAAATGGTAGAATTTTCCATCTTAAAAGGATCATTTAATCATTGAACTTCAGAGTTGTTAAAAACAACAGAACTCTTTCTTCTGATGAAATCTGATGCAAAAATCCAGCATATAAGAATGACGCAGCTCTGGTTAAAATGCAAAAGTGGAGGGTCCAGAACCTCCCTATTCTTCCTCTCTTGCTGTCTCCACCGTTTCTCCTCCTAGCACCTTGGGAGTTCCTATAGGGAACCCGGAACAGTTTGAAAACTACTCAGCAGTTTGCAGGTGGGTAAACTAAAGCTAAGAGAACTTCAATACTGCCTGTAGTCCCTCAGCTAGTTATTAGTCAGAGCACTTTCCACTTTGCATCCATTATATGCCAGCGCTGTGCTAGGAGAGTTCTGTAGATATATCAGGGAACAAAGACAAGTCCCTGACCTCAAGAAGTTTTTATTATAGTGGGAGGAGATAACCAAAAAGTAGGCAATTTATAGTGTAGGGTGGAGTGTGGTAATAACATCTATCTGTGTGGAAGCTCAGGGAAAGCTCTACAGGAGCTGGTTTCTTAAAGAATACATTGAAGTTAGACCAGTTAAGAGGAGCTGCTATCATATACTCAAATGAAGATAACCCCCAAATGTGGTCATTATCAGTATCAAGATGCTTTCAGCTACAAATAACAAAGACAATCCCAACATGTAATAGTTAAACCCAAGGTAGTTTGTCTTCAGGTTTGGTTAATTCAGTGTTCCTGTGACAGTTTCAAGAACAAGGGTTTTTCTCATCTTTCCCTACATCCATTCTTTTGGTCAAAGTATGGCTGCTGGAATTCTAGAGGTAAGATCCAGACATAGTGTCCAGCAGAGACACTCTTCTTTTCCCTTTTTAAGAGCCAAAGGAGCCTTTCAGAATCTTCCTGAAGCCCCTAGCAGGCTTCCTCTCATGCCCTATTGACCAGAACTAGTTCACATGCCCACTCTCAGACAAGTTGCCAGCTGGTGAATGGGATTTCTGTTATTTACACAAAGTAATTAGGATTCACCCTGATGTTTTCTCCTGTTTATTCATTGAAAGATAATTTTTTATATAAATTTATTTATTATTATTTTTTAGAATTTATTTATTTTATTGATTTATTTTTTTGGCTGTTTTGGGTCTTCGTTCCTGCGCATGGGCTTTCTCTAGTTGCGGTGAGAGGGGGCTACCCTTCATTGCTTGCGTGGGCTTCTCATTGCGGTGGCTTCTCTTGTTGCAGAGTACAGGCTCTAGGTGCGCGGGATTCAGTAGTTGCAGCACACAGGCTCAGTAGTTGTGGCTCAAGGGCTCTAGAGCACAGGCTCAGTAGTTGTGGCACACGGGTTTAGTTGCTCCGCGGCATGTGGGACCTTCCCAGACCAGGGCTCGAACCCGTGTCCCCTGCATTGGCAGGTGGATTCTTAACTACTGTGCCACCAGGGAAGCCCCGTGGTATTAATTTTAGTGCAGGTTTCTAGTATTATTTGTTGCCATTTGTAAAATAACTGGATTAATAAATAATGTTTATGTCATCTTTAAGAAGATAGCCTTACCTTCCATAAGCCTTACTCTTTTTTTTTTCTTTTAGAACACTGCAAATCGACATTAATTTGCAGTGATCATGTTTGGAAAATGGAAAAGAAAAATGTGATATCTTAAAGTCATTATTTGGGACTTTGAGCGGTTTTAATAGAAATGGGAGTAAATCTGCAAGGGAGGAGACTAGTGATTATCAGTGCCCCCTGGATTTTTGGTATATCTGTACCTTGAACAACATGAGTGGAACTAGCTTAGTAAAGATCATGTCCTTAATAACATTGACTGAATCATGTTAAGTCACTGCACGAACCAGCCCTGGATCCTCTGACGTATAAGTTGCCTCATTTTCTGAGTACTGACATATGGCTCTTGCCAGCATTTATATTCAGTCAAAAGCAGGATATCAGTGATAATTTTTTTTAAAGTTAAGACCTAGATTCACACAGGAAACCATACAAGGTGTGTATAAGGACCTAATATTACCATATGTAACAATTTTAAAGATTTTGTATCTACTTTGATGCTGGAAAGTAGAATAAGCAGATTTGAGAGAGTTCTGATGTTCAACAAAGATATCATAAATGGTAATATAACTTGGCTTTAGAGCTAAATTAAGCCATCTTTAAAGGATTTTTAGAAAATCAGAATTTGAGTAGCTGGGGATAGTTGAATGGCTGGATGGGCATGAAGTGTAGAAAAGAATAAATTAAAATTCTTATTAGAGTATATTAGAGAAAACTATTTCAGGAGTTTAAGTTTCAATAATTTAGTTTTATGCAGAATATCATACCATTGAGATACCATCATACCATTGAGATTCCCATTATAAAGGTAAGTATTGTTTTGTGAAACCAGTCTCAGTTTGGATATGTATATGAAAATAATGTGTGTATGCACCATATGTTTGAATCAGGTATAAAATCTATTTCTTGTGGGTGATGGTCAAAAAAAGTTTGAAAGCTGTTGTATTAGGACACAATAAAATGGAGAATTTAACTCTAGTATGGAGAGCTTCCAGTTAAGAGGGTAGACTGAACCAATATAGGAGGCTCCCTTCCCATTTCTAATATATAGAAACACCAGAGGAAATAACCAGGAAAGATAGTATTGATGATGATGTGATATTTTTAGAACGCGGCAGGACTTGAAAGCAAGAAAAAGGATTCTCTAGGTGCCAAAAACAAAGAGGAAACTCAGTGATAGTCGAAAGTGAACTCAACAGTGTATGGCCCTCAGGGAAAACTGAGCTCATATGGCTTAGAGGCCTTAGTTTCCATATAGGAATAAGACTCAGAGCACAGGCCCCAGGCTACAGGTGCTGGAACAAGGCTCACTCATAAAGCATAGAAAGAGCTGTCCTTTCCATGATCAGGTACTAGAAAATTGCACCCCCCAGCTCCCACCCCTTCTGGAAAAGGGAAGAAACTGTTATTCTCAGGAAACTAGAGACTGGGACTGTACTATAAGAAGAAGCAGGTCAATTTGCATTACCAGTAACCTAGTGCAGAAACTCTAAGCGTCAAAGTGATCTGGAGCCCAAGACCTTCCATAGGTCTTTCCCTAGAAGAAACAACCACAAAACTATGTCAACAGCCCAGCAGTTGACCACAGATTCTCTTGGAACAAAATGGCTCCTGCCAAATGACCACACATCCAAGAACAACACAACACATACACAGGAGCCAACGGTTTTGAGAGGTCATTAGCAGATGGCATATGATGGGAGTGTGGGGACAGAGTTATACACAAGAAATTAGAAATAATTAGAGCAGTCTGAAAGGAACTTTTAAGCTAATCTTTTAAAAATTTTCAAAGAGAATAAGAATTCATTAAACAAGAGTAACATGTTACCCAAAAAGAACAGGTAGATTTGAAAGAGAAACAAATATAATTTTTAGATAAAATTTGTATTTGGGAAGAGAAATATAAACCATGTAAATTAACCCTAGGAAAATCAAATTATGGAATCTGGAATTTCAAGATTGGATAAGAAGGTCAGGTTATAAGACCAAAGGTGAATTTGAGACATAATCTTTTAGAAATCTAATGCTAGTTTAATATTAAAGATCTCATTTGTCCGAAGACACTAACAGATCATAACCTGCCAGTGTATCTCAAAGCATAACCCTTTAGCCTGAAAACTGATTGTCCCTGCTTAGTCTCCTTGCTGTGGAATCATTACTAGGAAGAAAAATACAACTAATGGCAGTTCCTCTTTCCATTTGTCACTCATAAGACTTTGGGGAAATCAGTGTGGCTCTGGCTCCTTATTGGTAATCTCTGGCTTTGTGCAATAATCTATTTATATAAATTTATAAAATGAATGCTCTGAAAGTCTTTACAGTTTAACTCTTTAGAAGTGTACTGTCTTTACTGTTTCTTCTCCCCTCATATAATTTGATATTCTATGACAATATCATTATTTCGGTTACTAACAATTAGATAGTTTTCTTTAGACATTTGCTAACATTTGTGTATGGAGATTACTGTCCAGTCACTTTGACAGAATGTACTTGAAATTGTTTTTCTAGTACTGGTACTGAGCTCAACTTTGATTTTCCATATCCCTCATGTGCCAGTAGCTCACATTTTTTAGATGACTAACTATAGTTTGGGGTATGGTTTGTAGCAATAGAATAGACATCTTTCTGCAAAAGGTAACTGGTCCCAATGGGGTTCAAACTTGTGATCTTGGCCTCATTATCACACTTTTGTAACCATAAGACCTAACAGATATATTATATGTATTTCAGTCTATAATCTTGAAATCAAGTCATATTTTTAATTACTCAAGGCTTATTTCAAATATGTAATTAAAAATTACTTTGGGACATTTCTCACTTTTGTTTGATAGTAAAAGTAACAAAAGTAAAGCAGACAGCCAAAGAACCTAACTCACTTTTCATCTTCCCTGTGTTTTCTATGACAGTGAAAGTCACAAAAGTGAAGCTTGCAGGCAAAGACCTAACTCACTTTACGGAGAGTGCTACGGTACCTTTTTCTTTTAGTGAGGCTATAGCAGGTCTGATGTCAGTCACTTTAGAGACCTTTAGACCTCAGTGCTCATTTATTGCTAAAATGTACCAGCTCTGCTTCTGCATTATGAAGATCATCTGTCAACACTTTGAGATATTCTCCTTTGTTATTAAGCTTGTGATGCTCTACACTGTCAGGTTTTTTGCCAATTATAGTTAAGGTACAATGGTGTATTCACCAGATCAAAGTCTCACATTGGCGGTAGAGGAATGATTTGTAAGTCTTTATTCATCTGAATTGTACAATAGAACACCTGAGGAATGCAAATAATCCCTCTGAGGAATCTGCAGGAAAGGCTGTTAAAATGACAGGGTAAAACTATTGTTATTCTGAATTGATGTTTCAGCCAAAGTAATTATTTCTTATCTTGTTGTCTCATAACAGTTCTAGTTTTATTAGTTATGTTGACCATATTTATGAAACAAAATGTATTTTATATATATGTTATCCTTTTACATGGGCTTGTTTTATTTTACTTTCGTTGAATCTATATTTGGTATGTGATTTTCCTTTTTTTTAAATTACATATTTGATTTTGACTTGTATAATAAATGTATGTTACTAAACCATTGATGGTAAATTTTAATATACAGTTTTGTTTGAATACTGTAAGTCTATAAAATAAGTTAGAATCTCATAATGTTATTATAGGCAGAAGTATCAATTTAAATTTTTACTTTTTTCTTTAACCTTTCCTTCATAATTTTAGATAAGAAAATAGCTGGTTTGGATTCCCTATTTTAAAGGACACATACTTTATTCCAAAATACATTTTAGGGATTGGTTCGTTATTTTTAGGATGTGACCAAAAGAGGAAAAAAAATATTATGAAGATCAAAAACCCTGATAAATATTAAATAAGTAAATTATAGGTTAGCCTTGTATAACAAACATGTATGAACTATTGTGTGAATTTTTCATTCCTTTATCTCATTCTACTCAGTAGACCATATTCTTAATTTTCTAATAACTCTCATCCCTGCCATTTTCTTTGATGGGTGAGTGTTGATGAATTTGTGGTTTAGTTCTTGTGTTTCTTATCCACTGTAGTGACATTTGCATTGTTTATTTAAGGATAACTTCCTCACTTTTTTACCATGATAGTTATTAAAACCTTGGTCTAAATATGAGAGACAAGTGGAACTATGTGAGACTATGATATATATTGAACTATGAAATCTATATCCATACTAAGCTCTATTCCAGAATCTAGGCACATATGCTATGATTATCTGAGAATAAAAATTAACAATACTAACTGCTGTTAATATTTGTTTACTATATGCCACGCTTTACTTTTCTAGGTTCTTTACCTACATTATAATATGTACTATTATTATCTCCATAGGTGAGGAAACTGAGGCTTAGAAAGGTTTAGTAACCTGCCCAGGAATAAAAAGCTAGCAAAGTGGTAGGATCAGAACCTTGTTAATATACTCACTACACTTATCTCATTTATGTTCTAACTACCACTTGGCTAAAATACTCCACGTTTTGAAACAAATCACTCAATAATGTCTTTTCAGGTAACATTCGATATCAATTTCCTAACTGATTTGGCTTTCCAAACCCTTTTGCTATTAAACTACTTTATTTCCTCTGTAGTTCTATTATTCATGATCCTACAAAAGTGAGATTCATAAGAACAATGTGTACACAATCAACTAAGTTTTTGTAAATCTATATTTCCGGACTTTTTTTTTTTTTTAATTAGCAAAAATCTCCCTCAAAACCAGTGACAACTGTAAAGTCTTGTTAGTCCAAGAAGGAACTGAACCAGGCATATAGATATCTGGGTGGAACAAATTATTTATTTGTCAGAGATCTTCGAAATTAGCTGACGCTTTTAGATGTGATTCCTATAAATATAGAACTTTGTGTTTTTGCTTTTTAAAAGTATACTTTGTAAAGTAAGGAAAATAATAAATCATAACATTGAGGTTTTCAAGGTCACAGTTGTTAATGCTGAACAAATTTAGCGTAACTGTAAAAAGTTTTAAAATATTTGTATTAGTTCCTATAGATAATGTGTTAAAGTAAAACTAGATTACAGTAAAATATTATGGCGTATACCTGAAGCAATTTCTGCCTGTTAATGCCTTGACCTTGGAAAGCTATACACAAAAAGATGGCATCATAAAACCGTGCAATTCTTATGAATATGTATGTGCTACTTGATAATAATGAATGTGGTACAGTCATGCATGCACTACAAGATAATGTTGTGCCCTTTTTTGTCTACAGGTTGATAAAAATTAAAGAGTGGGTGGACAAGTATGACCCAGGTGCCTTGGTCATTCCTTTTAGTGGGGCCTTGGAACTCAAGTTGCAAGAATTGAGTGCTGAGGAGAGACAGAAGTATCTGGAAGCGAACATGACACAAAGGTTAATTAGCATTCATTTTCCCTACACTTTATTATCAACTATTTCCTTGCAGTAATTTAATTGCTTGCGCTGATAGAATAATAAATGACAGAGTAATTACCATTATAAAGAGGGAATCTTCTCCTTTCTTTACCATGAGACAGAGTGAAAAGATTTATTTTAAATTAAGTTTTTAACTGTCATCTGTCATCTCCGTACAGTGTTTTAATTATAACATAGGTATTAGTTATGTATATTTTTGAGAAGGAATGATCGCCAAAACTCTTTCGTCATGTTCAGTGGGGGAGGGGAAAGGGTGAATCAGTTGCCTTAATTTTTTCTGAGTAACAGTAATATATTGTTTAAACATTGTATTTCAATCAAATAATTTTGCTTTCATGACCCACGTCCTGGAAATAATTGATATTGGAGGAAAATAATCATAGAATGGGTAGATCAAATTTTTCTTTTTTTTTATAATAAACAATTCAAAATGATATGTTCAGACTAGTACAATTAAACCCAATTTTAGAACGGATTTTTTACGAATAGTTATGTGCTTTCTGACTTCTTCAAGTGCATTATAAAAGATGAATGGTCATTTACTAATATCTCTAACATTTTCTGCTTGAAATGAATAATTTTAGCTTTGTACTGATCTCTGGCACAATCAACTTATATGTTGAGTGAATTTGTTACATTTTATTTCAGCGCTTTGCCAAAGATCATTAAGGCTGGGTTTGCAGCACTCCAACTAGAATACTTTTTCACTGCAGGCCCAGATGAAGTGCGTGCATGGACCATCAGGGTAAGATTCATACTTATTCATCAGCTATATCCAGTTCCACACTATTGAATTCAGATTGATATCACTGACTTTGAAGTTTGTCATGGTGGCGGTTAGCTAGTCATTACAGATGAGGTTTTTGTCCAGGATAACTTTAATTATTTGTGAGCTGCTGAACAGTGAAAGTGGAGCGGCATTGATTGAGGCAGGTAACAATTGATTCTGCCTATTACATAGTCTGAATTTCTTCATCCTGTAGAATCTGTCTACCCTCCTCCTGTGGTCAGAGATAAGACGCACCAGTATTGTGCTTGCTTAATCTGTGTGACTGGGTTTGTCTGCAGTGAAATTGATGTTGCTTTTCATTTTGTATTCGCTAAGTTTGTTTGGGTTGCGGGTGGTTCTTTCCTCCTTTGCTTTGCTCGGATTACATTTTCAGCAATAAAAGCAATATGACATCATTATGCTCTTCATAGATACACAGTTGGGCTCAAAGAGCTAAACTCAATGTGTAATAATTCATGGCTTTTAAAATTTGAATTCATAAAAGTAGTGTTTATTTTTGCAGTGTTTTATATTCAATCTTCTTTAATAATGTGATATGTATTTTAAATATTGATGTATAACTGACTACCACCAGAAAGAATGACTAATTTATTCCCAGAGGACAATAGAAACTGAACTGTAATGGCTTGCTTTTAAATGAAAATATATTGTAATATGGTAGTTACTGTTGAAAAATATTTTGAAATATATGTAATCCGAAATAGTGTTACAGAATATAAAAATAATGTCAGAACTTTTAGAAATACTCAGTGTCTTATTCATTCTTTTATTATGCTTTTTTAATGTATGCTACATGATAAATTTTAGGGCTGCTTTGATTTCTGTTTTCACTGACTACCTTAATTTATTGTTACATCTATTTTGATTTAAGATGGATAGGAACATGGAGTCAGTTGAACATAATGTTAAATGCGTTTTGTGAATGTGAGATTCACTTTTCTTTGATCTCCTCTTTCCTTTGTAAAAAAATGTTTGATTGACTTATAACTAAGGTCCTTTTATATAGACTTACAAAATAATGTCAAAGCAAATCCAAGTTGGTAAACAAATTGCCAGGGTTTATTTTTACTATGTATTTTAAAGCCTTAAAACTTCCAAACTTAAGTATGTACAGCAGGAAAGATAACATATTCTGGGCTTGAAAATATGAAAGCTGGTTTATCTTAAGACTGATTGTAAGTATCCATGATTTAATGTGCTAAGATATTTAGTCAGGTAAGCATCAGTGAGTAGCCATATTAACCCAATACATCTTTTATTGTAAAAACTGTGCTTTATAGTGTCAGACTCCTTACCACTTTAACATGCTTTATTAAGCAGCCTTTAGGTCACCATTATTTCTCAAATTTCTTTCCATGGTTGTGTGTGTCTGGAATGTATGTCCTTGTAATTTAACATATGGGATAATTATAAGACATTTCTCTTCCTATATCAACTTGAATTTTCCTTTATGATGGTTAGAGGCAGGGTGTATTATGTAAAGTGTTCAAAATTCTATTAAAATTTTATGAGGATTTTAAAATTATTTGCTGAACATATTGTATGATTTGTTGGAAATGTCTTAAAAATATCCCTTTATATATTGATTTTTACATGTTCTTTAGATGAGCTGAAATCTTCAAGGCTTTTTATCTTTTTGAAACCTTTGATAATTCAACTTGAAAGCTATTTAAAATCCTTACTTTTTTCCACTGTGAAGAATAGAAAATCGAAATGAAACCTACGCTGAAACCAGACCACTGCATCTAAATCGATAAATCTGTGGATGACTATTAGGAAAAACAAAGCTACGCTTCTTTAATATCTACTGATCTGTCTGTGCTAAATCTGCTGCACAGATAGTGCCCAGTGTTGAAAATGTTCTAATTGTATATCTGACATCTTAACTGATATTAAACTAAGTTTAAGTTGAGCCCAATAGCAGATCAGAGAAAAGAAACTCTACGCTTTCAATCAGTCATCTTAAATGCAATTAGTTTTCTCTGGTCTTTCTATTCAAAGAAAGGGACGAAGGCTCCTCAAGCTGCAGGAAAGATTCACACAGATTTTGAAAAAGGATTCATTATGGCTGAAGTAATGAAATACGAAGATTTTAAAGAGGAAGGTTCTGAAAATGCGGTCAAGGTAAGGAATTATTTTCTAGTTTCACACTTTATAATTTTTGCTAATATGAAGATACTCAGGATTAAAATGAATAACTGTCTTTTAAACTGTGTGTCAGCATTAGCTTTACTATCAACTGATTGAAGAGCTGTAGATGTTTACATGCTTTTTAGACAATTTTTTAAATGTGTAAATTGTCAGTAATTTTGTGGTGTTTTCCTAAAACAAAAAAAAATTTTAAAGCTAGCTTTAAGTAGTTATAAATAATTTCAAAGAATTTGTTCACTGATGACCAATGAAAAATTATAATTATTATATTTGAATATGTGAAATAGAAGTAGTATGTATATGTTTAACATTAATTCAAAGAAAGCAATATAAACTTAGTTAAATAAAACCTGTTCTTGCTGAACTTCATGGTTGTACGTTTTTTTTTAAAGATCTTTGTGAACTTGATTTGCTTTCTCAACACTAGAGGGCAGGTCCAAAATTGTGCTTTATTTTAGCTAATTAAATATAATTTGATTTGCATCCACTAATAGTGAAGCTGTGTTGTACATGAGTAATAAATGATTTCTGTTAATGTAAATTCTGTTGCAGACTTGATGTTGTTTGACTTTATTAGGTTTACTTAGCAAAGTCCAGTGGGTATGTCATCTCTAATCAATAAATAGATAGGTCAAGGGATTAAACTAACATTGTAAGAAGGCTTCTTTATCATTAACTTAATTTGTTATTTGAAGACTACTGTAGAAAACGTTAAAGAATTTAAAGAGGTCTCTTGTGTTTACTATTTCATAATTTCAAAGGAATGCAAAAAAGTTTATTTCAAGTTTAGTTTATTCTCACTGGTGTCATTGGAAAGATCATACTGAACAGCAGAACTATAATAGAATTGTTGGAACCCCAGGAAGAGAAGGGAAATATCTTGGTATAATTGGTTCAATGTGGAATGAGAGCTATTTTGTTTTTTAAAAAGGAATGAAAAAAGTTACAATTTACAACTAAACAAAGTCATTAACTTTCCGATAGTGTCATCTGTGTCGGTAGATAAATATGCAAATATAGTGTATTAAGATTGGACTTTGTCAAGAAAACTAATTAGACTTGAAAAATCTCAGATTATTTTTCAACATGCTACATGATGCTGGCATATATTTTTTTATAAAGATGATTAAAATAAGGATATTTTTCTATTACTAGAATTCAGAAATCAGATGCTTCTTTTTTATACTCTCAGGGGATAAGCCTGTTTTACCAACCCTTAATAGATGTCTATGTTGTAATAAACTTGAAGATATATAAATTGTGAATACTTCCTTTAACAGTACAGAGAAATTTTTTAATGTACAATAAAATAATATTGCCTACTTGTAGAAATGCTTAACACTAACTGGGAGCTTTTATACAATAAATTGGAAAAGATTGACCTCTGGCTTTTCAGCTTAGAATACCATTATATATTTTATGTGGTTTTTAACCTCCAAAACTAACATTTCAGAATTTGAACTCCAAATAAAATGAAGCATTTATGAATTTCTTTTATTCAACAAATACTTACTTGCACATTATCAAGTAGATTTTAGGTTTGAGAGCAAGATTGTGTATATGTGTATGTATGTATATGTATTTCGAACACCAGTACAGCATAACTAATTTAATGCCAGTGTTGTGAACTATATACTGAATAGCTCTGTGTGGGCTTTGTAGTCTACAGGGATATCACATTATTAGCAATCATATCTGCTTAGGCAAAGCTGGCTTCTACAGATGGCTGCTTTCAAGTGCAAATGAACTGGTTAGACGTGTCTTGTTTAATACATACTCAAGATTCACAAATGGGTATTGATTTTTTTTTTCAACCAGTGTTTCTGATAGCAGTGGAAATGGATTAAATGGTCTCTAGAGAATTTAAAGGAACACTGTCACCTTTAATTAGTAGTAAACTTGAGTGATAACAAAGTATATAAACTTACATTAATATATCATGTCAATACGTATTTGATTTAAATTGTCTATATAGTTTTATAACATTGGACTTTAGATTCTCAAAACAAGTAGCATATGGCCTTCCATACATCACAACTTTACAAAAATCACGTGTGTGTGTGTATGCCTTTTAGAATGTTAGGGTATATTGGCTTTTTAAAAATTAGCTTCATTTTCAAAAACACTTATTAGTAGGTGTTTTTTTTTTTTTAAATCAAATTTTTTTTTTTTGAATTACACTATACTAGGTGTGCTTTATTTATTTATTAATGGCTGTGTTGGATCTTCGTTTCTGTGCAAGGGCTTTCTCTAGTTGTGGCAAGCGGGGGCCACTCTTCATCACGGTGCGCGGGCCTCTCACTATCGCGGCCTCTCTTGTTGCGGAGCACAGGCTCCAGACGCGCAGGCTCAGTAATTGTGGCTCACGGGCCCATTTGCTCCGTGGCATGTGGGATCTTCCCAGACCAGGGCTCGAACCCGTGTCTCCTGCATTGGTAGGCAGATTCTCAACCACTGCGCCACCAGGGAAGCCCAGTAGGTGTTTTTTTTATATGTGGTCTAGATAATTGAAATATGCTTACTAGGGCTCTATGACCCGGTTTGTTGATTTTAACCTCAGATGTATGATCTTTCTTAGTCTTGTTTCTAATTAGTATAATTGCATTTGACTTTGAACATTCTTATCAATATCTTCGAAGGGAAGTACTAATCTTGTTGGGCAAAGGTTTCATGTTCTCAGTAAATTCCAACAGAAGTAAAATACTTTTGAGAATTTTTTCCAAAAGATCCTCAAGTCCTCAATGTTGAGTGGTCAGTGTGGGGTCATGTGGAACTGGGTTGGTTGTGTGCAGTGTTAAGTGTGAATATGTAGATGTTGAAGAGCCTGTTGTGCTGAGGATGAAGTGTGTGTGCTGCGCCACGGGGTGAACCTGGGTCTCTGTAACTGCCGCTTGTTTATGTTAGAATTACCGGAGGATTGCTGTCTTGATCTACATGCCAGTGGGTGGAATCAGTTGCTTTGCTGACTAATTTACAAGTGGAAAATGTATCTGTCTTTGCAGTTCCAACCTATTAGAGTCTGCTTATAACTAGGGCCATTAGTCAGTAAACTTCTCTGTGTTCAATTCTAGTATACACCACTGTGTATTGTCATTGTCAAGATCAAATTAAAAACTACAAAGAAATAATTTAAAATCTGTACATGACAATTGATAATGGTTTTCCTTGTAGCAAGCTGTCTTTTTGGCATCACCAGTATCACCAAAGAATTTCTTTAAGCAAATAAAGCAGCTTTAACCTAGTTATATAATCTTTTTTCCTGCCTGGTTTGATCTGTTTGTTACAGTGACTTGCCGGATGTTTGCAGACACATCAGAAATGTACCATAAACAGCATGTAATGAAACTTAATGATATTGGTATAATTACATTTATGTACCAACAATTTAGTGGAGAATACATTATGATTATGTATGTATGGAAAATCTAGTGCTGCCCAAATCAGGAGTACTTTGCTTCTCTCCAAGTCTAGTCTTGAACTTGTGTGCCTTCCTGTATTTCTTTTTTTTTTTTTTCTTTAATATGACCCAAGAAGTATAATACTTTTTGTGTGTGCTCCTACCATTTACCTTATATATTTAATTGTAAAAAAACTCATTTCCTCTGTGTTTCCTGTTTACAGGCTGCTGGAAAGTACAGACAACAAGGCAGAAATTATATTGTTGAAGATGGAGATATTATCTTCTTCAAATTTAATACACCTCAGCAACCGAAGAAGAAATAAATTTTAGCCATCACTCAGATAAACGTACAACTTCCAAAAGGCATATACTTTTTTTTAAATTAAAATTTCTGAAAACTGAAAGGGCAAATAAAGTTGGGGGGATGGGAATCTTCTACAAACAGAATTATTTTTATTTGTTTTAAAATTAAAATACTGCGTACCTCCAATGAAATGCAAGTTCACTAAATGTGAACAGCTTTGCTTTTCACGTGATTAAGACCCTACTCCAAATTGTAGAAGCTTTTCAGGAACCATATTACTCTCATGATACTTCATTAATCTCCATCATGTATGCCAAGCCTGACACATTTGACAGTGAGGACAATGTGGCTTGCTCCTTTTTGAATCTACAGATAATGCATGTTTTACAGTACTCCAGATGTCTACACTCAATAAAACATTTGACAAAACCAGCCTTGGTGTGTTTGGGGATGTCTGTATTGACTGACTGTGGTGTGCTGAATGCGATACGGCACCTGGCGGTTGCTGATTACAGAATTTTAAGGCGTGTGTATGACACAGTAACTAGCGTGTGGGGCAGCTGCAATTGTATCTTAAAAGTGGGTCTTTCATAGGAATCAGAAGAATAGTATACCAGGGATTTGTCTCAAGAAAGTTAATTAATTTGTAGATGGACATTTATAAAAAGATGATGCTAATGATATTACAGAGGATATAACATAGGTGACTGTGACCAAAAAGAAAATAATGCTGGAAAAAAATTCTGCTTCAAAGATTAAAGGATTTTTTGTTGTTGTTGCTGTTGTTCTGACTGTACTGAATAGAATGTTCATTTTTAATCATTCCTTTGAAATTATGAAATTATTGTGAAAACTAACGCTTTCATATCTGGTGGGTTATATTTTTGTTTCAATTCAGTAGTGAGTGTAAAATGTTCATTACTAAAAAGGTTAGACCTTGAAAATTACAAAACTTTTTAAATACTTGCTATTAAAATATGTTAAGAACAGTTGAAATTTTAGTATGTATAAGTTAAGCACTTTCTAAAATTGTAGCAGAAAGTTCTGAAAGAAAATAATGATAAAATAGTTATCTGGAGATCATTTGCCACTTAGCCTTCTTCTTTTATGATGACAGTCTTAGAGTTTCCTCCTCCCTGAGCCCTCCCTTTCTCTCCCATTTCACACTCCTGCAAGACTGCCCTTGTCCCCATCCATGGCCCTTTTGTGCTCCTCTGTGATCAGAAGACCATTGCAGTGGAGTGCAGACTCCCACCTAGGCCAGCCCTTGCCACTCTACTGTGTTACTTTGTTACACTAAAGATAAGGAAGTTTTAAAACACACACACATAAACTTAACATTGAAAGTTACTTAATGTAGCACAAAAAGCAAGAAAAGAAATGATTTTAAAGGCAATTTGCTATACAGAGGAAAGGTTGTTTAAAGTGGATTCAATTAAGTAATGAATACAGTTTAGAAGCTCTTTAGTGAGTATGTTGTTTTTGAGAATCAAATAGTGATATTCTTTTGCTAACATAAAAATTAGTAAACTTCAGCAGGGAAATAAGAATAAAATGAAGTGAAAAGTTGTTTTTTTGTTTTTTTTTTTTAAGAACTAAGTAAAACATAAATGAAACTCAGGTACAGGTGCAGTTAACCAAGTTTGCAGTGAAAATTCCTGTTATGTTTCTGTACTGGAGGAATGTAGAGATTAGTGGCTTGTTAGGGGTGTCAGCAGTATAAGAAAAAAGCCAATCTCTTGCTTTTGAGTCCTTTCCAAAGTAAATTGCATAGACTTCTTAAAGAATTTGGAATCTCATTAAAAAGCCTTTAAGATTGTGTAATTTTACTTTCTCTAATTTCTAATGTGATAATTGCATATTGCAGAACAGAACCATTAATAAGAGAAAGGAATTAGTTTTGAGGTAACTGCCTTCATTAGGGGCTGAAATTAAATGCTAAAGATGTTTAATTTGGTTAGAAGTTCTGTAACATTCTATATATGTGTACAAATTTGTATATCAACAAAAGTTGAGAATTCCAAGAACTTTTGCATATAGATAACGGGGTATATGCCTATATCTTCATGTTTTCCCTTCTTTAATATTAGTGATAGTTAATGTATTTTTAGGATAATAAGTGAACATTTTTTCACCTATCTGTAGATCATCTTAATCAGATTTTTAGTTAAGAGAAATTTGATTTGAAAAAAGTCCGTGATAGCATCTTAGTTTAGTTTTATCATATTACCTTCATAACTTCACTTTGGGCATGGTTCAGGTCAGAACCCCCCAAAAAGCACAAATGCTTTTATTGTTAACATATTTGTGTGAAGCTTCTGTTCACTTATAATCTGCCAGCCCCATTTGGAGAGTAAATTTTCTAACTCGTGATTAATCAGTTTTCCTGCATCAAAATCCAGATTGATGTTTATCTCTAGTTGTCTCTTAGTATTATTTTCTCAAAGCTCCTTTGTAACATCTCTGTCCCCTCTGATTCAAAGAGTCAGAGAAAGAAAATCTCTTCATTTCCTGTGCCTTATATTTTTCTGATTAGTCTACACGTAATGGTCTTTTTTTATTTTGCCAGAGACTTCAGAAATGTTGTTTCTAACAGCACAGTACATTAGCTCGGGAAACTGATCTCATTTTAAGCTTGTAAAAATACACTATTGTGATAGAATAAAAGAGCTAGGCTTGACTTTTGAGTGACTTTTTTGTCTCCGAACTGATTTGGGGCCTCATATAAAAACTGACAGTTCTTGGTTTGCCTTCATGGTCTGTGAATATCCTGAGCCACTTGTAAATTAGTATCTCAGTGGAAAGCCCCATGATGCAATTAGGAGGTATAAAAAAGAGGGGACTCACTTGACCACCATCACCCCCCCCGACCCCACCCCACCCCAGGTAGCACTTACAGAGTTCTCAAACCACCTATCCGATCTGGTCCTTGGCTTTACATGTCTAGGGACTTGATTTTTTCAGCTCAGCTGATGCTATATGTGACATTTTCCAAATTCTATGAGTCTAATTTATAAACTAGAATGCCAATTTCTTTTGTTTACAGTAAAAGATGTTCCAGATATATAAATAAGAAATGGTAGTGAAGGCCCATACTCAGGAGGCCAGGGTTTGACTTCTGACGACACCACTTCCTAGTTGTGTGACCTCAGTTAGGTAAGTTACCTGACTACTCTGAGCCTGTTTCTTCTGCTATAGAATGGGGATAATGGACCACTCTCATGGGGTTGTTGTGAGGATTAAGTGAATTTATATATGTATAAGCATACCTCAGAGATACTGCGGGTTCCAGACCACTGCAATAAAGCTAATATCTCAGGAAGGCGAGTCATACGAATTTTTCATTTCCCAGTGCATATAAAAGTTGTTTACATTATACTGTAGTCTATTAAGTGTGCAATAGCATTACGTCTGAAAAACCAATGTACATACCTTAATTTAAAAATACTTTATTGCTAAAAAATGCTAACCATCATCTGGGCCTTCAGTAAGTTGTAATATTTTGCAGTAGTAACATCAAAGATCACTCATTACAGATCACCATAATAAATATAATAATGAAAAAGTTTGATATATTGCAAGAATTACCAAAATGTGACACAGACACACAAAGTGAGCAAATGCTGTTGGAAAAATGGCACCGATAGACTTGCTCAATGCAGGGTTGGCACAAACCTTCAATTTCTAAAAAACACAGTATCTGTAAAGCACAATAAAGTGAGATACGCCCATAAAATGCTAAAACTGCTTAGTAACTAGTAAGTACTTAGTCAGTGTTAGCAATTCTTTTAATTTATATTCTTTTAACTTATATTTGGAGTGGTTCCTTCTAGCATCTGTATCCATTCACGAGGCAAAACTATAGCACAGTAAATTGCTTGGTGAATGTAAAATTAAAAGAGAGAAATGTAAATGTTCATTAGGAAATCACTTCCAGGACTTATAGTGGTTGTCCCCAGTTGAGGATACTTCTGTCTACTTGATCATTAGGTCATTTTATTAGTCCTGCCTCTGTATGGTCACAGTAAAAAGATGGGCACAAATAATTATGGTATTTCTTCTAAAGACACATAAAAATGGGAGATAATAAGGGGATTTACTCTTTTAGCATCATAGACCTCCAAGCTCTAGGGTGTGCAAGAGAGTTCTTAACGAAACATGAAAAAAACTCAAGTCACATGAGTTGGAATGCTCAGATCCAGCTGTTCCTTTGACTTATGCTTCCCAGCCCAGAGAGTGGCTTATTTTGATACCATTCCAGGGGAGCACTTCTGTATCTGTTTTCTTATATGGATAGCAGAGTTGCTTTCATGCTTTGGCAAGCAACCAAGGAGGGAAGAGCCTGTCATAAGGGACCTGTGTATGTGGCTTGCATTTGAGGGCCCACAGAGTCCATCCAGTAAGGTCAGTGCAGTCTCTTGCCACAGGAGTGGGGGAGAGAAGGATAAATAGTGATACGTTCAGTTCTTGCACTCTCCTTCTGGTCTTCATGCAAATTGCATTTTTTTCTGGTGAAATAAACCATCTTGGTTGCCTTAGAGTATAAGGAGTAGATCACATCTTCAGTTAATTAAGTTTCAATCACATTTTCCTAGTTGTCTTGATATTGTTTTATAAAACACTTTACTCTCCAGATCATGACTATAAACTATTTGTTTGAAAAAGGTTATTTGCAGATTATTTCATCCATCCTATGTTGATTTTACCCTGAGAAAGAGACATTATACGAGAGTATGCTGGTTTTCTACCAGAATGCATTCTTCTTTCTTCATAGTTTAAATAGAGTATAGCTGGACACCTGGCTGCCCTGCTGCAGACTCTGTGCAGCTAGGTGTAGGTTCCATGACTAAGTTCTTGTCAGTGGAATGTGAATGAAGGCCTTAAAACCTTGAATATGTGCTCCCCTCAGGAGCTACTTTCCTTCCAGGGAACCCATTGTTAATAATGCAAACAAGGACATCACCTTAGGGGACAGCGGAGCAACAGTATAACAGAAACCTGCATCTCTGAAGGACTCTGGCGAGCAGAGCACCCAGGAACCTGACCGCTTCCCTTGGGACTGGTATGTGAAAGAGAAACTGCAGGGTTCTTTAAGCTACTGTATTTGAGCTACCATATTTCTGTTGTAGCAACCTAGCTTTTTACCCTAGCAAATATAGACATTCTCTGTTCTTGTCTCCATTATACCTTCTTTGAAGTTTATACCTTCTGTTCTGTGTTATGAGCACAGCTTTTATTGGGTGGAAAGAGCTAATCCAGTCTGGATCAGGTATCACTTCCACTGCTTCCGCAAATTACTCCTCCTGTCTTACATTCTTCACATGTATAATGAAGATCATAGACTAAATGGCCTAGTATGAAAGGACTAAAGAGCATTCCAGATATACAGTAGCCACACAATAAATGTAAATTCCATATTGTTCCCTTTAACATCACCCAAAAGTAAGCGCTCCTAATAGGCCCAATCCTTATGTACCACACTCAAGACAACTATAGAGCATGTTTTTCTGGGGTTATTTAAATACCTGTGCTGTAGAAGAAATATTAATATTTTAATGTTGCTAAAGAATATTCCAAAAGAGGAAATAGTTGAATTGAGTGATAAATGTTGACATTTTGCTAATAACATGCCAGGACCTCATATAAATCATTGAATTCCTAGACTGAAAATGTCATTTCTTGCTTAACTTACCTATGCTATAAATAAGAAGTAACTGAGGGGACCTCCCTAGTGGTCCAGTGGTTAAAACTCCGCGCTCCCAATGCAGGGGACCCGGGTTTGATCCCTAGTCAGGGAACTAGATCCTGCGTGCTGCAACGAAGATCCCACATGCTGCAACTAAGACCCAGCGCAGCCAAATAAATAAATAAATATTAAAAAAAAGAAAAAAGTAACTGAGGAGCAGAAAGATTAAGATTAACCATAATGACGGCATAAAATAATAAACTGTTGCAAAGATTAATTTATAAAGTTGTTATTTGGAAGTTGAAATTAATTTTCACTCGGAAAATGGTTATTACATTTTCAGAGTAGCCACAAAATCCTGTTCAACACAGTGTAACTGAAATACTGTAGGGGGTTTTGTACAGCCAAGGGAAAAGAAAGGGTAAGGAAATCAAAACATCTCAACTTGGCAATTGAAACCATTGATGATCTGACCACAGCCTATTTCTCTCTCATTATTCCTTTTTTTTGGTAAAGGCACAAGGAAATTAAATCCCTTAACCAATTACACAGCTCATTATTTTCTCTGTCCAAAAAAAAAAAGATGATTGTTCATAATTTTTAAACCAGTACAGTAGAGCATTATTTGCATTGAATGACCCATTTTGGCCTTAATGAATAGAAACAAGTTTGGGAGGGTAGAATGAAAATCCTGCCAGCCTGAATCATATAAATGCAAAAGGTTCAGCAATCCATGATTTTCCCATTAATCCAGCCTAGGATATCCACGAGCGGCTTCTAAAAATAAATAAATGATTAGGGATGAGTAGAGATGAGAGAATACCGAACAGACCCTTGTGATGCCTCTATTTCTTCACCTTACCCTCTTCTCCTTCAAATTATTGTTACCATGAGAATCATAAAGGAGTATTTATCCTAAAGAAGTGAAGAATGTGGAAATTTAAAGAAAAAAAGGCAGTTTAAAAAGTATTCTACTTGGGACTTCCCTGGCGGTCCAGTGGTTAAGACTCAGCGCTTCCACTGCAGGGGGCCCGGGTTCAATCCCTGGTCAGGGAACTAAGATCCTGCGTGCTGCGCCACACAGCAAAAAAAAAGTATCCTATTCAGTGAAAATGTGCTATCCCTCTCTACTTGCTAAGGTGGAGGACATGCTCTATGCTTTTATCTGGGGAACAGTTACTCAGATGTGCATATATGTAAATTTTCATCCAGCTGTACAGTCAAGGCTTGAGTGCTTTACTGTATATAAGTTATACCTCAATTTTAAAAAGAAAAGAAATGCATCCCTCAATTAAATGATTGGTTGGTACGGCCCTTATGCCCAAAGTGTTACTGGCAATATTGAGTGTTCGTAAAGTGCTTATATACTTAAAAGTTTTAAAGATGTTGGCTAGTGATAATATCAGTATATAAACCACAGGCAAAAAAAGTTTGTTAATGCTGAAGATGGACACATTTCACAATTGAACAGGAGGTATTATTTCGGAAACTATGATAAAAGACTCATTCCCATAGATGAGAAGCTAAATTATTTTCTGTGGTCAGAAGAATTGAAATCCATATCAGCTGTAATAAGATTCAATTGTAATAGCAAAAACAATTGGAACAATTTAAATATTCATCAATATAGGAAAATGGTGAAATGAACTATAATACATCCATAGAAAAGACTACCTTCAGCCTTTAAAAAGAATAAAGTACATCTATATGAGCAGCATAGAAAGATTTCTTATTCATTTTGCTTTGTGAAAAAGTAAGTTGCAGAACAATATGTATAGTATGGTCACAGAGGTACCCTCAGTTAGCTGTTTGGTGTGTATCCTTCCAAATACTTACTGTTGTACTTACATATATGTATACATCTACGTATGTTTTTACATAAATGGGATTATAATCATTATGCAATGTTTTCATTTAAATAACTCAATTAAAGATTTGAAGGCAATGTAAAAATGCATCTAGAATTACATCATATCTGAGAACTTTCATGTATTCCTTTAAGCCAAGACTTGAAGAATGAAAAGTATGCAGCCATCAAAACAAGTAGGGTACAAGATTCCCAGGCAGAAGGAACAGCAAATGCAGAGGTTGTTAGGCAGGAAAGGACCTGGTGTTTTGGAGGAACAGGAGGCTGGAGTGGCTAAAGTGTAATGAGTAAAAGGTTCTTGGTTATGCAGGACCTTGCACGCATGAGAAAGTTCTGGCATCTTATTCTGACTTAAATAGATAATCATTAAAGAGTTTTAAACAAGAGAGACATGCAATCTGATTCATATTTTTAAAAATCACCTGGGACAGCTACATGTAAAAGAATGAAATTAGAACCCTCCCTAACACCATACACAAAAATAAACTCAAAATGGATTAAAGATCTGAATGCAAGGCCAGACACTATAAAACTCTTGAGGAAAACATAGGCAGAACACTCTTTGACATAAATCACAGCAAGACCTTCTTTGACCCACCTCCTAGAGTAATGAAGATAAAAACAGAAATAAACAAATAGGACCTAATTAAACTTAAAAGTTTTTGCACAGCAAAGGAAACCATAAGCAAGATGAAAAGACAACCCTCAAAATGGGAGAAAATATTTGCAAATGAAGCAACTGACAAAGGATTAATCTCCAAAATATACAAACAGCTCATGCAGCTCAATATCAAAAAAACAAACAACCCAATCAAAAAATAGGCAGAAGACCTAAATAGACATTTCTACAAAGAAGACATGGATGGCTAACAAACACATGAAAAGATGCTCCACATCACTAATTATTAGAGAAATGCAAATCAAAACTACAATGAGGGGACTTCCCTGGTGATCCAGCGGTTAAGAATCCGCCTTCCAATGCAGGGGACAGGGGTTCAATCCCTGGTCAGGGAACTAAGATCCCACATGCCACGGGGCAGCTAAGCCTGTGTGCTGCAACTACTGAGCCTACACGCTCTGGCCCGTGCACCACAACTAGAGAGAAGCCTGCATGCCGCAACTAGAGAAGCCCGCACACCACGACGAGGAGCCCATGCAGCGCAACGAAAGATCCCACATGCCTCAGTGAGGATCCTGTCTGCCACAACTAAGACCCAACGCAGCCAAAACAATAAGGAAAATAAGTTTAAAAAATGTTAAAAAAAATCAACCTAAAAATTATTAATAAGATGGTTTCAATTTTTTCTTTCATACTGTTTTCAAAATTTGAAGTGTATTTTATACCTACAACACTTCAATTTAAACCTGCCGCATTAGCAGTGTTCAGCAACCACATGTGCCTTAGTGGCTACTGTAGTGGATAGCGCAGGTCTAGGGCTTTATCCTTCCTCCTAAGGAATTTAGCCAAAACTCTCATCCCCAGCTGATTTCAACAGAGCGCATAAAAATTCACTTTGCTCAGACTGGTTGTGTTTTCATTTAAGGCTGAATATAAAGAGTATATGATAAATCTTCATTCCTGCTTTTTTTTTTTTTGAAGAAAAGAGGGTGAGGGGGCTCACTGACTGTAGAGGAGACACGGGAGAGATCAGTTATAAGAGGTACCAATGAGGTTGACTCTTGACTTGAACTACAAAGAAATGGAGAGACGCAGCTTGATTCGACCTGCTTACAGGAGGAAGAGTTCACAAGACGTACTGATGGAATGGATGAGAGGTGGGGAGGGAAGAATCAAGAATGACTCCTAGGTTTTTAGCCTGAGCAGGTAGATGCATGATGGTGCCACTTACTGAGATGGGAAAGACCTGGGGGAGGAGCAGCTACGGGATGTGGGGGGGTGGTGGGGATCAAGAATCTGTTTTGAATGTAGGTGACACTGCCCAACTTTAAGACTTACTATAAAGCTACCGTAATCAAAACAGTGTGATATTGGTGAATGAGTAGACAAATAGATGAATGAAACAGAATAGAGAGTACAGAATAAATACAGTCAACTGACCATTGACAAAGGAGCCAAGGCAATACAATGGAGCAAAGATTTTCAACAAATTTTCAAACAAATGATGCTGGAACCAGTGATGGCCACATACAAAAAATGGCTCCCTACACAGTATTATACCCTTCACAAAAAGTAATTCAAAATGGATCACAGACCTAAATGTAAAATGCAAAACTATAAAAATACTAGAAGATAACATAGAAAATCTAGATCACCTTGGATACGGTGATGACTTTTTAGATACAACACCAAAGATAACAATCCATAAAAGAAAGAATCGATAAGCTGGACTGCATTAAAATGTAAAACTTATGCTCTGTAAAAGACACTGTCAAGAGAATGAGAAGACAAGCCACAGACTGGGAGAAAATATTTGCAGAAGACATACCTGATAAAGAACTGTTACCCAAAACATAAAAAGAACTCTTAAAACTCAACAATAAGAAAAGCAGCCCAATTAAAAAAATGTTTTAAAGGTAGGTTCAAGATGGGTAGATATGAAGTTGGACACTAGCTACATGTATCTGAAGCTCAGAAGACAGTTTGAGGCAGCAGATATATAAATTTGGAGTCATCACTATATGGATGGCATTTAAAATCTGGGGACTAGAGTAGATCACCCAGACTACAGAGAGTGAATAGAAAGAGAAGAGGAAAGGGCCAAGAATGAGTCTGGTGAGAGGTCAAGGAAAGGAGTAGAGATCAGCAAAACAGATTCAAAGAAGCGACTAATGAGGTAGGAAAAAAAACAAGGGGGTATGGTCAGAGCAGCCAGGAGAAGGCAGAGTTCCAAAAAGAAAGCAAATGCTGCTGAGCAGTTGAAAAAATGCTGGTTGACAAGTTGTTTCATTTGAAAGCAAGTTTGAATTACTCTTTTGAGAAGTTTTTCCACAAAGGAGACAAGAGAAATGGGGTAGAGGCTGGAGGGAGATGATCAGGCAAAAGGGTTTATTGGTTGGTTGGTTGGTTGGTTGGTGGTAGATTTTTTCATTTTGTTTTGCTTTTGTGTGTTGGAAAATGCTAGAGCATGTCTGGGTGTTGATAGGTATGCTCCTGGAGAGGAGAGTTTGAGGCTGATGAAGTAAGAGAGAAAGGAGAGGACAGAAGAAGTGTAGTTTTGAGAAGCTATGGGGTGGGAGGGTTCCATCTGGAACCCAGGTGGAAGGACTGGCCTTTGGTAGATGCAGGAATGCTTCTTCCACTGGCATAGAAGAGAAGACAGTAAGAACATGAGTAGAGATGTAGCTTGTTTTCCCAGTGATGTTTGAATCAAAGCCATAGCAGAGGGTATGTGAAGAGAGTAGGTTTGAAGGGTTAGTAGAAGCTTTTCCACAGCTCTCTTCAACTTGCCTTTTTTGCTTTTGTTTTTTTTTTTAAACCAAGTTTCCATGGGCCAGCACAGAATCCTGGATGCCTCCATTTATTAACCCTTTATTTATTGGATCATGAAGTGGAGGAGCACTTGGGGTTTGAGTCAGCTTTAGAAGGATTCCAGTATCAGCGGGGACAGTGTACCAGCTGAGTGTCAGTCCTGGGGGAATGGGTACCTTATCACTCCTTGTGAGCCTGCTCTTTACCTTGTTCCAGGAAATAGAAAATACCAGCATTTAAGGTAATCTGTCATGAGGCTCTGCATTTTATCTTTCTATTTTTGTGGTAAAATTCCTCACTTTTTTTTCTTGTGAGGCCTGCCCAATCTGAGCAGTTTCTGTTTAGGGTAACTACCCTCTTCAAAAAACTTTGTCTCAGTAGAGAATAGCAGTCCCAGCTGCTGCTACAGTGATATAAATGAGGGTGTGGGGAGTGTACAGTTCATAGCCTTTCATTTCAGTCCTTTGAAATCTCATGACAGTGCAGACCAGAGAGCACCCCTTGGACTTTTGTGACTCTTGCCTGAGTGGATTAACTAACCCTGTTTACTAATATCTTTCAGCCCCCTCTTGAAGACCCTCATCTTTAGAATCCACTGCTCTCTTTACTTTGAACAAAGCCTCCAGTTTGCTGCTCTTCTGATCACAGCATGAGAGCAAGCATATTTGCTTTGGTCAAATTTTGTGTGTGAGTGACTTCAGCCATTTGGCTTATTGTATTTGTATCATTTGGGGGTGAATTCCAGGGACCTCAGGACATCATTCCTTTTTTTACTTTAAAATAGATGTAATGAAGAACTGTATTAGATTTGGCCAAGTTTTCTTTCCGAGGAAGGAGCCTGTCCTGTGGTTTAACTCATCCAAAGGTACATCTGATGTCTGGTTTGACTAACATCTTTACTCAGTTTAAACAGTGTAACAAAGGAAAGATCTATTTCCTTTCTTATGCATGCCTTGAATAGCGATGACCAGCTCAGGCATTGGGACCAAAGTCCCACCTTTTACCTGGTAATGCCTTCAAATATCACAAACACTGTTGATTATTTACCCGTAACCATTTCTCATACCCAGCACACCCCCTCTTCCTTGCAACAAAATCTTTTTTTTTTTTTTTTTTAACATCTTTATTGGAGTATAATTGCTTTACAGTGGTGTGTTGCAACAAAATCTTAATTTTGTTCAACAGAAAGTAAGTGTGCCTAGCTCCAGGAAGTGCATTATTATTGGTCTAAATTCACCATGTAATCTCTTTTCTCCTCTGCCAGGGTTAGGGATAGGCAGGTGATCCAGTTCTGGCCTGTGAAATGTAAAGAAGTCTGGGGAGGGGCTTGGCAGAGCTTTGGGGGAAAAATTCCTCCCTGGTGAAAAGAGGGAGACAAGAAGACATTGTCAGTCTCTTTTCTCTCCTGCTACCAGGGACTTGGGGTGAATTCCAGGGCCCTCTGTACATCATTCCTTTGTTATTTGAAAATCGATTTAGTAAAGAACTGTGTTTGGATTTGTGGAAAAGGAAAGCCAAGAGATGGGCAAAGAAGCATCCCTAACTGTTAGCCAATCTTGGATCAGCCTCCCTCCAGATTCTTGTTTTGTACACGAATTAAATGCTCTCATTGTTTAAGCCACTTTTAGTTGAGTATTCTGTTACTTGCAGCTAAAAGCCTTCAGATACACCTGACTTCACAGAACTTACTATGCTTCACAGAGCATCTTTAACACTCTTTATCCTGACTGAACAAAAACAATTCCCCATCTTCTACTTGGCTGCTAAACCATGGTTCCTGAGTAGCTTGTTAAATATAGTTAAAGATCCAAGAGTATAATAAAAAGCAAAGTGTTTTAATTCTTCTGATTTTCTACTGTACTTTGGCCAAGTGGAATAATATAAAATGATTTTTCATTAACAGATCTATAGAAGAAAGAATGTCAGTATTCCCAAATAGCCATTTTAGAGTTTTCTTTTTTTTCTCAATGTAATCACTATATATTTTTTTATTTTATTTTTATTAGTGTATAGTTGTTTTACAGTGTTGTGTTAGTTTCTACTGTACAGCAAGAGACGAATGGATAAAGAAGATGTGGTACATATATACAGTGGAATATTACTCAGCCATAGAAAGGAACAAAATTGGGTCATTTGTAGAGACGTGGATGGACCTAGAGACTGTTATACAGAGTGAAATAAGTCAGAAAGAGAAAAACAAATATTGTATATTAACGCATATATATGGAATCTAGAAAAATGGTACAGGTGAACCTGCTTGCAAGGCAGAAATAGAGACACAGACGTAGAGAACAAACGTATGGACACCAAGGGGGGAAAGGAGGGGTGGGATGAATTGGGAGATTGGGATTGACATATATACACTAACTAATATGTATAAAATAGAGTTTTCTTCTTTAAAGTGTTTTTCAGGCTTTCTGGTTCAGAATTTGAGTTCTTTTTATTTTTATTTATTTATTTTTTTTATTTTGGCTGCGTTGGGTCTTCATTGCTGCACGTGGGCTTTCTCTAGTTGCAGCGAGCGGGGGCTACTCTTTGTTGTGATGTGTGGGCTCCTCATTGCTGTGGCTTCTCTTGTTGTGGAGCACGGGCTCTAGGTGCACAGGCTTCAGTAGTTGTGGCACATGGGCTCAGTAGTTGTGGCTCGTGGGCTCTAGAGTGCAGGCTCAGTAGTTGTGGCACACGGGCTTAGTTGCTCTGCGGCATGTGGGATCTTCCCGGCCCAGGGATCGAACCCGTGTCCCCTGCATTGGTAGGCGGATTCTTAACAACTGTGCCACCAGGGAAGCCAGAATTTGAGTTCTTAATTGAGTCAGCCTTTGTAAATTATTGGAAATCAACCATAAACAGCCTCTGCTATTGCCTAAGGCAGTCACTATGCGTTTTTTTAAAAATTATTATTATTGCTATAAAAGCTCACCTGTGTTATTAAAACCCCAAATATTCTTCATCCTTTATGGCTTGGCATTTTTTAACCTTATTTGTCCATAACTTCAGCACTTTATCCACTTTTTATTACTAGAGACTTAAATTTGTTCTGCATTTAATATTCTTATCACAGTTTTTCTCCTTTCTAATCCATTCATATCTTTATACCTTTTGTCCCTGAAAATGTGGGAATATGGCCAAATCTCATTTTGGGGACTGCTGGGTCAAATCGAAGATGATGATACTGTCATTTATAATTAACTACCAAAAGTACATCTTCAGTTTACCAGGTTTTCTGTTTTCCATATCTTTACCTGAGAGTGCCATTAAGGTGTTTGGGTTAAAACCAGCTCCAGGAAATTGACATTTTGTAATAAACAAAAACAGTCATAAACTAACATTTCTCAGAGCCTGAAACAAACCATGCTACAAGCCTGGAGGGAATAAGCACAATCTTCTCTTCATTATGAGTTTTAGCTTTTATGTTGGCCAAGTCAGATTTAGTTACTGACAGTAGGTGCAAGCTTATTTGCTAACTAAATGAATTGGGGTGAAAGTGGGGGAGAGGGGAGGGAAGAGTGACAAAACTACAGTGACCAAGTTAGGACATAAGTGCTTCCAGTAAACTCAGTCAGTGAAGAATTTGTAGGCCAATGCACATTTCCCCAAGTGGTTTGTGGAACTTATTTTCAAATTCCACGTAGAGTGCTGATTGCATCAAGCAAGATGAATAATTTATCTCCTGCATCAATGGAGCAATGACTGTAAACTTGTTCATTAAATTCAACAAGCATGTATGAGCCAGGCTTGCGCCAGCTAGTAAGGACTATCACCCTTTTGAAACCTAGGCCCATGGAGGAGGGGTTTTAAGGTTGTCTTGATTGTACCCACAGGATTTTAATTTATGGAGATGACTGAGAGGCTAATGCCATTGAAAGAAGATTGTGATTACTTACATTTCCCAAGAGAAGGGAGCTTGCCGTACCATGCAGGACCTCACGGGGAAGCACCAGGTTTGGTCAGAAGGCAGAAGCAGCAAAGGGAAAACATGGCCCAGACTTTTATTGTTTTCCCCGGGAAAGGCAAAGCAAGGCAGGGAAAACAGTTTAGGATTGGCTAGTTTAAATAACGTTGGCAAGCTCTGGGCTATAGGGATGGTGTCTAGTTTTGTGCTACCTAGCTCTGGTGATTAGGGGAGAGGAATGTTGGGTTGGTGTGTGAGAGTTAAATAAAGGAGGTGGTTGGGAGTGTGGACTCATGATTGGTTAGAGGCCTTGTAATATGATTTTTGTGCATCCACAAAAGCTAGCTCACAGGGGAGATGTGAACAATGGTCGCCATCAGTTTGGCCCTGTGAATAATGAATGCCAACTAGACAAATATAGAATCTAAGAAAGCACAGAACAAAAATCCACATGATCAGGAAGTCTCAGTGCAAATCAATCCTCTTACATAAAAACATAATTTAGAAACTATACTACGTATGGACAAGCACATGGAAAACCAACCACATAGCTATTGCAGGTTTTAATTATAAAAATGTACAGTAAAGAATTTGGCCTTGCCCAAAGAGAGGTCTGGCCTTTGCCCTCAGCTTACGGGATTAATCTGTGTCATACCTGATAGGATTGTCTTTGTGTAGAGCCCACGATGGCCACACTGGATTGTAGCATGGGGACTGACCTTTCCAGAAAGACTAGCTGTAATTTAAGGTGGGGCTTAGGTCACACAGTATCAACCTACAGGCTGAGTTCAACCATGTGGGCACCAATCATGCCTACATAGTGAAATCCCAATAAAAACTGGACACTGACACTCAGGTGAACTTCCCCAGTGGGCAGTACTCCATGCATACATGTAGATGCCAGGAGGGAAATGTACCCTAACTCCACGGGACAGGATGATGGAAGCTGCACATCTGGAACCCTCCCAGACTCTGCCCAACGCCTCTTTTCCTTTGATTTTAATGTCTCCTTTCCCGCTAATAAACCATAGCCATAAATATAAAAGCTCTCAGTGAGTTCTGGAGCCCTTCTAGTGATTTATCAAACTAGAGGGTGGTCTTGGGAATCACTCCCCACCAAACATGCAGTTGGTGTTAGAAGGGAAGGCAGTCTTGGGAACTGGGACCTCAAACTTTGCAGTTTGTCTAACTCCAGGCAAAAAGTATTAATGTATACACATGCATTGTACATAAAGAAATAAATTTTAAAAGTAAAGAAGGTATTAATTTAAAAAATGGAAGGTTTTCCTCCCCTCTCTGGCTTCACCAGTCTCAGTTCCCCAGAGGATCCCACTTGAACTGTTTCTTTCTGGTTTATCTTTCTAGACATTTTCTGCACAAATATAAACATATATACATACTTTATTATTCTTTTAATCATAAATGAAATTGTGCTCTATAGACAATTCTGAAATTTCCTTTTATCCCTTCTATTTCATGGATAGTCTTTGTGTCAGCACATCTGGACCTACCCCTGTGCTTTTGGATGGCTGAATGGTGTTTATATGGCTGTACCATCATAAGAAGGGAACCAACTGTCAGGGTTCCTGTGAGATCACATGATTTCACACACAGAGAGCTCTTAGAAGAGTACTAACACAAAACAAGCAAGCATTCTATATGTTATTTGTTTGTTTATTCAGCCTGCCCTCTATTGGGTACATTGCTATTTCTAGCAATGTACCTATTTTCCCATTATTTCTAACAAGGCCAGAATGAATTTCCTTGAGCTTGTACTTATACATTCACATCTGGGATAAATTTCTAGCAATGGAATTGGTATGCCAAAGGCTATATGCATTTAACATTTTGCTAGGTGTTGTCAAATTGCTGTCTAAAATGGTTGTACCAATTTACATTCCAACCCCTGGCCTGTGATCTGCCTGATTCCCCTTACTTCCAATTACTGAGCATTATCCAACTTTTTAGTCTTTATCAACCTGATAGGCTTTTAAAAATTGCATCTCCTTTCAGTTTAGTTTGCATTTCTTTAATTATTGTGAGGCTGGGTATCTTTTTCTTTTATATTTATGCATTTACGTTCTATTTATAGTACTTTTTTCTTCCAGCTGCTTAATTCATGTGCTTTAATTTTCTATTTGATTTAAGCAAACTTCCCATGCCATTTGAAACTACTATTTTGAATAAGACTCAGGCAAGATGAAAAGATACCAAGATGCTTTCCCAGCCAGCATTCCACACCATCATGACTTCCACTATGGTTTTAAACTTCTTTAAAAAAAAAAAAAGCTAAGCTAAATGAAAAACAATATACTGGAAAGAAGTACTTATTGCCGCTGGTTGATTGAAGGGCTTTTGCTTATTTGTTTATTCCTTTCAACTAAATAGAACTCATTCCCTTTAATTCAGCTTATATCCATTTCTCCAACATGGAAACCAACCCACCAAGAACTGAATCTTTTTATTTTTTAACTTAAGCCAACCTAATAAATAAATATTCTGTTATTTCTCACCCAACATAAAAGGTGATAGAGAGCAAACTGGTAACAACTTTTTTGTGTATTGGTACGTTTTTTGCACTTTTTATAAGAGTGAATTACTTTTCTAAAAACAGGTTGACTTGGAGGATGGTGGAGTAGAAGGACATGTGCTCACCTCCTCTTGCAAGAGCACTGAAATCACAACTAACTACTGAACAACCATCGACAGGAAGACACTGGAACCCACAAAAAAGATACCCCACATCCAAAGACAAAGGAGAAGCTGCAATGAGACGGTAGGAAGGGCACAATCACGATAAAATCAAATCCCATATTTGAAGAGATAATAGCTGAAAACTTCCCTAACATGGGAAAGGAAACAGTCAACCAAGTCCAAGAAGTGCAGAGAGTCCCAGGCAGGATAAACCCAAGGAGGAACATGCTGAGACACATAGTAATCAAATTAACAAAAATTAAAGACAAAGAAAAAATATTAAAAGCAACAAGGGAAAAATGACAAATAACATACAAGGGAACTCCCATAAGGTTATCAGCTGATTTCTCAGCAGAAACTCTGCAAGCCAGAAGGGAGTGGCACGATATATTTAAAGTGATGAAAGGGAAGAAACTACAACCAAGAATACTCTACCGAGAAAGGCTCTCAATCAGATTTGATGGAGAAATCAAAAGCTTTAGAGACGAGCAAAAGCTGAGAGAATTCAGCACCACCAGACCAGATTTGCAACAAATGCTAAAGGAACTCCTCTAGGCGGGAAAGAGATTAGCAACTTAAACAAACAAACAAACAAAACCAAAAAAACAAAAAGCCTTGTACACATATAGACTGTTATATCAAAACCTCATGGGAACAGCAAACCCAAAAACTACAAAAGAAACACACAAAAGAAAAAGCAACCCAAACACAACACTAAAGATGGTCATCAAATCACAAGAGAAGAGAACAAACAAGGAAGGGAAGAAAAAAGACCTACAAAAACAAAACCAAAACAATTAAGAAAATGACAATAAGAAGACAGATATCGATAATTACCTTAAATGTAGATGGATTAAATACGCCAACCAAAAGACATAGACTGGCAGAGTGGATACAAAAACAATACTCGAATATATGCTGTGTACAAGAGACCCACCTCAGACCCAGGGACACATACAGACTGAAAGTGAGGGGATGGAAGAAGCTATTCCATGCAAATGAAAATCAAAAGAAAGCTGGAGTAGCAATACTCATATCAGACAAAATAGATTTTAAAATAAAGACTGGTATAAGAGACAAAGAAGGACATTACGTAATGATCAAGGGATCAATCCAAGAAGAAGATATAACAATTGTAAATATATATGCACCCCACATAGGAGCACCTATAACAATAATAGTGGGGGACTTTAACACCCCACTTTTATCAATGGACAGATCATCCAGACAGAAAATCAATAAGGAAACACAGGCCTTAAGTGACACATTAGACCAGATGGACTTAACTGATATTTATAGAGCATTCCATCTAAAAGCAGCAGAATACTTTCTTCTCAAGTGCACACGGAACATTCTCCAGGATTGACCACATGCTGGACCACAAGGCGAGCCTTGGTAAATTTAAGAAAAATAAATTTTTTCACATCTTTATTGGAGTATAAATGCTTTACAATGTTGTGTTAGTTTCTGCTGTACAACAAAGGGAATCAGTTATATGTATACATATATCTCCATATCCTCTCCCTCTTGAGCCTCCCTCCAACCCTCCCTATCCTATCCCTCTAGGTTGTCACAAAGCATTGAGTTGATCTCCCTGTGCTATGCAGCAGCTTCCCACTACCCATCCATTTTACATTTGGTAGTGTATATATGTCACTGCTACTCTCTCACTTGATCCCAGCTTCCCGTTCCCTTTCTGTGCCCTCAGGTCCATTCTCTACGTCTGCATCTTTATTCCTGTCCCGCCACTAGGTTCGTCAGTACCACTTTTTAAAAATTCCATATATATGTGTTAGCATACGGTATTTGTTTTTCTCTTTCTGACTGACTTCACTCTGTATGACAGATTCTAGGTCCATCCACCTCATGACAAATAACTCAATTTCGTTCCATTTTATGGCTCAGTAATACTCCATTGTATATATGTGCCACGTCTTCTTTATCCATTCATCTCTTGATGGGCATTTAGGTTGCTTCCATGTCCTGGCTACTGTAAATAGTGCTACAATGAGTATTGTGGTACATGTATCTTTTTGAATTATGGTTTTCTCAGGGTATATGCCCAGTAGTGGGATTGCTGGGTCATATGGTAGTTCTATTTTTAGTTTTTAAGGAACCTCCATACTGTTCTCCATAGTGGCTGTATCAATTTACATTCCCACCAACAGTGCAAGAGGGTTCCATTTTCACCACACCCTCTCCAGGATTTATTATTTCTAGATTTTTTTATGATGGCCATTCTGAACAGTGTGAGGTGACACATTGTGGTTTTGATTTACATTTCTCTAATGATTAGTGATGTTGAGCATCTTTTCATGTATTTGTTGGCCATCTGTATGTCTTCTTTGTAGAAATGTCTATTTAGGTCTTCCACCCATTTTGGTGTTCGGTTGTTTGTAATTGTGATATTGAGCTGCATGTGTGGCTTGTATATTTTGGAGAGTACTCCTTTGTCAGTTGCTTCATTTGCAAATTTTTTCTCCCATTCTGAGGGTTGTCTTTTCGTCTTGTTTATGGTTTCCTTTGCTGTGCAAAAGCTTTTAAGTTTCATTAGGTCCCATTTGTTTATTTTTGTTTTTATTTCCCTTACTCTAGGAGGTAGGTGAAAAAGGATCTTGCTGTGATTTATGTCATAGAGTGATGCCTATGTTTTCCTCTAAGAATTTTATAGTGTCTGGACTTAAATTTAGGTCTTTAATCCATTTTGAGTTTATTTTTGTGTATGGTGTTAGGGAGTGTTCTAATTTCATTCTTTTACACGTATCTGTCCATTTTTCCCAGCACCACTTATTGAAGAGGCTGTCTTTTCTCCATTGTGTATTCTTGCCTCTTTGTCAAAGATAAGGTGACCATAGGTGCATGGGTTTATCTCTGGACTTTCTATCCTGTTCCATTGATCTATATTTCTGTTTTTGTGCCAGTACCATACTGTTTTGATTACTATAGCCATGTAGTATAGTCTGAAGTTAGGGAGCCTGATTCCTCCAGCTCTGTCTTTCTTTCTCAAGATTGTTTTGGCTGTTCGGGGTCTTTTGTGTTTCCATACAAATTGTAATATTTCTTGTTCTAGTTCTGTGAAAAATGCCATTGGTAATTTGATAGAGATGGCATTGAACCTGTAGATTGCTTTGGTTAGTATAGTCATTTTCACAATATTGATTCTTCTAATCCAGGAGCATGGTATAACTCTCCATCTGTTTATTTTATCTTTGATTTCTTTCATCAGTGTTTTATAGTTTTCTGAGTACAGGTCTTTTGCCTCCTTAGGTAGGTTTATTCCTAGGTATTTTATTCTTTTTTTTTGTGATGGTAAATGGGATTGTTTCCTTACTTTCTCTTTCTGATCTTTCATTGTTAGTGTATAGGAATGCAAGAGATTTCTGTGCATTAATTTTGCATCCTTCAACCTTACCAAATTCATTGATTAGTTCTAGTAGTTTTCTGGTGGAATCTTTAGGATTTTCTATGTATAGTAAGTATCATGTCATCGGCAAACAGTGACAGTTTTACATCTTCTTTTCCAATTTGTATTCCTTTTATTTCTTTTTCTTCTCTGATTGCTGTGGTTAGAGCTTCCAATACTATGTTGAATAATAGTGGAGAGAGTGGACATCCTTGTCTTGTTCCTGATCTTAGAAGAAATGCTTTCAGTTTTTCACCATTGAGAATGATGTTTGCTGTGGGTTTGTCATATATGGCTTTTATTATGTTGAGGTAGGTTCCCTCTATGCCCACTTTCTGGAGAGTTTTTATCATAAATGGGTGTTGAATTTTATCAAAAGCTTTTTCTGCAGCTATTGAGATGATCATATGGTTTTTATCCTTTAATTTGTTAATATGGTGTATCACATTGATTGTTTTGCATATATTGAAGAATCCTTGCAACCCTGGGATAAATCCCACTTGATCATGCTGTATGATCTTTTTAATGTGTTGTTGGATTCTGTTTGCTGGTATTTTGTTGAGGATTTTTGCGTCTATGTTCATCAGTGATATTGGTCTATAGTTTTCTTTTTTTGTGATATCTTTGTCTGATTTTGGTATCAGGGTGATGGTGGCCTCGTAGAACGAGTTTGGGAATGTTCCTCCCTCTGCAATTTTTTGGAAGAGTTTGAGAAGGATAGGTGTTAACTCTTCTCTAAATATTTTATGGAATTCGCCGGTGAAGCCATCTGATCCTGGACTTCTGTTTGTTGGAGGATTTTTAATTACAATTTCAATTTCATTACCTGTGGTTGGTCTGTATATATTTTCTAATTCTTCCTGGTTCAATCTTGGAAAGTTGTACCTTTCTAAGAATTTGTCCATTTCTTCCAGGTTGTCCATTTTATTGGCATACAGTTTCCTGTAGTAGTCTTTTATGATCCTTTGTATTTCTGCGGTATCAGTTATAACTTCTCCTTTTTCATTTCTAATTTTATTGAGGCTTCTCTTGATGAGTCTGGCTAAAGGTTTATCAATTTTGTTTACCTTCTCAAAGAACCAACTTTTAGTTTTATTGATCTTTGCTATTGTTTTCTTCATTTCTATTTCATTTATTTCTGCTATGATTTCTGCTCCGATTTATGATTTCTTTCCTTTTACTAACTTTGGGTTTTCATTGTTCTTATTTTTCTAGTTGCTTTAGGTTTACGGTTAGATTGTTTATTTGAGATTTTTCTTGTTTGTTGAGGTGAGCTTGAATTGCTACGAACTTCCCTCTTTGAACTGCTTTTGCTGCCTCCCATAGGTTTTGGATCATTGTGTTTTCATTGTCATTTATTTCTAGGTATTTTTTAATTTCTTCTTTGATTTCTTCAGTGATTGCTTGGTTATCTAGCAGTGCACTGTGTAACCTCCACGTGTTTGTGATTTTTACAGTTTTTTTCCTGTAATTGATTTCTTTTTTCAGGATTCTTTTTTTCTGTTTTTTTAATTAAATTAAATTAATTTATTTATTATACAGCAGGTTCTTATTTGTAATTGGTTTCTAATCTTACAGCATTGTGATCAGAAAAGATGCTTGATAAGATTTCAATTTTCTTAAATTTTTGGCTTGATTTGTGACCCAAGATGTGATCTGTTCTGGAGAACATTCCGTGTGCACTTGAGAAGAAAGTTTATTCTTCCCCTTTTGGGTGGAATGTCCTAAAAATATCAGTTAGATCTGTCTGGTCTATTGTGTCATTTAAAGCTTGTGTTTCTTTATTTATTTTCTGTCTGGATGATGTGTCTATTGGTGTAAGTGGGGTGTTAAAGTCCCTACTATTATTGTGTTACTGTCGATTTCTCCTTTTATGGCTGTTAGCATTTGCCTTATGTATTGAGGTGCTCCTATGTTGGGTGCTTAAATATTTATAATTGTTACGTTTTCTTCTTGGATTGATCCCTTGATCATTATGTTGTGTCCTTCCTTATCTCTTGTAACAGTCTTTATTTTAAAGTCTATTTTATCTGATATGAATATTGCTACTCCAACTTACTTGTGATTTCCATTTAAATGGAATATCTTTTTCCATCCCCTCACTTTCCGTCTGTATGTGTCCCTAGGTCTGAAGTGGGTTTCTTGTAGACAGCATATATAAGGGTCTTGTTTTTGTATCCATTCAGCCAGTCTGTGTCTTTTGGTGGGAGCATTTAATCCATTTACTTTTAAGGTAATTATCAATATGTATGTTCCCATTACCATTTTCTTAATTGATTTGGGTTTGTTTTTGTGGGTCCTTTTCTTCTCTTGTGTTTCCCGCTTAGAAAAGTTCCTTTAGCATTTGTTGTAAAGCTGGTTTGGTGGTGCTGAATTCTCATAGCTTTTGCTTGTCTGTAAAGCTTTTGATTTCTCTGTCAAATCTGAATGAGATCCTTGCTGGGTAGAGTAATCTTGGTTGTAGGTTTTTCCCTTTCATCACTTTAAATATATCATGCCAGTCCCTTCTGGCTTGCAGAATTTCTGCTGAAAGATCAGCTGTTAACCTTATGGGGATTCCCTTGTATGTTATTTGTTGCTTTTCCCTTGCTGCTTTTAATATTTTTTCTTTGTATTTAATTTTTGATAGTTTGATTAATATGTGTCTTGGTGTGTTTCTCTTTGGGTTTATCCTCTCTGCACTTCCTGGACTTGATTGACTATTTCCTTTCCCATGTTAGGGAAGTTTTCAACTATAATCTCTTCAAATATTTTCTCAGACCCTTTTTTTTTCTGGGACCCCTATAATTCGAATGTTGGTGCATTTAATGTTGTCCTAGAGGTCTCTGAGACTGTCCTCAATTCTTTTCATTCTTTTTTCTTTATTTTGCTCCTTGGCAGTTATTTCCACCATTTTATCTTCCAGCTCACTTATCCATTCTTCTGCCTCAGTTATTCTGCTATTGATTCCTTCTAGAGTATTTTTAATTTCAGTTATCATGTTGGTCATCACTGTTTGCTCTTTAGTTCTTCTAGATCCTTGTTAAACGTTTCGTGTATTTTCTCCATTCTGTTTCCGAGATTTTGGATCATCTTTACTGTCATTACTCTGAATTCTTTTTCATGTAGGTTGCCTATTTCATCATTTATTTGGTCTTGTAGGTTTTTACCTTGCTCCTTCATCTGTAACTTTTTTTGTTGTTTCATTTTTTTCTTTTTTTGATGTGTGGGGCTGTATTCCTGTCTTACTGGTTGTAGAGCTGGGTCTTGGTGCTGAGATGAGGACCTCTGGGAGGCCTCACTTCGATTAATTTTCCCTGGGGTCTGACGTTCTCTGTTAATCCAGTGGTTTGGACTTAGTGCTCCCACCACAGGAGCTTGGGCCTGACCTCCGGCCTGGGAACCAAGACCCTGCAAGCTGCATGGTGCAGCAAGCAAAAAAAAAAAAAAAGAAAGAAAAAAAGGAGCAGTACAATAACAAAAAATAAAAAGTAAAATAAAATTAGAAAGGTAAAAAGTATAAAAGGGGGGGGGAACAAGCCAAAAGGAGCAGAACAATAACAAAGTGTAAAGAATAAAATAAAATTAGAAAAATAAAAGATTTATTAGAAAAAATAAGAAGTAAATGAATCAACAACAAGGTAAAACAGAACCCCAACTTAAAGAAGAAAAAAAAAAAAAGGCCTTGGCTATGGGGGGACTTAGTTTAGGCGGGGAGGTGGAACTTAGGCAGGGGCGGGCTTTAGGGTGGGGGGGGCCTAGGCATGGGGGGCGATGTTCAAGTGTTGGGTGAGGCCTCTGCTTAGGACCTGCATGGAAGGGGAGAGGCAGCACCTCCAAAGGGGGGCCTCCAGAGTGTGGAGTTCCAGAGTTTGGAGGTAAGGCCCTGGGTGAGGGTGTGTGGGTGGGGTTTCGGCCCAGCGTAGTTGGAGGAGGTCTCAGATGGGGTCTCCAAGTGTAGAGGTGGGGCCCTGGGTGGGGGTGTAGGGGCAGGGCTTGGGCTCTGTGCAGCAGGAGGGAGGCTCCGAAGGCAGAGGATTAGGCCTGGGAATCCAACAGGCTCCCCGATGCCTACGTGGACAGGGAAGGTGCTGGCCATGTCCCCTTCTCTTCCTCTGCCCCCCTCCCAGGGTCTCCCCTGTCGCTGCTGGACCCGTCACCATGGGTGGGTCCCATTGGGTGTAGGAACTCCTCCCCTCCCCCAGCTTCCCCTCAGGGATGCCAGCCCCGTAGGTCTGGCCTTTACTTTTGCTCCCCCTTCCCTCCCTCCCACTGCCTCAGGACTCGCGTGGCTGGAGGGGGCTTTGGTGGGCAGAGGATCAGGCCCGGGATCTCAGCAGGCTCCCAGGGGCCCAAGTGAGTAGGGGAAATGCTGGCCATGCTCCCTTTTGATCCTCTACCCTCACAATGGTTCCCCCCTTTCCCCCTCTGGGCGTGGGATCCCTTCCCCTCCGCCAGCCACCCCTCAGGGGCACCGGTCCCGTCCCACCTCCACTTCTCCTCTCCCCTCACTCCCCCCCATGCCACATGTCCTACCTGTTTGCTGGGGGTTCCTCCCGACCCCTTGGGTGTCCATAGTCCCTCACCAGTGCCTGGTAGGTGCCCTAGTTGTGCAGAGACACGAATTCTGCATCCTCCTAGTCCACCATCTTGATGCCGCCCCTCAATTTAAGAAAATTGAAATCATATCAAGCATCTTTTCTGATCACAATGCTATGAAATTAGAAATAAACTACAAGAAAAAAACTATTAAAAAAACACTGTGGAGGCTAAACAATATGCTACTAAACAACCAATGGATCACTGAAGAAATCAAAGAGGAAATAGAAAAATACCTAGAGACAAATGACAAAGCACAATGATCGAAAACCTATGGGATGTAGCAAAAGCAGTTCTAAGAGGGAAGTTTATAGCAATACAGTCTAACCTCAGTAAACAAATCTCAAATAAACTACCTAACCTTACGCCTAAAGCAACTAGAGAAAGAAGAACAAACAAAACCTAAAGTTAGTAGAAGGATAGAAATCATAAAGATCAGAGCAGAAATAAATGAAATAGAGACAAAGAAAACAATAGCAAGGATCAGTGAAACTAAAAGCTGGTTCTTTGAGAAGATAAACAAAATTGATAAACCTTTAGCCAGACTCATCAAGAAAAAAAAGGAGAGGACTCAAATCAATAAAATTAGAAATGAAAAAGGAGAAGTTATAACTGACACCAAAGAAATACAAAGGATCATAAGAGACTATTACAAGAAACTGTATGCCAATAAAATGGACAACCTGGAAGAAATGGACAAATTCTTAGAAAGATGGAATCTCCCAAGATTGAACCAGGAAGAAATAGAAAATATGAACAGACCAATCACAAGCACTGAAATTGAAACTGTGATTAAAAGTCTTCCAACAAACAAAAGTCCAGGACCAGATGGCTTCACAGGTGAACTCTATCAAACCTTTAAAGAAGAGCTAACACCTATCCATCTGAAACTGTTCCAGAAAATTGCAGAGTAAGGAAAACTCCCAAACTCATTCTATGAGGCCACCATCACCCTGATACTAAAACCAGACAAAGATACCACAAAAAAAGAAAATTACAGGCCAATATCACTGATGAACATAAACACAAAATTCCTCAACAAAATGCTAGCATTCGAAATCCAACAATACATTAAAAGGATCATACACCATGATCAAGTGGGATTTATCTCAGGGTTGCAAGGATTTTTCAATATCTGCAAATCAATCAGTGTGATACACCACATCAATAAATTGAAGAATAAAAACCATATTATCATCTCAGTAGATGCAGAAAAAACTGTTGACAAGATTCAGCACCCACTTATGATAAAAACTCTCCAGAAAGTGGGCACAGAGGGAACATACCTCAGCATAATAAAGGCCGTATGTGATAAACCTACAGCTAACGTCATACTCAATGGTGAAAAGCTGAAAGCATTTCCTCTAAGATCAGGAACAAGGCAAAGATGTCCACTCTCACCACTATTATTCAACATAGTTTTGGAAGTCCTAGCTACGGCAATCAGAGAAGAAAAAGAAATAAAAGGAATCCAAATTGGAAAAGAAGAAGTTAAACTGTCACTGTTTGAAGATGACATGATACTATACATAGAAGATCCTAAAGACACTACCAGAAAACTACTAGAGCTCATCAATGAATTTGGTAAAGTTGCAGGTTACAAAATTAATACACAAAAATCTGTTGCATTTCTATACACTAACAAAGATCAGAAAGAGAAATTCAAGAACCAATCCCATTTACCATCACATCAAAAAGAATGAAATACCTAGGAACAAATCTGTCTAAGGAGACAAAAGACATGTACTCTGAAAACTACAAGACGCTGATGAAAGAAATTGAAGAAGACACAAACAGATGGAAAGATATACCATGTTCGCGGATTGGAAGAATCAACATTGTGAAAATGACTATACTACCCAAGGTAATCTACAGATTCAATGCAATCCCTATCAAATTACCAATGGCATTTTTCACAGAACTGGAACAAAAAAATCTTAAAATTTGTATGGAGACACAAAAGACCCCAAATAGCCAAAGCAATCTTGAGAAAAAAAGATGGAGCTGGACGAATTGGGCTCCCTGACTTCAGACTATACTACAAAGCTATAGTAATCAAAACAGTATGGTACTGGCACAAAAATAGAAATATAGATCAATGGAACAGGATAGAAATCCCAGAAATAAACCCATGCACCTATTGTCAATTAATCTACAACGAAGGATGCAAGACCACTCAATGGTAGAAAGACGGCCTCTTCAACAAATGGTGCTGGGAAAACTGGACAGCTACATGTAAAAAAAAAAAGGAATTAGATCATTCTTTAACACCATACACAAAAATAAGCTCAAAATGGGTTAAAAGACCTATTTATTTATACTGTCCTGTGAGACCGGACAGTATAAAACTCCTAGAGGAAAACATAAGCAGAACACTTCCTGACATAAATCACAGCAATATCTTTTTTTGGATCTGTCTCCCAGAATAATGGAAATAGAAACAAAAATAAACAAATGGGACTAATTAAACTCAAAAGCTTTTGCACAGCAAAGGAAACCATAAACAAAATGAAAAGACAACCCACAGATTGGGAGAAAATATTTGCAAATTATGTGACTGACAAAGGATTAGTCTCCAGAATTTGCAAACAGCTCATGAGGCTTAATACCATCAAAACAAACAACCCAATCAAAAAATGGACAGAAGACCTAAATAGACATTTCTCCAAAGAAGACATACAGATGGCCAAGAGGCACATGAAAAGCTGCTCAACACCACTAATTATTAGAGAAATGCGAATCAAAACTACAATGAGGTATCACCTCACCCCAGTCAAAATGGCTATTATAAAAAAATCCACAAACAGTAAATGCTGGAGAGGGCATGGAGAGGAGGGAACCCTCCTACACTGTTGGTGGAAATGTAAATTGGTACAGCCACTATGGAGAACAGTATGGAGGTTCCTTTAAAAACTAAAAATAGAGCTACCATATGACCCTGCAATCCCACTCCTGGGCATATATCCAGAGAAAAACATGGTCTGAAAGGATACGTGCACCCCAGTGTTCATTGCAGCACTGTCTACAATAGCCAAGACATGGAAGCACCCTAAATGTCCATCGACAGAGGAATGAATAAAGAAGATGTGGTGCATATATACAATGGAATATTACTCAGCCATAAAAAAAGAATGAAATAATGCCACTTGCAGCAACATGGATGGACCTAGAGATTGTCATACTGAGTGTAGTAAGTCAGACAGAGAAAGAGAAATATCCTTTGATATCCCTTATATGCAGAATCTAAAAAGAAATGATACAAATGAACTTATTTACAAAACAGAAACAGGCTCAAGACTTAGAGAACAAACTATGGTTACCAGGGGGGAAGGATGGGGGGAAGGGATAGTTAGGGAGTTTGAGATTGACATGTACACACTGCTGTATTTAAAATGGATAACCAACAAGGACCTACTGTATAGCACCTGCTTCCAAGATGGTGCACTCTCAGACTGGCAAATTGATGCTACAGAGTTTCTCACCACGTGGACTCCTCCATAGAGCTACTCAAGAGTCTTCATGACATGGTATCTGGCTTCCCCCGGTATGAGTGATCTAAGAAAGGACAAGGCAAAAGCCACAGAGGCTTTTATGACCTAGCCTCATAAGTCACACATTCATTTGCAAAATATCCTACTGGTTACACAGATCAGCCCTTTTTAGGGGTGTGAATACAAGGAGGCAAGAATCATTTGTGGCCATCCTGAAGCCTGGCTACCATGGGGACCCTGTCCTTTATTCATTCTTTATGTTATGCCTCATAGGTCATAGATCTTGGCATTGGTATAATCACTTAACCCAATTATGCACAAATACTGTAATGAATCAGGAAACTGTTTCCTTTAATCAAAACTGATGACACATGTATAAAAGGACAAGTCCTAGGTCAGGTCTGCAAGGCAGAGATTTGCATGCAAGAATTTTATTGTGGAGAGCCCTCTGGATCCCCACACGCCCACCTGTGGGGAGTGCCAGCTGAAGGATTGGGATCAGGGAGTTGTTGAACTACAACAAAGGCCTCAGCAAATGCCCAGGGGAGCTCTGGAGCTAGGACGGCCCTTCAGAGTATTTACACCATGGGCAAAGCTACAAGTCAGAGTTTTTAATCCCCGATCTGATCCTTGAGTCGGTTATTGACCATTTACCAACACACAAGTGATCTACTGAATCCCTTTCTCTGAGGTCCAGAATGTATTATTTTAGAAAATTAAAATTCTGAGAAGTCCTACAGAAAGAAAAAGTGTTTAACTTTATGAAATGAGCATTTCCCAAACATATGACATGGATACAAATCTTAGGCACAGGCTCAAGTATACAAGAAGCTATTTAATTTCTGATTCTGAATCCCTTTCTTTCAGATTGATGAGAAAACAAAACAAAACATAACCTCCCTCCTTCCTGAAATTCCCTCACCACCCCTACCCCCTGGGGTTGTACACTGGTTCCAAGTGGCAGGAGGGGTGCCCTTGAGTGGTTCTGGTTCTCACTCACTGGTCCATCCAGGCACTGCTCAGATGCCCCACATCCCTGCCCACACGGCCCGGCCAGGTCTGAGGTCTGAGCTAGTCCTGTGACAGAGTAAAGGAATATCCTGTCCTGTAGGCGGGAGGCACTTTCTCCAGCTCACCTGTCAGCACCACTCCCGTCGCCTCGGGCTGGTCTCCCCCATTCTCCAGGCTCCTGAAAGCCTCTGAGCTGCAAACCCTGGTCTCCGGGCTGTGCTGACCTTTTCCTTCGCCACCTCCCTGGGCTCTGTTGCACCACACGCAGACACAGGATCCCTCCCTACCCCCTTCTCTTCCCGACTCCCCCTTCCAGTGCCCCACGCCTCCCCCCCCCCCACCGGCCCCCCACCGCTCTCCCCTCTCCTCGTTCCTTCCCTCCTCCCGTCCTTCTCTCCTCCCGCACTCAAATACTTTCCCGGCTGGGGAAATCCCTCTCTAGTCAACCAGTCTCTGCTTAAAAATCGGCTGAATTCTCCTAAGGATTTAGTTTTAAATAACAAAAGCCATAAAGGCTGGCTGTTTTGTTTTCTATCCTAACAGAAGCCTCTTTTAAGGCACTGAGCACTGTACCCCCTATCTGTTTAAATGGGGAAGAAAGTATGAAATTGGGGGAGGTGGGGTGAAGAAGTTCATATCTGAAAATACCTTTCGCTCCATCACACCTGTTTGAACTTCGGAACATTTCAGGCAAAGTCTGCCAGCAGCTTCCCACGTGGCCTATTGAGTACCCTGCCGGGTGCCCAGCAAGTGCCACGGGATGGCCTCAGGGCTCACAGTCTGCAGACGGACACAGACAGTAGGGAAGGCTTTCATCTCCGGACTCTGTTGGCCGTTCTGGAGCGTAGGTGCAAAAGAGGAGGGAGGGTGGAGCCGAGGGAGTCCCAGTTAATCTGGAGGTACTGAGTCCCAGGACTGCAGAGGGCAAGTTAGGGGAGGTTGCTGTTCTTGGTGGCTTTTTGAAAACTTTCTTACAAGATTGCATCTTCCCCGCTGTTGCACTTGTGTTTACACCGGTACTGCTTTCTGAGACGCCGATGGCACTTTTGAAAAGGATGCTGATCCCCACAGGGCTCTGAAAGCATCTTAATATCCCTTGAAAAATTAACATATTGATTTAGAAGTGACGCCAAAATGCAAAGACTCCACCAGACTAAAATAAACTCAAACCTGGTTAAACGGGCATGATTTAATAGCAGGCCACTTCTACACTGTTTATGTCACATAGCATTTGTGTTGGTGGCAACTATGATAACAGATCCTAGGGCCTCGATAAGATCAACAAATTACCAAGTGCTAATTGTTTCTGCCAGGTGTAAGTGAGGAGATAAATAGCTTATGGATTAAACAGCAGTGCCCGAGGGTACCATTCCCGGACTCCAGGCTCTTCTGCACTCCCTGGCAAAATAATTTCCTCTTATCCCATAATTAGACACTTTTACCTTTAAAAACTGTACTCATTAGTGAATATGTTATCCTTCCTCTGCCAAATTTAGAAGAGAAGAAAAAAGATAAGGGGGGAAAGTAGTCTAATAAATTAAATGTCAATGACATTTCATCCTTTTGTCATCATTGAAATACAGACTATCTTGGATCATATCTGGTCATCTATGTAGTTTTTCCATAAGGAGCTACTTTTCCAGTGCTGAAGTGTGGTGATCATCACTTCTGGTCCTCCGTGGCCGGGCACATTTCAGTGCCTGCTGGCCCACTGCAGCTGTTTGCTGCCATTTATGGTTCTGCCTCACATTCACTTACAAGTGTTATTATACCATCACACTTTTCAATGCCAGTTAATGTGTCTTAACTTTATCACGAATGCAGTTGTTCCCTTCCCAGCTTCCCATCTCAAGTGAGAATCGTAAGGGTTGAATATCACTACCACATTATTTTACTAGAAATGCAGACACAGAGTGCAGACACAGTGTGACAGTTTTTTTTTTTAATATATTTATTTATTTTTGGCTGCTGTGTGCGGGCTTTCTCTAGTTGCTGCAAGTGGGGGCTACTCTTCCTTGTGGTGCGCAGGCTTCTCATTGCGGTGGCTTCTCTTGTTGCAGAGCACGGGCTCTAGGGCACGCGGGCTTCAATAGTTGTGGCGCAGGGGCTTAGTTGCTCCGTGGCATGTGGAATCTTCCCGGACCAGGGATCAAACTCGTGTCCCCTGCATTGGCAGGCGGATTCTTAACCACTGCGCCACCAGGGAAGCCCTGAAAGGTTGTTTTTGTTTTTGTTTTTTTCCTTTCTTCTTCAGCCTCTGAACATCTGGTTGGAACGGGGTTACCTGGATAATGTTATTTTTCACTCTGCTTTAGTCATGGTATGTCAAATGTGTTGGATATTCTAAAGACAAAAATGTGTCCACTTCTTGTTATTTCATCCGTCCATTTGTCCATACATTTACTTCATCATTTACTCTTTGCATGTTTACCAAACTCTTTTGTTTCAGACCCTGTGTGGGGCGCTAGATGAAAGACAAATGTGAGTCCGGCACATGTCTTTCTGCTGAGCTCAGAGGGAGAGGCCGAAACTGTAAATTCTGACTACAGTATAAAGCTGTGGGCAGGCCCCACCCAGCTTGGGCTTAGGCCAGAAGATTCCAGTGAGGAGATGATAAAGCAAAGAGGAGCAGCAGAGAGCAGGAGCAGGGACTTGTAGGCCCCTCGCTGAGCTTCCCCTCGGTAGCATATAAGAGCCCACTGTGTCTGGGCTACGAGTGCAGGCTCGGCCAGGAGGACCCTGCAAGGATGAAACCCAGAGTTTACCAAGGTTATCCCATTTTATTCTCCCAGTGACCCTGTGATTCGGGTACTGCCCCAGCTGCTCCATAGTGAGGAGCAAGAGGGGTCGAGGAAGAAATTCCAGCTGCCTCTGCTTACCGTGACCTTGGAAAAAGGAACTTAACCTCACTGGGCCTCCGTTTCTTCGTGTGTTAAATGGGGATCAAAACAGTTTCTACCTCTCAGGCTTGTGAGGATGGAATGAATTTATACATGTAAAGCACTGAGAACAGTGCATAAGTTCAACAAATAATAGCTATCATTACTAATCTCACTGATTAAGTTTAGTGAGTATAATTAAGTGACAAAAATCAGCCAGCTAAAAGGAGGTAGAGCTAGGGGTCAAACCACTTCCTTACCCACAACACTGCATAGTGTACCATGGGACCGCATAGGTCAAGCCTGGGTGCTACCAAGGAAGGCTTTCTGTAGAAGTGGAATCCAACCTGAGTTTGAAAGAAGGGCCAAGAGTTTGCCAGTGGTGGAAGGCATTTCAGGGAGATGGAGCTGATTGTGTGAAGTCCCCCTGACTGTGTGAAAGCATGACTGGTATGTTGGGGGAACTGAGGTATCTGAGGTATGGGGGACAGGGAGTGGGCAGAGCACACATGAATACCAGCTGAGGAGTTTGGTCTGGATCTTGAGGCCTTGCAGATTCTTTGTCTCATTTTTGGTGTTAGTTATGTGCTTATATGAAGAGTGGGAAAGAGTGAAAGAGAAACTTTAAAATATAGGTCATCTGTACTTACAATTTACTTACTGTTTTTCTTTAAATGACTTGCTCTTTTAACTTCATTTTTCAAAGAAACTTTATATCACAACCATAAGTGGAAAGCTCAAAATGCCAGATGTGTTTTGAAATTCAGATTTTTTTTCTGATTCAGAAAGGTGATATAATGCATATACTTAACATTAGTTAACACACCCCAGGGGGCAAAAGAATCAATGAATATTTCTGCACAGAAATGTATGAATATTTACACTAAAATGAAGACTATATATAGCTTGCCTCGAATCAACTTTGGCTCCAGACTTACAAAAAAAAAACCTTTCATTTTTCAGAGTTTTTTGCATTTTAGAATGTGGATGAGTAGTATCACTTGCTGGAAATGGAAGGTAACAGAAAATATATTCATTGCAAAGGAAACCATGTGATTCAAGTCCAGCTCACCCTCCCTGCTGTAGGTGTTCACAGCCTCCCCCAGCAGCGTTAACAGTGCCGGGAACTGGGTGTAGGGTAGACAGAAACTCTAAGTGATATTCTTTCAACTTTTCTAGAAAGTTGAAACTATTCTAAAATTAATTTTTTTTAAAGTCAACTTTCTCTTGACATTGATAACTGAAAGAGAATAAAAAGCAGAATCACCTTCTCATTCAGTCATTTCATTTTTTTTTTTTTATTTTGATGTGGACCATTTTAAGGTCTTTACTGAATTTGTTACAATATTTCTTCTGTTTTATGTTTTGGTTTTTTGGCCGGAAGGCATGTGGGATCTTACCTCCCTGACCAGGGATCAAATAGGCACCGCCTGCATTGGCAGGTGAAGTCTTAACCACTGGACCGCTAGGGAAGTCCCCGTCATTTCATTTTTTAATGCTCCCTCCTCATTCCACCTAAAATCATCCCATGGATTTGCCAATCCCCAGGGCAGGCTCCCAGCCTAGGGAAACCCTGGCTGACTCTGGGCTGGGCCATGCTCTCTGAAGGTCAGGCCAAGGGCTTGGGCTTTTTCTGTGGACGATGAGGTTTCATTAATGGTGTTTAAGTAGGTTTGGGGGTGCCTTTGAGAGTTTCACCCGGGAATGGTGTGGACAGTTTGGCTGAAGTGGGAGAAGCTGGGCAGGGGGAGGGAAAGGTTGGTGGTCATGAAGGGACAGATGTGGGACAGCTATGGGAGGACAGGAGGGTTCAAAGGGGTAGGGATCCAGGCCCACTGGAGGTACTGGGACAGGGCCAGGGTATGTAGAAGAGTGTGTTAGAGGGCTGGCTGAGGCAGGATGCTGACTCTGAGGGGACTAAGGGCACCTTACAGAAAATGTCCCTCATGGGACTGGAAGTCAGAGCGTAGAGCCAGAGATGCTAGTATGGATGCCATCCTTCTGCATAATAGGGCCCTGGAGCTGGAGGACATCTCCAGAAAAGAGAAAAGAACACTCCACTCCCCCAACCCCTTACATCCCCACCTCCACCCCCACCCCCAACCACGATTTAAATTGGGGAGGAGACCCAGGCTTCTTACAAATTAGGAAATAGGCAGAGGGGCCCTCATTCTAGGTAGAAGAGGAAGCTTGGTCCTTGGTTGTTAATCGTGGTGCCAGTGGAATCGGGGTCTAATTGGGGAAAGATGGAGACCCTCCCCTAGAGGACACGATGCCCAGGGCTGCCAAAGCAGGGAGCTGTTTTACGAAAGGCAAAAGAACCAATACCAAAAAAAATGAAAGATGCACATGAAGACATCCTGGAGAAAGCAAGGAAACAGGGCTTGCCTCTACAGAGTCTGGGGTCCTGTTTGCACGCAGAGGACACCCATCCTGCCCGTCTGCCTATTTTTGCCCCCACACTCTCTCCTGCCCATCAGCCGCTTGTCTGAGCTACCGACTCCAGGGACCCTGTGCCAAGCCAGTGCCATTCTGGGGCTTAACCCTGCTGCTGGAAGCAGGAGAGAAACTGGGGGCCCCGGGGCCAGTTGCTGAGCTTGGATCTCAGCTAAGGGGAGAGCAGTCCTGAGCAGAGGCCCCCTGACCCTGGCCTGCCCCTACAGCCCTGGCCCCCTGGGGTCAGCCCCCTGCCCTCCAAGGGTGGGCTGACTGGCAGCCGGCTGCGGGCCTGCCTGGGAAGCCGGTCAGCCTGACATCCCCAGCAGATGTCAGTCTGGGAACAGGAAGCAGCTTGTTTGGGGCTTCTAAAAATAAATAAATAAATAATAACCACAACCACAAGAACAGTCTTTTATTCGAGAGTTAAAAAATGCTTTAATGACTAGAGCATTTAGCACATCGGGGGTTTTCATTGTTTTCAATTATGTGCAATTCTGAAAGGAGAGCACAAATTCTGAGCCTGAATGGAGAATTGTGGGGCTGTGGATTGGTGCTGTTTTAAACATTTGCTTTACTACTTTAAGAAGAGAACTGTAAAATGGAAATAATGATATAGTATTACAAGTAAATTACACTGTGGAATAGCATTAATATTGCAGTTGAAACCTAGAATTTGAAATAAAGATGGAAATATTCATTTGTACATAGTTTTTGTTCTTAGAAAAATGATTTGGAACTAGGCAAGAAGCTCCCTTCCCCATGTGTGCCCTCCGTCGGCCGAGTGCTCCCTGGCCCCCACCCCTGCCTGGGCCCGCAGCAGGCTGCCAGTCAGCCCCCGGAGCGCTGGCACAGGTGGGGTTCTCTGTGCTTCCCCCAGCGAGGGGGAATATTAATGCATTACAGAAACGTGGGATTTAGAATGTAGAAATCCCTGCCGTCTTGGGTGGTGGGTGGTGCGTGGACCTAACAGTCTTAGGTGCTTGGGGACAGAGGCTGGATAAGGGGTTGGTGGCAGACGAGGTGACAGATGAGCTTTACTCTTCGGCAATCACTTTCTCTCTTCCCCTTCGGAGAACAGGGCTGGGAGAAGGGCAACAGGGAAAAGGTTGGAGTCCATAACTTCCTTCTGTTTGCCAATTCAAGTGTTGTGTTCCCCGCCACCATGGGTTGCGGGATCTTAGGTCCCCAGCCAGGGATTGAACCTGGGCTCTGGCATTAAAGCGCCAAGTCCTAACCACTGAACCGCCAGGGACTTCCAATTCAAGTATTTTTAATTTTTATTTTATCTTATTTCTTTTCTGTATTGGGGAACTGTCCTCCTGCAAGTGTTTTTTAAACTAATATAATACAGCTGAGCTCTGCTGGTTCTATTTTCTGAACCAAACATCTAGGCCCCCTGTGGTCAGTGATAATAAAAGATCTTTGGAAACGCATCCTTTAGGGGCACCCCATCATCCTAGACCAGGGCCCACATGGCTCACAAGGCCCCACCACCCATTTCCTGACCTGGCCCTGCCCACTCTGCCCAACTCTCTTGACCCTTTGCCCCTGAGAGCCCTCCGTGCAGGTCACTCTCCTTCCCCATCATCCATGCAGGCCACCAAGCTCACCGTTCCAGAGTGCACGGCCTCTGTGAAGTCTTCTGGGGCAGCCCCTCATCCCCCCCACATACCCACGTGCTCCTGTCACAGCCAGCACTGACCTTTTAGTATTTATGTGCCCCCATCCGCATTTGATCATGAGTTCCCTAACGTAACTGGAGTCATATTTGTATCCCTTGCTCATTACAGGGCATGGCGATAAATGGTTATTGAATGCATGAATGAATGAATGAATGATTTGACAGGTTGGGAGGTATGACTAGGAAGTATTATTTATTGAGTACTCCTGCAGGGTAGGCATGATCTCTCTTTTTACAAATAAGAAAACTGAGGGTCAGAAATATTTAGTAACTTGCCCCAAGTTACACAGCCAGGAAGGGACAGAGCAAGGATTAGAGCAAGTCTGTCTGACTCCTCAATCCACCTTTTCACCCACATGATGGAGTGAGGATTCACTCAAAGAACCCCCAACACATACACTGGGCACCACCAAGAGACCTTTGTAGTGCTTATCGGTTCCTTGGAATCTTCATAACAGCCTAGCAAATACCAAGGGTCTTCTTCATGGAGATGTGCACTGAGTTCCTTGTAACCACTCCTCTCCCCCACCCTGTCTCCCACCCCCATAACCTTTTATTTGGAAAACTTTAAACCTGGAGAAAAGTTGAAAGAGTAGGACAGTGAACATGAGTATACCCTTCATACTAGCAAATATATATATACACTCATATATGTATTTACACATTAGGGGTTTAGGGTTCTTTGTGTGTTTTGCTTTTTTTGCTAAACTATTTGAAAATAATTTGCAGACTCCTAAATATTTTGGCATGCTTCTGTTAAGGAGAAGGATTCTCTTCCATAGTCACAACACCATTATCACACCCAATCAATTAACATATACTTAACGGTTAATATATAGTCTATACTCAAATTCTCTAATTGGTTCAGGAATGTCCTTTTATAGCTATTTTTGTTTTTTGATCCAGGATCTAATTGAGTTATATTTTCTCTTTGCTCTTCTGTAACCTAAAACAGTTTGACTTTTTCTTTCTTTTTCATGATACTGACATTTTGGAGTTCAGAAAATTTTCTTGTAGAGTGTCCCACATTCTGGATCTCTCTGTTTTTCCCTTGTATTTTTTCCCCAAGAGTAGTACATAGGTGTCATTGTGTATCTCCTGCTGTATTGTATCAGGAGGCATAGAATGTCTGTTTGTCCCATTATTGGTGATATTATTATGTTTGATTACTTGTTGTGATGGGCAGCCTCTAAGATGGTTCCTACCTCTTGGTATTCACATCCTGTGTGTCCCCCTCACCTTGACTGTGATCTGGATTTAGTGGCTCACTTCTAAAGATGAGACTATGGCAGGAGATATAGAATGTCCCTTCTGAAATTAGGTTATAGAAAGACTGTGGTTTTCATTTTGGGAGCTCTCTCTGTTTGCATCACTTGCCTTGGGGGAAGTTAGCTGCTGTGTGTGTGTGTGTGTGTGTGTGTGTGTTTTGAGGTGGCCATATGGAGAGGCCCACAGGAGTGATCTTGGAAGTGAATCTTCAGAGACCTGCCACCTGAGTGATATAATCGACTATAATAATTTCTTTCTGATAGCCAAACTGTCCCAAATTAGTAGAAGTTCCTTCAAGCTGAGGTCTGTATCCTTTTGACAGGTTTCCATCAGTCTTTGAGCACTTTCTTACTTTCTGGCTCACTTTGTATTTTCCCTGCCCCAGACCTGGAATCAGCCATCTCTCCAAGGTTTCTTTTAGTGGAGAATGGCATTCAGAAACCGGGCTCTGGTCCCTAGGTTTGCTCATTGTTACTAGGATATCATTGCTTATAGACGTTTTAGTGGACAGATGGAGGAAATGCATTTTTTCTAAAATAAATGTCCTCCAATTCAAATCCAACTCTGTAGGGTTCTTCCTCACCTTCCCATTCCAAATTTGTGTCTCTCTTCCTCCACAGTGAGAACCCTGATTCAACAGCAGTATATTTAATGATTTGCTCTGTCCTACAACGTAGTCAAAATAGTTTCAGAATTACTATCCCAATACCATTTCCAACAAGAAGACTTCTAAGAAAAATTCAAGACTTTGCAGTTCTATTTGTTCTTAGAATGTCTCCCACTAAAGGTATACAGAGGACAGTAGTCACAAATCATTGAAATTGACTCTGTGTATGGGTAGATGGGGTTCCATACTGATCTGATAGGCAGTTAGGTTTCTTTGTTTCTATTTGCATTTAGTTTCAGGATTTGCTTCTTCAAATCTTTTAAAATTTTATATTTTTAATAAAAATTTATAAAACTTTTACATGGTTCAAAAGTCAAAACTCTCTATAAGTATACTCAGAAGTCTTCCTTCCATTTTTATTCCTTCCACTCCATTCCTATCCATCCACTGTAAGCAACCATTTTTATTAATTTCTGATTTAGTCTTCCTGTGTTTCTTTTTCTTATACAAAAACTAACCTACTAAATCCACTCTCTAGCACCTTGATTTTTTTACTTAATATATCTTAGAAGTCACCACATGTTAATTCATCGAAATATTTCTCTTTTTCAGCTTTATATTACTCCACTGGGTGAATTCATCATAGTTTATTCAGTTAGTATTTACCTAACAGATAAGCATTTAAGTTGTTTCTAATATTTTGTTATGATAAATAATGTCTCAGTGAATTTATAAATATATTGTTTTATATTTGGGGAAGTGTACTTTCAGGGTGAATTTCTGGAATTAGGATTGCTGGGTCAAAGGGTGAATGCATATGTAGTCTTCTAGATATTCCAGATTACCTCCATAGGGGCTGTACCATTTTGCAGTCCCACCAACCGTTATGAGAATCCCCTTTTTCTTACAGCCTCGACAACAGAGTGTATTACCAAACTTTTGAATTTTTGACAATTTGATAAAGGCTAGTATCTTATTGTAGTTCAGATATGCATCTGTATCATTATGAGTGAAACTGAACATCTTTTCATATTTTTAAGGTCCATTTACATATTTTTTATATGTGTAAACTGTCTATCCACATTTTTGCCCAATTTTCTATCAAGTCTTAGCCTTTTTTTCCCAATACTTAAATGTTCCTTATATTCCTAATATTACAGACTAGCCTGTATCTATGATAAATGTTACAAAGTTTTTCTCTCAGTTTGCTTTTTTTTTTTTTTGCCATGCAGCAGAGTTTTTAAAAATGTTGAATATATTAATGTTTTCTTTTTTGTATCTGGATATTTTACTTTTCATTAGAAAGCGTTTATTTGGGAGTTGGGCTGGGCTTGGACTGGGTTTCCGTGCATGTCAGTGTTGTGTCTCACTTTTTGTGAGTCACCATGGTGAGACCTCTTTCCCCTTTTGCCGAGAAGATAGGGTCTGTGAGCCTAGACAGTCTGATCAGTTTTTCATCTGTTTCTCTCTCAGGAGTTCCACATCCCTCCTTTACCCGAGGAACCTGGGTTGGGGATAGTCGCTTAGCTCTCATTGGGAGGGGTGGATGCTACGTAGGAGAGAAAGCTGCCTCACATTTCCTCTCTCAACTGGAGGAGCAGGTACCCATATCTGCCCTTGGATTGCATGCGGTCTGAGTCAGAGAAAGACTTTTCCCACACCCAGGGTATAAATAAGTCCACCGTATTTTCTTCTAATACTTGTGTGGTTTCATCTTTTACATTTAGATTTCTGGTCCATTTGGCGTTTTTCCTGGTGGATGGTAAGAGGTATGGGTCCAATTTTCTGATAGACAAGGTGCCCCTGGAGAGCTGCGGGAGGGGGTGGCGGTGGCGGTGTGGGGAATAAGCGGCCATCCTTATGGTCTCGGCCACTAGGTGGCGCTCCTCTAGACTCATTTCTGCGGGACTGTAGGAGGAAAGGCTGTAAGTCTTCAGAAGAAACAAGAAATGACTGGTTAGGTTTCATTGGCCAAGAGGAAGCCTCTAGTGGGAAGTTCCCCTCCATCCACACAACCGTGACTTATATAGGCAGCTCCGTGCTTCTTTCCTCGTGTTAGAAATTATCATTTCCTCCAAGTCTCTGTTTCCCAGCAGGAAGGCTATGTGGGCCAAGAGTGTGTGTGCATAAAGATTGCCTTCTCGGTATCTTCAGGCCCTGGGGTGAGGCAGTGGGCAGAGAGGTCAAGATGGCCCCTGCCCTGACCTGTACTCCTCTGGGAGCCTGGGCCTGGGAGTGGCAAGACCTTGGTTCCTGCCCAAAGCCACTGCCAACTGGCACTATTATCACAAGCATGCTGCTTAGCATCCTTTTCCTCAGTGTCCTCATCTGTAAAATGGGACAACAATGCCTTCCCTACCTGTGTGCCAAGGATGTCAGTGGGATAAAATGATATAAGTGGAAATGGGTGTGCAAAGTAAAAAACACTGTACAAATGCATTTTTACTATCATCATGGTTATATCTTATCATATATGGATTTATCCCTCTGGAAGATATTATGGTCAAAAGAATTTGTAGTGATAGACTACTTTGCTATATAAGGTGATTTTTCCACGTATCCTCTCATGGAAGTGACACCGCCTTAATGAGAAAATGGACAAGGTTAGCTTAAAAAGAACTGCCGAAGTAGAAACCCTAGAAGAGGTCCATGATGAGCTTTCCTAAGGGTCCCTAAACCCCCTGAAATTGTGTACAGAATTACATACCTGTGTATTTTTCACAGCTTGTATCAGATTGATAAAGGAGTTCTTAGTTCAAAAATGGTTAAGAACCACCTGAAAAAAAGGAGCCACACTGGCCCCAGGGCCCTCTCCCCATTTGGCTCTGGAAGGGCTGAACTGGTTCTAGCTCCTTCCTCAGCCCCAGATTGGATCTTATAGCTACTGGTCTCACTTCCTAGTGGAGCTGGTCTGGAGAGAAGGAGAAAAGAGATGTGGGAAGGGTCTAGAAGAGGTCTGAAGTGTCTAGAAAGCAAAGATGAAACCCTAAGGCAGTGTGGGTCCAGGGACAGCTCAGCAAATACGTCAGAAAACAATTTTGTCTTGCAAAACTTGTCGTGCCACAATGGTCTTCCCTCTGTTCCTGAAATGAGCCAAGGTCATGCCCATCTTGGGGCCTTTTGCAGAGGTATTTTTGATTACCTAGAATGTTCTTGCCCTGGGTCTTCTCCTGACTGGCTGCTTCATATCATCCAGGTCTCAGCTGGAATATCACTTCCTCAGAAAAGTCCTACCCAATCACACAATTCCCCCAGCCCAAATTATCTTCCAAGAGCAACCATCACCATGTGGAGTCATCTTTGTTGTCTGCACTGCCGGCCCCCCACCCAGCAGAGTGAAAATATGATTTGGGCAGAAACATGTAATTCCCAGAGTCTGCAACAGTATCTGACATAGGGAAGCGCTCAACACACACTTGATACGTGAGTGGATAAGTGGATATGTGCTGTATAAAAGAACCGTGTTCTCATTAGAAAGGGCTGCATCAGCATCTTTGGCTCTTCCTCTTTCCTTGGTGCCAATGTCAAAGTCATCAGGTCCTGCCTGTGTGTTCTACTTCTGAGAAATGCCTCACAGCTGTCTCTCTGTCCCCTCCTACTCCCCAACCCCCCATAGCCACTGCTTGCTTACCCTGTCTCTCTCTCCCTGCGGCCAGACTTTCCTGAAACACAGGTGTCCCTGTCCCAGCTCTGCATCCTCCTTCCTTGCTACTATTCACCCCCTAACTCCTGCGACGGCCAACCTCCTCATGTATCCTCCTTGACATTTTGGGGGCTGTACTGAAGTGTCTTTCCCACAGTAACTCCAGGCCCTGCTTTTCCAGCCAACAGATCTTGCCTTTCTCATTAATGGAGCCCAAGCATGGTGGTGTAGGCAGCACCTTGGTAATCCCTGGAGAAGACATAAGTGTCTGCCTCTGAGGTGCACAGGGCTTCTGAAGGTAGCAGGATGGGTGGGTGTGTGAGAAGGGGCGGGAGCTGGGGCAATAGCCAGAGAGAGATTTCTGAGGATGTCTCAGAAACAGACAGAAAAGGGCCCCCCACAGGGCAGGCCTGGGGCCCCTAGACAGCTCTTGGAGAGCCTGTGGGCAGAGATGCTGGAGCTGGCCTTCCACAAATCAGTCAAGCCCTTGGAAGGCCTGGAGTGGAGCTGCACCCAGGTGACGAGATGGCCTTGTCCCTGCCTGTTTTGCAGCTATGGAGAGCCATCCAAGGGTGGGCAGGCGGTTGTGTAATACTTAAGAGGGGAGAAAGCAAACCCAGTGAGACAGGAGATCTTGGCTTTGGTGACGGAACAAACACTGACCACAGTTGATGATGTGGCCTTTCTCTCCATCTACAGCTATTGCTTGCCCCTCAGAAGAGCCCACACCGGAACTGAGGTGGGAAAACTTTACGTAAGGTGACAATGTTTAGAGACCTTTCTTATGAAAGACACTGTATTTCCTGTGAGTTACTGCCATGAAGAATATTTATTTTTAATATCAAGTGTCTAAATTCATCTACCCTCTAGAGATCATTTCATCTTGTACTGTGTGCTATCTCAGCAGAAAAAATGCTATCCCCAAATGTGTCAGTTCTATTTTTAAAAAGGTTCAGTGACCTATTTCTGTTATTCTCACAGACACCGAAAGAACAGCAGAGCCTATTTAGGCTCAGCTCTGTCACCGAAAAGTTACCCCTGCCAGGTGTTGCCTACAGAGGCACCATCTTGCTTTGCAGTAAAGAAGCATAAATAAATAAGAGGAGTATTGTCAGAGTGAGATCATGGGAGCATAAACACACACACAGACACACACTTCATTTTTGAACAATGTAATGATGACTACAGTCCAACCTTAGCCAAACTCACATTAGGAGATTGCTTAAGAGTCAACCATTTCCTGGACAAAGAACTTGAAAAGACAATTTACAAAAGAGGAACTACAGTTCATCAAAGAACTTGAAAAGACAATTTACAAAAGAGGAACTACAGTTCATCAACTAACACATGGAAAAATGTGTTAACTCCTCTAGTCATCAAGGAAATGAAAATTCTTAATAATGCCACTTTCCAACACTAACCTACAGTGTGAGAAGTCAGGATAGCAATTACCCTTGTGTGGGGTAGAGGAGGGTGAACAGGGCACAACAGGGGCTTCTGGGCTTCTGGTAATGTTCAGTTTCATGATCAGGGTGCTGGTTACTTAGGGGGTGTTCACTTTGTGAACATTCACTCATGATTTGTATACTTCTCTGAATGTATGATAAACCACATTATAAAGTTTCCATAAGAAATAAGCTCACTTTCTACCTATTAAGTTAGCAGAAGAAAAAAAATTAGTGATAATAGCCATGCAGTTGAAGCCATCAGGTAGCTGGAATTTTCATGTATTGCTAGAGGCAGTGTACATTAATACAGTCCTCTCTGGGGAACAATTCAGCAATATGGATTTGAACTCTTAGAAATATTCATATTTGTTAACTCAATAATTCCACTTCTGAGATCTATCTTAAGAAACAATCCTAAGTGTCAAAAAAGGTTTAAGTTGCAATACCACTGAAAATAACAAAAAAACATGTATAATAGCAAAACATTGAAAGCGATTTAAATGTTTGACTATAGGGCAATGGTTAAGAAAACTGATAAATCCCATGATAACATTTTATGGACTCCTTACAGTAAACTGAAGTGAGTAATGACAGAAGGAAACACAATACAGTAAGTAGGAAAAACAGGATATGAAATAGTAGGCACAATTACCACTACATTAAAAAAAAAAAAAGGAACAACTCTTTGCAGAGAAAGTCACCAGAAGATAAAAAAGTGAGCAATGCTTGTGTTTGGCTAACAGGTCCAGGTGGGATAAAATTTCTTTAATGTACTTTCCCATGTTATCCAAATTTTATTTAATGAGGCTATATTACTTTGGTAAAGGAGGGAATGTTTTAAAAATCAGCCTTGTGCCTTCCACTCAGTTTCAGAAGGTGCTGCCCTCTGTTTCCCCCGGGTCCCCTACACCCCTGCCAGTCTGTGTTTAGGTGCCTAATGTCACCATTCTGGGTGGAATGGAACCAGCACTGAAAACTGTCACCTCTGGGGAGAGCATAAAGCCAACTGTCCTTTCTGTCCTGGCTGATGTGGGCTTGTCTTTGATGACCCATGTATTCCCTAAGTTTATCACCAGGGCTACAAATGTGCCAAGGTCTTACTAAAACCCTTGAAATCTGGAGGAGCGGGGGTGGGGAAAGCATGGACTCAAAAAGATAAGAAGAAAAGTGCAAAATTAAAATTTACAGATTTTTATTGCACTGGCTACTCTCCCTGAGAGTAGGGACCACTTTGGAAAGACCTTTCTTAACCTTGTGAATGCTCCAGAGCATTGAGGATTAAATGTAAATTATGTCAGCTCCTTTCATCGTTACCTTTGATTTCATAAAAATGTCATTAAATTTGAGATCAATTTGTAGGTTAAATTTCTCTCATATCCAAGTGTTTCTGACTATTCATGACCTTTGAGAGAAATTCATAGGTAATAAATGTTAAATTCTTTTTTTGGTAGCTATATAATTTTTAAAAGCGAAATGATAAGAGGTCTCTCAGAAACAGCAATATACTTGTTTCCTGTGGGATAGACATGCATTTAAATGCCTGTTCTAGGACTTCCCTGGCGGTCCAGTGGTTAGGACTCTGCACTTCCACTGCAGCGGGCATGGGTTTGATCCCTGGTTGGGGAACTAAGATCCGGCATGCCATGGGGCACGACCAAAAATAATAATAATAATAAATGCCTGTTCCGAAGTAGGACAGAGTCTCCTCAGGTGAGAGTGACTAGGGCCTGGAGGTCTCCTTATTTCTTCCCTCAGGTAATAAGCAATAGATTAAGAGGCCTTCCCTCACACCCTTGCCCTGCTCCTAGATGAAAATTTATTCAAGTCTGTTCCTGCTGAACATGCCCTCTTAAGAGACGTCAGCCCTGACCCCAGAGACTAGATAGGCCCCCTCCTGCCCTCTCTCCTAAGTCCTGTGCTTCCTGCTGTCAAACCTCTTTCTTCTTTGCATTGTAATTATCTGCCCCTGACCTGGGAGATCCCTGAGAGTAGGGACCACTTTGTAAAGATCTTTCTTAACCTTGTGAATGCTCCAGAGCGTTGAGGATTAAATGAATGAATGACAGGATGGGAGAGAGGGAGTGGAAAAGACAGACAGGGATTGGAGAAGGTGGGGGGCTGGTGCTGTGGAGTTGGAGGCAAGGGCAGTCTGAAACAGGTTTGGATTGAGTGGACTGCGAGACAGGTGCTTGGTCCACAGGAATACTCCAGTCTGGAGGGCAGGCGAGGGGCTGGGATAGAGAAATCAGGTGGTGGCCACCAACATATATGGGGAGGGAGGGAACTGAAGCCACTGCTATGGTTGTGAAGAGGCCACGTAGGAAGTTTGGGCAGAGAGAGCCTGGGAAACCTCAGCACTCATGGGGTGGGCAGGAACGTGATAAAGAGAGAAGGGGCTGTGAAGTCTGAGTGGTTCCAGCAGAAAGAGGAAGAAAGCTGTAACAGGAGGCATGAAGCCCAGGCGAGAGGCCAGTTACAGCGCTGAGCACTCGTGTGGCTTGACTGTGTGCCAGGCCCCAGCCCTGTGCTTTGTGTGGATTATCTCAAGTGAGCTGCAGGACAATGCTAGGATAAACCCCTTTTTATAGATGTGTGAACTGAGGCACAGACAGGCTGAGTTGCCCAAAGACGTAGAGGAAGGAAGTGAAGACTCAGGGACTCCGCTCCAGACTCCATCACAACGCCGGATTACCTCCAAGTGCAAGTGGGGCTGGAAGAGTGTCCCTAGGAGATGGTATTAGAAAGGCTCAGAGCAGTGTCTGTGATGAGGACCCCAGCCAAACTGCAGGGGAACTGGTGAGTCAGCGATGGATCAAGGAGACAGCAAGTGACTGTGTAATGAAGGGTTGCTTGCAATTTCACGAATGTATTTGTTATCAAGAAGCAATTGCCAGTTAATACGTTTATAATTTTAGTGTCTTTTAAAAATTATCTTAGCTGGTTTTGGGTGGTGTGTAGGGTTTGAGAGCTGCTTCTGCTGCCAAAAACATGGAGACTTTGTCCTGAGTCCCATGCTTAGTACTCCGACGTCCCAACTTGAGCTAAAGAAGCCGCCCTGGGTGCCTGGCCACGGCGGCCTGCGCGCTGGTATTTTACGTCTCATCACCAGAGGATTAATTGATGACATCACTGTGGAACCTCCCAGTGTTGGCTCTGTGACTGATGAACATGGGCCTCGGAGGCCTGCAACTTCCTTGGCCTACAGAGCAAATGGACAATATACTATGAAGGACTGCAGCCAGCTTCCTGTTTACAATGGGGGGTTTAGGTTTCATAATCCTGGGCCGATCCAATGCAGCAAACATTCCAAAACTCAATAGATTTCTTGTTCTATTCGTTGGATTTGTGTCCTATTGAGTTTTTCATGGCTAGAGTATTCATGAGAATGAAACTGCTGGGCTCTCTGAATGTTAGCCTGCCTTTTGAGAAGAAATCAGTGGATAATGGATTTGCTCCTGTTAATGAAGTTTTAAAGGGTGTATCAATCCTCTAACATGAAATGTGGGAAAGAATGAAAAGCAGCAGAAAAAGAAGCATCTGTGAAAAGATAGGAAGCATTAAAGCTTGGACTAGAGTGCTTTCTGCGTATGGAAGAGATAAGCTTATCACGGTATTTTTGTCCTGCTGACCTATGGTGACATACTGAAGATGTTAACTGGCATGTTCTTCTTAGTTTTTTGTTTCTTAAAGAAAATATGCTCCACTTCTACAACTATGCTACTATATACAATGATCTTTCTTACGATGCCCTTAACGTTTTTTGGAGATGCCATTTCTGATTTTCAGAAATTAAGGTAAAATCAGGAAGCAAGATCCCACATGCTGAGAACCCTGGATGGCTGATCAACTTTACCTATAGTGCTTTGCCTTTAAACAGTGTGTGATAGTACATGACTTCAGACGTGTATCTAAGACTGTTTCCTCAACAGTAAGAAAGGAGCAGAAATAATTTTTTTCGAATTAAAAAAAAAAATTACCTTTGAACATATCAATGAAAACTGAAGCACCTCTCCATCGCTTTGCTGTCTCCTTCCTTAATGCAGAATTGGCCACAACAAACACTGCGGGCCTTTCTGTTCAATATTTGACATTATGGATTTTCCTACATTTCCTTTGTCTACAGACACTCTTCCAGAGCCATATGGCCTGCAGAACCACCTCGAAAGTGTAGAGGAAGCAGGGGCCCTCCATCCCTCCTGAAGACTGGGTGGCCCTGCCTGGGGGCCTTCACCCTAGATGTGCCCATTGCCTAGAACCCTCCCTTGTGGTGTCTCCCTAGCTAACTTCTCTCCTCCCTCGAGTCTTCCTCCATCGCAGTGAGACCTTCTGTGACCATCCTGTAATACTGCAGCTGGCCCCCTGCCCCCAAACTGCAGGGACTCCTATCTCCCTTTCCCTGCTCTATTTTGTTCTTTTTTTCCATAGCAACTGTCAGCCACTAAGCAAGTAATACTACTTATGCATTATCTTTAGTGTTTGCTGCACATTTCCCCCCTGACTACTATAGGGCAAGCTCCTTGAAGGCAGGCATCTTTATTTTGTTCTCTGACTTATTCCAGGTGCCTAGAGCAATTGTGGGCATCTAGCAGGCCCTCCATTCATATTTTTGGAATAAAAACAAAGGAGTTCTCCCAGGTGGCTGTGACTCCTTCATAAAACAGGAAGGGCTTTTGCCAAGCCTTGGAAGATGGGCAGGCTTTCCATAGGAGAAACAGGGAAGACGACCAGGTAGGGGAGCAACATGAGCAAAAATGCTGGAAGATAGGAGCAAGGAAATCATTTGGGAAGCAGTGAGTAGACCGATTTGGTGGTACCCAGGGTGTGTGACATCAAATACCAGGATAAGAGGTGTGGATTTTCTTTCATAGACAATGGGAGGGAAGCGAAGGACTATGGAACGGGTTCTGAGCAGGGAAGGTACTTGATGCCAGTAATATTTTAGGAAGATGAATCTGGAGGTGGAGTGCCTTTGGGTGGGAGTGGCCCCTTCCGGGAGATTTTCCTAGATCCCCACCCCCTGTCTCCCCCACCTCATGAGCACTCTCCATCAGTCTGAGGATTTTCTGTGCCTCCATTTTCTTTGTGTTCTCACTGCTCCATACTAAGCAGAATCAGAATCTGAAGGTGTGTTGCACAATCTTAGATTTGGAGGGAGGCAGCTTTAGCTCTGCCTACTCTCCTTTTTGTAGGTGAAACTGGGGGAGCCATTACCCATGGCCTCTGGTTAGAAATGGCATGCAGCACTTGGAATCCTTCCTCCTGCTTCTCCATCTTCAAATTCATGCCATGGTCCCCAAGAGGGATGAGTGAAGGCTTTGAGATTTCCCTAAGCAACACTGAAATTCCAAAGGAGGAAAGGCACGGAAGACCTTTGCCCGGTACATCAAGAACGTGGACAAATTTAGAGCTGGAGCCTTGTGTTACAATTGCAAGTCAAACTCCAAGAGGGGTAACCAGCCTATTAGTGCAGGCACCTGGAAACTGACTTTTCTGCCATCTCTCCAAACACACACACACACATGCATGCACGCACACACATGTGTGCACGCTCTCACATACACACATTTACTGGGCCATAGAAAGATCAAGGCCAACTGCAAAGCACCCATTCCCCAAGACTCCTAATTTATATAGGGAACTAGCTATAAAGCTCCTCCTGGCCCCCAACCTTCCCTTGCAATGATAAAGAGCATGTCACATCACACTAAATGTGACACTTAATCAAAACCCATCTTCTTTAACAAATCCTTAACCTCCAGCACAGGAGAGTCACCAAGGCCAAGGGACGAGACAGGGAGCCGACTCAGGTGGCACACACTTTGATCAAGATGATACAGATTTCCTTTTATTTCACTTTCATCAGAGTTGTAAAATTCCAGATCTGTCCCCTTTTTGATTTGACAACAGCACATTTCAGTAGAGGTTGACACCAAAAAAAGACCAGGACTTGTTCTCTCTTCAACTGGGAGTAGGCGATAATTTCTCTGAATCCTCTTCAGTAATGATCGCCAGAGCTTCTGATCTTCCCATAAGCAAGTTTTGCAGGGAATGTGGTTAAACTGAAGCACAAACCTGGCTGGCATCTGGTTCCTTTCTTAAGTGGTATCTAAATACCCTTAATCTATCGGCCCTGGAAAAGACCTCCCCTTCTCTGCTTCCTTCCCTTGGTCTTTTTTTCTGAGACTTAAATCCTCGAGTGAATTCTTTCGCCAGATTTCTGGGGCAGGAAATGTACTTCCCTGCCACAGAGTATGTTAGAAACTTCTGGGGCTCCAGCAACTGTTCATTTCTATAGCATGGCCCATGGCTTTTCTCATGACCTATGTGGGATTTTGTTTTTAAATTATTTAATCACTAGCTAGTTCCCAATAGAACATATTTCTATCTGTTCAATAGACAGTTATTGAATCCTAATTATGGATGATGTAGGTGTTATGAAACAGAAAGATTTACTTCTGCTTCTGAGAAACTTTCCATCTTGAATTATGATGACATAATAGTAATAGTAATGGTAGCATGTGACAGGTGGCTACAAGAATTCCAAAGCACAGATCGTTCATGCATCCAGTAAGTATTAAGCATCTACCATGTGGCAGACCCTGTTCTAGACACTGGGATACTGCTCTGTACAAAATGGACAACATTCCTGCCTGCAAGGTGCTTACATTCTAGTTGGGGCTGGGCTGAAAATGGGGGAACATTTTCAACTTTTGTATATTTGGCTTTGAATGGCTTACAACTTTATCCACTGACCTTCCCCAATCACCTTTTGTAGACTGAATTTGGACTTTCATGTACCCACCAACAAGTGAAGTGTCTGAGCTATTGCGTGATGTCACACCAGCCCCGTTTGTGTAGTGTCAGTACCCTTATTATTCACTAAAAACGAGCAGAAATTTGAAAAATGAAAGTGTGTAAGTTCTCGTGAACTTATTATAATTGAGACAAAGATGGAAACCACTAGAAAGGAAAAAAGGAAAATGAGAGAACCTATTTAAAATGTTGTAGGAATATCACATATTGAGTCTCACGAAGTAGAATTAGGATTTTTCAAATGTATTTTTTGTTTCTGTGAGAGTAGTCTTCTTTATAACATGTGTTGGCAACAGCTTGGGCAGGTTCTCGGCAACAGCACTCTCTAGGCACCACCTCTACACGGGCAGGCCTTTTTCCACTCAGGAGGGCTGGGTCTGGGGCGGGGACCGAGAAAGGACCAGGCGTGGCCCGGCACCAGGAAAATGCACTTACCTTTTACTCAGGACTTAAAGGAAAATAGAATATCCAGCATATTTCAGAGCAGGAGGAAAAAGATGGTTTTCTAGAAAGGACTGTATTTCAGCCAGAAAGAGGAGATCAGAAACTAGCAAAGAATCATCTCCTTCCCAAGACCAGGTTAAGGCTAAAGATTGTAGACTAACATGGAATAGGAAGGTAGAATCTGGGAAGGTGGCAAGGGCCAGAGCTAGGAAGAGAATAAGTGTCACGCCTGCTTTGACTCTTCTAAGTAGAGGCCTCACCCCCCTTGCCCCTGGAGGAGAGGAGACAGGCAGAAGATTATTCCTGAATACAAGTCTGTGAGGGAGTCAACGCAGGATGACAGTCAGGACACTGATGGGACAGTGTGGAATGTTGGGAGTGAGGGCAGCAAGAGCCATCTGAAGCTGGAACAACCAGAACTTTACTTTGTGGTTCCAGTGGCATATGATCTGTGTCCTACTTTCCCTCCTGCAGGCCCCAAACTGCTCATGCAGCAATGCAACACACACGGAAGGAAACCACAGCCCTAAAAGCCAGCAGGAGCTGGAGCGAAGAAGGCTGCATTTGTCCTGGGAGACAAGCTCCCTCCACTTCTGACCAGGTAGACGAGCTGGGAGGTGTGCTACAACCCCTGGTCAAAGTTTATAAGGGTCATCTTCCACTGGCCCCTCTCTGTCATCTCCCCATTATACCTGAGACCTGACTCATGGTTTGACCATCAGATTAAGAAACTTAGTGCAGAATTCAGCCACCATCAAGGTTGGTAAACAGGTGTTTGGTTCTGTGAGTTGTTGCGATAAAATAGTCTCTATTTTAAACTTTTTATTATAAGAAAATTTTCAACATTCATAAAAGTACAAAGAATCTCAAGTTGTACACCTTAAACTTATACAATGTAATATTTCAATTACATCTCAATTCTAAAAATTAATTTAAAAAAATACAATTTAAAAAAACTCCTCTTCCACCATATGATAGACTGCTATGCAACCATTAAAAACTTAAAAATCATTTTACTAAAAAAAAAAAAAAAAAGACTCCCATATACCCATCATCTAAATTTAAACATTAACACCTTGCTATATGCTATAGACTGAATGTTTGTGTTCCATCCCAAGTCATGTGTTGAAACCTAATCCCCACTGTGATGACATTAGGAGGTGGGGCCTTTGGGAGGTGATTAGGTCATGAGGGTGGAGCCCTCATGAATGGGATTAGTGCCCTTATAAAAGAGAACCCAGAGAGCTCCCTCACCTCTTCCACAATGTGAGGTTAAGTGAGAGGACAGTCATTTATAAACCAGGAAGAGGGCTCTCATCAGACACCAAATCTGCCAGCACCTTGATATTAGACTTTCAGCCTCCAGAACTATGAGATAAAAACATTTATATGAGATATAAATGTTTATAATCCACCCCATCTATGGTATTCGCTACAGCAGTCCAAATGGACTAAAACGCCAATTTGCTTCATCAGTTTTTTCTTTCCTTAAGTATTTTAAAATAAATCCCAGACATTGTATTTCACCCCTGAATATGCAGTATATGCTTTTGAAGAGATGAGGACATTTTCTTATAGAATAACCATAGCATCGTTATCACACATATCAAAATTAACAATAAATTCTTAAATATTTTCTAATACCCAGTCCAAATTCAAGATCAGGCACATTCAAGGTGGTGTGGCTGTAGACATACCCAATCCAAATGCAAATCTTCCTGATTATCCCCAAATGTCTTCTTATAATTGGTTTGTTTGAATCGGGATCCAAACCAGGTGCACACTTGCATTTGGTTGTTACGTCTCTTCTGTTGCTTTAATCTAGAGGATCATTCTGCGGCACTAACCAGTGGGTTGTTCTTACCACCCATCCCTCTGTCCTAGGCTTCTGTGACTCTTTCCAAGTATACTCTGAGGCCCCTCTGGAGCAGTTCAGGTGACCAGACGAGAGTGACCACGATTTGAAGGTATCAGCCCTGTCATGGAACCAGAATCGCAGATTTTCAAAATTCCAGGTATGAGACTATGAGATTTGGGGAAATGTATGATGCAGTTTCTGTCCCTGGCTCCAGACAAGATACAGCTTCCACTTAGAGGAGGAAGAGGAGGAAGCTGGAGGAGAGAGAGAGAAGAGGGACCCCAGGATGGAAACAGAACTGAGGGGGGAGCGCTCCACACACTGAGGGTCCAGGCAGAGGGGCTCCCTCTGCGGCTTGTGCCGAGCGGCTAGGCAGCCGCCCTCCTCGGGGTCCTCTGGTGAGCACTGCCCCTGACTCTCCTTTTGTGTGTTCAGTGGAAGGGATGCCCATCGCTGCCGGGAGAACTTTGCAGTCAAAGGCCCACAACACAGGGAAGCTCCTTCATGGGGTTCGGGGCCCTGGCTACCTAGAGGGTTAGTGGTGCTTGGAAGGAAGCCCCTCACCCACCCCAAAACTGGCCAGCACCGAGTTGAGGTCATCCATGCAGCTGGGCCGGGTCACACAGGCCCTCTCCTACATCTTCGTACTGCTGCCTTGTCACTGGCATACTCTAGTGCTCCCTCTGAGAGTTCAGCCTTATGCTAGGCTGATTTCCCCTAGATGTGAAACTTTGATCCAAAGAATAGCATTTCTTACATGAGAGCAGGAAGTGCCTGGAGCCTGAGCTTTGTCCTCTAGTGCGGTATTTCAGCGTTAAGTGTGTCTCTGGACCTCTTGGACCAGAGCTAGACATGCTGGTGAACAGAGTGGAGAAGTGTGAGCCAACACCCAGATGACAGCTGTGCCCCGGGCCTAGGCCATTCCAGAGCACTGGCCTGCCTTTCTGCTTGTGTCTGCGTGGAAATGTTCCTGCCGAGCGCATTTGGGGGACATTCATATCTTCTTTGATGACCCACTTAGCGCTCTTTGGGCTCTTGTCTCCCCTTTATTGGCTTTGGTGACCACAGCGCTGGGAACACTCTGCTCTCAGACAGGCTCCCTGGGGGACCCCAGACATTCTGACTGTACCGGGACGGTGGGAACTTTGGGGGGATGCTGCTCTGCCGGCCCCCACATGTAGCACAGAGATCCTGGCAGCTGGAATCTGGTCTGCATCTGATCCATTTTATCTGAGAAGTATTCAGAAAATTTCTCCCCCAAAGAACATGCTGACTCTCTGAAGGAGGGAGTGCAGGGTGGGTCGCTTGTTTGAAGACATTCTCGGTTTTGATGAGGCTTGTGCAGAGACCCAAGATAAGCCTCAGAACGTGAGCCAAGCGGGTGGGGAAAAGGCTCTCTAGTGACACTCAGCATCTTCCCCTGCCTTCCATTTTACATGTTTACCAATTGTGAAAGCAAATCCAGCTGTTGGGAGGAATTGCTTCCAGATGACATTATGGGAAAGGAAAACACACTTTATAAAAAAGCTGCAGAATAAAAAGCAGAACATGTACGCTCTGTGGGCCAGGATTTCATATGGACTATTTCCTGATATTGTGCAATAAGCCAGCTCCTGGGTAATAATCAGAACAGTGCAAATGTTCCCTGTACGAGAGTAAGGAGACCAGAATTGGGATCAAACTTGGCAGAACTTGGGGAAAATCACTTGACCTTGCTGGGCCACCATATTTGTCTCCTTTTGGAGAACTGCTTCCCACCTTCACTGGGGATCTTGTGAAAGCCTCAGAAAATATTTTCTGTATGCTGAATAATGTAAGAGAAACTATGGGAAAGCAAGGACATTTTGCTTTTGAAAATGGGATGGGTTTCTCAGCCCCCCAGCACAGAAATTTGCTGTGTTGGCTTTCTCAAAGATTTTAGAAGCTCTCTAATGAGCTGGAATTAAAGTGTCCCTTTACTAATTTGGTTTTACAGGTCACTGGATAAAACCTACTTAGAGTGGTTTGGAAGAGGATTAGGACATTTGCATCTCTTCCAAGTTGACTTTCCAGGCAGGGTCAGTCAGCAGCTGGAGACTCCCTTGGCTAGGGGCCAGAGCTCTTTTGTAAGCTGCAAGTTTGCAAGGGCTTGTTGAGCACACTATAACTCTATTATCCAAGGAAAAGAAAGTTTGCAAGGAAATAAAAATGTAAATGTATAAAAGCAAGACCTACGTTCCCAAGTTTGCCAGCCTAGAGAGAACGCCAGAAAGGCCAGCGCTGCAGTTACCCAGGGCAAAGGAGACAGCCTTTGCTGTAACTGAGTACTGTAACTGCTGTAACTGAGTAACTGAACAAGTTACTCTTGTTCAACCCGTATTGGGGCAGAGTGGACCTCAGTAGTTAGAGAATTGCCTTGAGCTCAGGAAGTCTCCTTAGACCAGCACTGTAGCCACTAGCCATGTGTGGTTGTTAGAATTAAATAAAATTTAAAATTGTTTTTCAGTCACACCAGCCGCATTTCAAGGGCTCCGTAGCCATGTGCAGCTTAGTAGTTACAGTAAGGATAAAATGAACACTCACTCATTCACTCAACAAATATTTTCTTCACAGCAGTGAAGGAAGCATACAAAATCTCTGCCCTCCTGGAGTTTCTGTTCTAAAGGGCAGGATAAACAATAGACAATAAACATATCAGTTGTGGTCTCAGCAGGAAACAGATGATGCATTCAATTGTGTAACTGAGGAGAGTTTTATAAAGGGAGGATTTACCAAGATGTGGGCTGACTTCAAGGAAACCAGCAAGGAATGGTGCAGGACCCCAGAATTACCCACTGTGGGGAAGCACACCCACACCTAGGCTGGACGGGACGAGAGGAGAGGTGATCACCAGAACCCAGTGAGAGCTGTGGGGAGGGGCTGTGACCTGGCCCGGAGAGGCCACAGGCGGGGAGTCCCCTGGGGCACAGAGCAGGGCGGAAAAGGGTGGAGAGGGAATCTGAAGGGGCAAACGGAGTATCTAGTAAAGGCAACAGGTGCAAGAGGAAGAGGAGCAGGTAAGAGGGATGAATTATGGGTCAGGGCAGCCACGTAAAACAGATCGCCTGAAGCACAGGGTGTCCTTCATTTACTCTCCCACCAGCCCTCCTTTTCCTGTTTTCTTATGACTAATTGTGTCCCCTCCTCCGCGTCCATCTATCGTCTCTGTGGTTTTTCTGCCACTTGTCCCATCCTCTCTGTGATGGGACACCACAAGTCACACCTGTGGCACCGTCACAAGTCCTTGGAGCCAAACCAGGGCAGCTCTGCTGAACCTTCGGTGAATCTTCATGCTCTGTTTACCTTAGGAGCACAGGCAGGGCGATTTTTAAGTTTTCATTTTAAATAGGCTCTATTTTTTTAGAATAGTTTAAATTTTCCAGAAAAATTGAGAAAATAGCACAGAGAGTTCCCATATTATCCTCACCTCCCCCCAACAACTACCCCTATTATTACTCTCTTCTGTTAGCATGGCACATTTGTTACAATTAATGAACCAATAATGATATATTATTAATTAAAGTCCATACTGTATTCTGATTTTCTTAGTTTTTGCCAAGCTGTCTCCATGCCCACTCTGTACTCCCTAATCTGGCTACCTGTTTCCACACATCTTCCTCCAAGCTTTCAAAAGCTAATAGAGAAAATCCTGAAACTGGGTGAGTTGTTCCAGTCTGAGGAGAGAACATCTGGAAGCACTAACAGTCACAAAGCAACCTACAGGTGCAAGGGATTATCGACAGCCTCGACCCACTCCTCAACCTCTGGGCACTCCCCTCCCTGAAGCCATCACATAGGGGTCCCTTCAGCCCTTCATCCAACTTCCCCTACTGTTAATATCTTACATATCATGATACACTTATCAAAACTGAGAAACTAGCATTGACAGGGGACTATTAACTATATTTTGTTCAGATTTCACCAGTTTTCCTGCTAATATCTGACTTTTTCTGTTCTAGAATCCAATCCAGGATACCACGTAGGATTTACTTGTCCTGTCTCCTTAGTTTTCTCCAATCTCTGACAGCTTCTCAGGCTTCCCTTGTCTTTCACAACCTTGACACTTTTGAAGAGCACTGGTCAGCAGTTTTGTAGAATGTCTTTCAATTTGGGCTTGGGTTTGATGTTTTCTCATGACTAGACTGGGGTTATGAATATTTGGGAAGAAGACCCCAAAGGGGAAGTGCCTTTCTCATGACATCGTATCAGGGGGCTCATGATATGAGCATGACATATTACAGACAATATGAACCTTGGTCACTTGGTTAAGGTGGTATCTGCCAGATTTTGCCACTATAAAGTTACTAATTTTCTTTTCCATAACCTTGTTACCAGTATGTCACTAAATCCAGCCCACACTCAAGGGGAAAGAAATTAAGCTCCTTCTCTGGAGGAAGGAGTATCAAACCTTTGTGGGTATATGTTAAACACACCACAGTAATTAATTAGTATCTTTGGGTGGATGCGTTGAGGCTCTACAAAGATCCTGTGTCTCCTTAAAGTTTCACCTACTACTTTTCACATTCCTCAGTGGATCCTGCCTACAGCAATTACTACTATGGGGCTTTAAAGGTAATTTCTGATTTCCCTCATTCCTTCCACATTTATAATTTGGAATCCTTCTGTAAGGACAGTTCGTCTCGTCTACTCATTTATTAATGAATTCAATCATTTATTTATACCACTATGGACTCATGGATCTTTATTTTTTCTTTGAGTTATAATCTAATACTATTATTATTAATTTTATTGCTCAAATTGTTCCACTTTTGGACATTAGGGGCTCTTTCAGATTTCCTCCTGTGTCCTTTTGGCATGCCCTCATCCTTTTTTGTGTTTTGCTGTGTTTTAAGCGGTACTTTACTTTCTGTGCCCCACGGTCTCTTCGTATTTTCAGCCCCAGCTACTCCAGCCATAGAATCTGCCATTTTTCCAGAGGGTGTTCCAGGGCATTTTAAATTTCCCTACTGATATGCTAGTGGCTTTCTTTAGGGCCTGCTGCTTTGCCAGGATCAGAATTCTTTCCTTACAGGCAACTCTCACAATGGTAAAGAGTCTGACAGAGTCACCGTCCCTGCCCTGGCACGTAGTAGTTGGGCACACAACTATGTAATCCTCGGTGTTCTCTTCCATAAAATGGGGAATAATCGCACTTCCTTATGGTGTTTGTGTGAGAATTAAACGAGAGAATGCATGTGAAGCTGTTCACTTGCCCGTCGTAAGTATTCAATAAATATTTTTTTATGATAATGAAGATGCTGCTGCTTCTGGGAGGGGCCATCGGTTTTAAGGGCATGGACTCGTGGCAGATGCCCAGCTATGTAACCTTAATAAAACTCTCTGCGCCTCAGTTTCTCATCTGTAAAATGGGGATAACAATAACCATCTCATAGAGTTTTTGTTGGATTAAATGAGTTAATACACACAAAGCACTCAGAACTGGGCCTAGCCTATAGTAAGTACTTGTTAACTGTTAGCTATTATTGTTTTTGTAATTATTATTATTATAGAGTAAATCTCTGGTTCCTTTGGTGTTATATTACCCATAGTTGGTAGGCCAAGAATTATGGTAGAAAAATTAAACTATGTACAAACTATGAAATGTAAAGGTAATAGGTGGTTAACATCATGCAGTTATAATCCTTAGAAGGAGTATAGCTGAATTCGAATTCATAACTATTTCAACCACAGTCATGTGCTACTGACATTTTCTCCTCTGAGGTGTTCACAAATGGCTGAGACGGAATTACTCAATTCACACTCATCTCGCGATGAGGCATTTGGCCCAAATGGCCAGCGGCTTTGGGGAAGCTCATTGTGAATCCATCAGAGTTGAACATTAAAAAATGATAACTATGATCAGCCAACGCTGAGGGACCCATTTTGTGGAAAAAAGAAATGGAACCAACACAGTTAGTGACACAATAATTAGGACACACGGGAGACTGCTGACAATTTGGAGGTATTTTCTTGGAGAAAATATCAAATGACTTTTTTTGGGGGGGGGGGAACGTCTTTATTGATAAATAGGTTACAGTGAAATAGAGTGATAGTTTTTAGGGGACATTAGTAGATAATTAATTTGGCAATTTATTGCTGCAGAGTGACAGTTGTGGCCCTCTCCTCTGAGCACATGAAGTCAAATATCCAAAGGTAATTCCTGCTCTGTCTGTGGGATACAGTGTCATGAAAACTCCTGCCCTCCTGCTGAAAACCCCAGTGAGTTTTCTGGTCAAGAACTGTTAGGATTTTCTCACTATTAGTGTTAAAGTGCAGCGGAAGCTCCACTCAAGGAAGAGTGTGGAGGTGTGATGCTGTGAGGGAAGGCCCACTGGCTCAGGCTGGACACACAGGATTCCCTCCCCTTTCTCTCACCCGTCTCAGTCCCCCACTCCCATGCCCAGCCTCCCTCATACCCTCGGGGCACTCCTTGATGCCAGGTGAGTTATTCACTGGATGAACGTTCCCTCAACTACAGCCATTTGTGAACAACCCTCATGATTTTGCTTTATCCACAAACCATATGGATTATCATTTATTTAATATTTTTCTTTTAGTAAAACATAACGCCCAAGTTAGCCTCATCCTGACCAACAATATCTACGGAGCCACAATGAGGTCAGTGACCTCAGCCAATGGCTAGGTGGGGTCTCCCCTCTCAATGAGGAAAAATCCACCGTGGCCTGGCTGGGAACAGGAGCGGAATGGACAAGGGCCTAGAGGAGAAACGGGGCTCTCTTCATGGAGGCAGTTTTCTCTAAATAAGAAGACACTGGCAGCAAGCCCTTCTAACATGAAGGGTCACATGTCCGTTCACCATTGACAAACATTAGGGTTCCTGAGGTCCAAGAGGGTGAAAGGCGAGGTGACTGAGAAGAGTGAGGGTGAAGGTTGTTGAATGCGTCAGGCGTCTGCAGGGTAGAGGCAGGCACGTCCGGCCTATAAAGCCAACTCAGGGGCACTGTGGTAGAGGCTCACTATACGAGGTGGTGGCCCCTAGAGTCTGTTCCCGTGATTCTGCACTGCACTGCTCTCTGCTTTGGTTATTGCCCACTGTCAGGAAGATGGGGGTCTTTCTGGTTAAAGGCTTAAGGCTGACAAAGATGCCAAGCTGCAAACACTTGGATCCCATCAACATTAGCACAACTATTAGTAATAGTGGTTTGTTTTTTTTTTTTTTCTGGAGCATAATATACCAAAGGCTCTGAGGAATTCTGTAGTAAAACAACAAAGAAACAACAGGGTTTATTTGGCTTAACTGAATGTTTCCTAATCCTCAACTATATTTTCACTATCTTGACACCCAATCTTTGATTCATAACATTCCCTCTTCTCAGATGGTAAGCTTTTAAAAAATGATGGTGAAATACAAGTATCCCAGTTAAAGACAATTTTGTAAGAATTTTGTGACAGTCCCACAGGTCCCCGGAGTCTCCTCCAGGGTATTGCTAAAACAGTGTTGGGAAATATGGCTTTCACTGTGGTCTTGCTGGAAGTTGGGGTTAAGCTATCCTGTTTCCTTTTCTCCTTAGATTGGGCCATAAATCTCAGAATATATAATAGCTTACATTTGTATGGAATTTTATAGTTTACATTATCACACGCATTACCTCAGTTTCTCCTCGCAACAACCCTGAGGGTAGGGATTATTCCATTTTATAGATGAAGAAATGGTCTCAAAGAGCTTCAGTGACTCATTCAAGGCCTAAAACTAGCCTGAGGCAATGCCAGGGCTTAAGTCAATCTTTTTACTTCAGATCTGGCGAACTTCCTGTATTTCTAATTTTTTTTTTTTTCCCTTGAGCACATCACTTTGTTTTTTGGTCGAATCAGGCTGTTGGCTCTAAATTCCTAGGATTTGGGGTTGTAATCCCCTCCCCCAATCTGAAATACTGTTTTCTAGTGAAGCCTTGAGGATCACCAGGGGAAGGCACTGACGATCGTTCTAGCACCTTGAGGGCCTGGAGGGCACCTGCAGGGACGTCAAGGGGCTCAAATCCCCTTGAAGAGGGCCAGGACAGAGGCGAGCTGGGCCTGACCTGGGCCTTTTGCTCCTTCACCTAAAATCTTTCCCACTCTCCACCATGCCTCAGGGCCGAGAGCGTCCAAACATTTTCTCTAAGGAGTTGCAATGTTGCCTCTTACTTCCCTGACCCTAAGGGAGGAGCCATTCGTGTGAAAACTTGATTTACCGAAAGAGCCTCCTCGAAACCCCTTTGCTCGTCTTTAACCCATTTGGCGGGTGTCACTGGCTCAGTGTTTGCCGATTCCGGGTCCAGAAGCGCCGAGACACAGGCGGCCAGCGCGGCCAGGGCTTCAAGTGTCACGGCTTCCAGCTCCCTGGGGAGGGAAGTGGGCTTCACCTCCGCCTGGTACCCCCTTCCCTGCAGGGCGCGGGGGAGGGAAGAAGGAAGGAGGGAAGAGAAGGAGGGGGAGGGGACATGGCAAAGAGAGAGGGAGGGGAGGATAAGAAAGGAGAGGGAGGGAGTAAGAGTGGGAAGAGAGTGGGGCTGGGAAAGAGGGAGAGCCGGAAGGGGAGGGGAGAGGTGGAGGCGGAGCGAAGGTGGGGGTAGGGAACGCGAGCCACGGGGGGGCGGGGCGCGGGGCTCGGGGCTCGGGGTGGGGGTTCCTGGCCGCGCCCTCTCGCCTGCACCCCCGGAATTCTGGCCGGGCCCGCGGAAGTCGTACGAGGAGGCTGGTGATCGCTTGCGTACGTCGAGGGGAGCGCCAACTCCTGTTTCCCGCACGTTCCCGGGCGGCCTGGGGGACAGCTGGGGCGTCGCGGCCCGGGGAAGGGAGCGGAAGTCAGCGTCGAAGCCGCGGAAGGAGGGGCGGCTGGCGGAGGCCCCGCAGCCCTTGAGGCCGGTTTAGCTGCACTAATGCCCGAACGCGGGTGTGAGGCTGGAGTGTGGCCGCGCGGTGCTTTCTGGTGCTCAAGTCTGAATGGCGGGAGCCTGATGGCCCGGGGTTCAGTGTGACTCCTCCGATTCCCCAACCAACCTCTGCAAGGGGCTCCCATATCTGAGAGTGAGGTCTGCATTTCTGTGGTCCTCAAGTGGGAAACTGGCAGAAGAAGTGCGGGGGAAACTTCCAGGTTAAGGTGTGTGAATGCGAGCATGTACCGAGGTATGTGAGCCGGAGTGTGCATCCATGAAGAAGAATGTCTTTGTTCCAGGAACCCGTCTCCCCAAACTTATACCGAGTGGTGGGGTGAAAGCGAGGCATTGTGTCCGAAGTCAAAAAGCCAGGAGGTCCCCTGGGAAGCCCTGTCTTCCAGTAGGACCAAAGTGCTAAGCATCTTTGAAGAATGGGCCAGACACCTTGCCTTCCTTCCTGTCCTGCCCGTGGTGATCTCCTGGGAAGCCTATCATTGAATAGTCATGTTTATTGCATTTGTTTTCCTTTCTTGCCTATTACTCTCTCTTCCCAACCCCAGGTAACAAGCTCATACTTCCGTTTCTGCTAACACTTGATTGGATGTCTCCCCTTATTCTTTGACTCACCTGGGCTTTTGGACACCTCATAGAAGGCAGTGCCGAGTCCAGCTCTGGAGAAAGACTTTGATTCAATCTCAGCTCCACCTACTAACTAGCTCTATGCTTTGAGGCAAATTACTTAATCTCCCTACACTGCAGTTTCCACCACTGTGAAATGGAGATAATAATAATACTTACCTTACAAGGTTGACTGGAGGATTCAATGAAATGATTCATGTAGAGTTTATCTAGTCTTATCTGTCAGAGCCATGAGCCCCCTTTCTCCTAAGCTACCCTGGGTATCCCCTCTTATGCACCCCATTATTTTGCCACCTAATCCATTAAGCAGGGGGTTGCTTGACATGTTTTCTTTGTGTACATATAGGTGGATTGTTTCCTCAACCTGCTTTTTAAGTTCTTTAAACATACTGTCATTTCTATGTATACTCTGACACCAGTTTGATACATTTCACATAGCTTGTGTTCAATAAATGTGGATTGAATAATTAATAAAATTTATCTGATACCTAGAGAGAGATTTTTCTAGAAAATTTGAAGTTATGAAAAAGGAAAACTCTTCATGGGGCAGGGTAAATAGAAAAAACTTAATAGATAAAGTTATCTTGTTAGGACCATAAAAAGGTATCATTATAGTAATTTCAATTATATAAAGAAAACTGTAAAAAAGACAATTGGAAGTGAACATGACAAAGTATAGAGTTGATGCTCTGCTGGAGTAGAATTATGAGTGGTTCTTTTTCTCCTGCTTTATACTTTTTAGTCCTTTCCATACTTTTCAGAGTATGTATTACTGTGTTACTTAGGAAAAGTACTTTATATAATTTAGGTTATACAAATGATCATATTTTGGATACTTAGAGATGGAGGGGAAAAAAATTCTGAGAATTAAAGCAATAGTTTTCTTTTCTTCTTTTTCAGACCAGTGAATCTTTTCTGATTCGTGCTAGAAAATCAGCTTATTAGTTTGAAGTATAAAGACATCTCCTTTTCAGTGACCAGAATACTTGTCTTGCCTATTTAGGCACTTCCTTTGAAGGATCAAGATCCAAGGCAGGGAATGAAAATCATAGAAGGGTTCATATTAAATCCAGAGTCAAGGCAAAATGGTCTTAATGGTTATTTCAACCAAGCTGTAGCAGTCTAGTGAATTTTGACCTTCCCAGTATTTTCTTTTTTGGCTTAGAGATGCTCCAGTGCCGTTCTGCTTGTATTACTGTAACACTTTTTTTTTTAATTAAAAATGCTTTATTGCTAAAAAATGCTAACCATCATCTGAGCCTTCAGTGAGTCATAGTCTTTTGCAGTAGTAACATCAAAAATCACTGATCACAGATCACCATGACAAATATAATAAAAATGGAAAACTTTGAAATATTGCGAGAACTACCAAAATGTGACCCAGAGACATGAAGTGAGTGAGCAAATGCTGTTGGAAAACACTTTTTTTAAAAATTTCAAACTTGTGATTTACTTCAAACAGAGTTACCTTCTGCTTTTATTGAAAATGAGGACATCAGCTTGATTTATTTGCACAGTTATTCTTTCATTCAACAAAAATTTACTAAGCACCTACCAAATGCCACACCCTGTGCTGATGCTGGGAATACCAGTCAAGACCTTGTCCTTATCTTCCCGGAGGTTAGGGTCTCATTGATGGACATGCATATATAAATAATGATGTTATAGAGAATTATCACAGGAGCTTTGATACGTCCATGGGCAGGCAAACTTACAGCAGCCAGTGGGACACGAAGGAGTAGCCAGTTGTAGTGGGGCAAGAGCACAGTGAGAAGGAGGAGACAGGAAAAGTTTCACAGAAAACTAGTTATCTGGGCCGATTACAAATCTTTAACTTATAAGTGGGTAGTCCTTCCTGATGTGAAACTATTATTTTTTCCATACTTTGCCCTAATTATGTTATCTTATTATATTCTCTGATACATTAAGGGTATGCTTTGTGATTCCTTACTTGATAGGGGCAGTGAGTTTATAATGGTCAAGTCCTATTCCACCATATTCCAAGGACTGGCCAAAATTTAAAAATATATAAGTCCTTTTATTAGATATGATTGAGGCTTAGAAAACACCTTAAACCTTAAACTTTTTATTTTTACTTAAAGTATATACATTCATTCCCCAGTCTTGAGGTGTTGGGCTCACTGTGGGTCCTCTGATTAAACTTACTCATAGTTTTTTCTTGCGTTAGTCCCACTTTTTAAAAAAAAAATAAATTTATTTATTTATTTTTGGCTGCGTTGGGTCCTTGCTGCTGTGCGTGGGCTTTCTCTAGTTGCGGTGAGCGGGGGCTAATCTTCATTGCGGTGCGTGGGCTTTTCGTTGCAGTGGCTTCTCTTGTCACGGAACATGGGCTCTAGGCGCACGGGCTTCAGTAGTTGTGGCTCACGGGCTCTAGAGTGCAGGCTCAGTAATTGTGGCCCACGGGCTTAGTTGCTCTGCAGCATGTGGCATCTTCCCCGGCCAGGGCTCGAACCCATGTCCCCTGAATTGACAGGCAGATTCTTAACCACTGCGCCACCAGGGAAGCCCTAGTCCCACTGTTGATTCATTGCGTTTAGGATTTCTAGCCTCTGTTTTTCTGTAGTGGAGAGAGAACATAAAGACACTTGTAAAACAATTATAAGTGGGGAGTTTTTTAGGCTTTACAATTTTTTTCTTCATCTTTTACCGTTTTCTAGTTCACAACTAATTTGACATCAATTTTTATTATTTATTTTTTAGTGACCTGCCTTTATAGAGTCTTTTCAGAAATCATTCAACTTCATTTTTATATCATTTTTCATGTCCGGTTTATTTATTTGTTTTGAGTTTTTTTCTTTTGCACTCATATCATTATTTTATGTAATAGACATCAACACATTTTAGAATAAATAACTGATTCTAAGGATGCAATTCAACTGTTCTGTAATGTTTCATTTAAAAAATGTTAGTCATGACCCAGTGAATTTATTTCAACCCAGTAAATTGCTATGAAGACCTACAGTTCGAAAAATACTGTTTTAAAGAGTAGTCACCTAGCATTCAGTGCACCTGGCATCAGTGGGGGTTAGAGAGGGATAGAGAGTGAAGGTTAATCCAGTTAGTTAGTTAAGCAGTGTTTCGTTAAGAGGGCTTCTACTATATTAAAATTTTGTTGGATTAAATTTCTGGGTCAACCACCAGGGTTTGGAAATCTCCTTGCACTCAAGTTTTGGATGTGTGGCTTGAGTTTTAAAGAAACCTGGCCTGGATCTAAAACTCTCAAGCTTAGAGTTAGTGCTAATGGCCCACAGAGTTCATGTTATATAGTTAACCAACCATAACTGAGCCATTTTAAGGCCATTTTTATTATATCCTTTTCTACGGATAGAACAAGGAAGTTAATTGATAAAATGTCTAAGCTAATATAAGAAAACAGTTTTCCTAGTTTGTGACAATATCTGGGCTTCTAAGAACCTCCATTTAAGTCCTGTATTCTTTCCAGGGACACAGCACTTGAAAGATATTTGATGGTACCAGAAAAGGATATGGCAAGGAAGAATATTTAAGTTGAAGTCAAGACCTTCCTTCTTGGTGGAGCTTCCCAGATAAAAAAGGTATTGGGGGCTATCCTGCCAGAGAGCATAGTAAAGGCAGGTGGGTATTTTCCTGGGTTGATAAATGTATTTACCCTGATCTGCAGGACTAGCTCTCAGAAGTGTACCCCTTTTCAAAATGCCTGTTGTTCACGGAAGATGTGGCCAGGGAAAGATGGACCATCTTTGGCAAAATATCTGGGAATACCTGCCTGCAACTCAGGTACCTCTATCCCCTTTTAAATGAGGGCACACAGTGTGATGTTCTTCAGTTTTGAGGATGTTAGGCCTGGAACCTTAGGTTTGGTGTGGAGATTGCTTGGAAATAGGGCTTGTAAGGGATATGCACTAGGCATATCTCCTGGCTTCAAGAGCTGTTTTTCTAAACCCTGAGATGGAGCTCCCTCTTGTAGATATAGAGAGAACACAATAATATCAGAGAGAGAAGCCAACCAGTTCTGCAAACAGGCCTAATGAGATAATCACAGTTGTGTAGTCCCCAAAACTCACATTGTCAGTGCAACTAGAGTGACGAGGTTCTCAGGGACTGATTCATGCTAGCCAGACTCACTGAAGTCTCTTGAACAGAATGCCAGTTCACAATGGGGAAATTCGTCTCCAGTGATCAGGAGACTCCTGTTTGTTCTCCAGGACCCTCACTGCTAAATCCTGTGTACCTGGGGAACCATGCTAGTAACCAGAAGGTTGTTTGGTGATCTCAGAATCACATGAGAGAAGTGGATGGTCTTATGGGTTGAATTGTGTCCCCTCCAAATCCATATGTTGAAGTTCTAGCTCCTTGCACCTTGGAATGTGATCTTATTTGGAAATAGAGTCATTCATTGCAGATGTAATTGATTAAGATTAAGAGTAGGGTGGCCCATAATCCACTATAACTGGCATTCTTATAAATAGGGATGACAGAAAACTTAAGTTGTTATCAACGTAAAATATACTGTTATAGATGTAAGTTGTTATATGTAAACCTCATGGTAACCACAAAACAAAAACCTATAGTAAATACAGAAAAGAGAAAGAGAACGGAATATAAGCATACCACTAAAGCAAGTCATCAAACGACAAAGGAAGAGAGCAAGAGAAGAAAGGAACAGACAGGGACTACAAAAACAGCCAGAAGACAATTAACAAAATGGCAATAAGCACATACCTATCAGTAATTACTTTAAATATCTATATAACTGGACTATATTCTCCAATCAAAAGACATAGAGTGGCTGAATGGATAAAAAAAAAAGACTGACCTATATGCTGTCTACAAAAGACTCACTTTAGATGTAAGGACACACAGACTGAAAGTGAAGGGATGGAATAGTCCGTGCAAATGGAAACCAAAAGAAAGCTGGAGTCGCTATACTTATATCAGACAAAACAGACTTTAAAACAAAGACTAAAAGACAAAGAAGGGCATTACATAATGATAAAGGAGTAAATCCAACAAGAATTTATAACACTTGTAAATATTTATACACCAGCATAGGAGAACCTAAATATATATAGCAAATGCTAACAAATCTAAAAGGAGAAATACATAGCAATACAATAATAGTAGGGGACTTTAATAACCCACTTAAATCAATGGATAGATCATCCAGACAAAAAATCAATAAGGCAACATTGGTCTTAAATGACATGTTAGACCAAATGGACTTAACAGATATTTACAGAACATTCCATCCAAAAGCAACAGAATATATTCTTCTCATGTGCATGTACATTCTTCTCTATCTATTTTTCAAGATAGATAATATGTTGGGTCACAGAATAAGTCAATAAATTTAAGAGGATTGAAATCATATCAAGCATCTTTTCTGACCACAATGGTATAAAACTAGAAATTGATTTTATGAAGAAAACTGGATAATTCACAAATATGTGGAGATTAAGCAACATGCTACTGAACAACAAATGGATCAAAGAAGAAATCTAAAGAAAAATTTTAAAATCCCTGAGACAGATGAAAATCAGGAATGTAACATATCAAAATTTATAGGATGCAGCAAAAATAGTTCTAAGAGGGAAGTTCATAGCAATAAATGCCTACCTCAAGAAACAATAAAAGTCTCAAATAAACAACCTAATTTTACACCTCAAGGAACTAGAATAAAAAGAACAAATGAAGCCCAAAGCTAGTAGTAGGAAGAAAATAAGATTAGAGTGAAAATAAATAGAGACTGAAAAAAAAAAGGAAAAAGAAAAAAGTAGAGAAGATCAATGAAACTAAGACCTGGTTCTTTGAAAAGATAAACAATGTTGACAAACCTTTAGCTAGACTCACCAAGAAAAAAAGAGAAAGGACTCAAATAAATAAAATCATAAATGAAAGAGGAGATGTTAAACTGGTGCCACAGAAATGCAAAGGATCATAAGAGACTACTATGAACAATTATACACTAACAAATTGGACAGCCTAGAAGAAATGAGTAAATTCCCAGAAACATACAACCTACTAAGACTGAACCTTGATGAAATAAAAAGTCTGAACAGACCAATTACTGGTAAGGAGTAATCAAAATTCTCCCAACAAACAAAAGTCCAAGACCAGACAGCTTCATTGGTGAATTCTACCAAGCATTCAAAGAATTAATACCAATCCTTCTCAAATTCTTTCAAAAATAGAAGAGGAGGAACTCTTCCAAGCTCATTTTACGAGGCCAGCATTACCCTGATACCAAAACCAGGATTAAGGGTGCCACAAGAAAGGAAAATTACCGGCCAATATACTTGATGAACATAGATGCAAAAATCCTCAACAAAATATTAGCAAACTGAATTCAATAATACATTAAAAGGATCATACGCCATGATAAAGGGGGATGTATTCCAGGGATCCACAAATCAGTCAATGTGATACACCACATTAACACTATGAAGGATAGAAATCATATGATCATCCCATTGAAGGAAAGCATTTGACAAATTTCAACATCCGTTTATGATAAAAACTCTCAACAAAGTGGGTATAGAGGGAATGTACCTCAACATAGTAAAGGCCATATATGACAGGCCCACAGCTAACATCATACTTAATGGTGAAAGCTGAAAGCTTCTCCTCTAAGATCAGGAACAAGACAAGTGTGTCCACTCTTGCCACTTTTTAGTCAACATAGTACTGGAAGTCCTAGCCAAACAATTAGGCAAACAAAACAAAACAAAACCCAAATTGGAAAGGAAGAAATAAAAATGTCACAATTTGCAGATGACATATTACATCTTCCTTCTTCTGTTTATATGTTCTTTTTTCTGATAGGTTAGTGCCATGTATCATATCTCAATTTTCTTTGCCATACTCCAGTTATGTCTTACAGTACACCTGGGTTGCTCCTGCCAAGCATTTACACGTGCTACCCAGACTATTCTGTTTTAGTTAACGGAAGAATCAGCTGCAGGCTGCTGATTAAAAGAGACAAATGAACACACCAATAAAAAGCAGATTTGTGACCCCTGCCTCTTGAAATTTTGATTTGTAAGTTTATGGTGAGACCCAAGGATAATCATGTTAAATAAGCATCATAGGTGCTGTTAACCTCACTGATTATCTGTTGATTTGTGCTAGATTCTTTCTTAGAGCATAATCTAAATTCCAGGTTCTGGAGACACCCAGCTTGGTCCAACCTTGGTAGGTTGTACTCTTAGCTTTAAGGACTTAGGCATTCCCCACCTAAGAGTTCAGAAGAAGAGTGGGTATCCAAGCCAGTCCAATTTGTTCATTCATTCATTCAACAAATTTTTGAGCATCTGCTATGAACTAAATACTGTTCTAGGGTCTGTAGGTACATCAATAATACAAATAGACACAAATCCCTTACATTCAAGCTGGGAGTTAACAGTCAACAAATCAATAAATACACTAGGTGAGCAGTGCTATAGACAAATACAAACAGTGTAGAAGGATTGTGAATGCAGAGAGTCTGCGGGCATTACAGTTTTCAAAGGGGTGTCCTGGGTAGGCCTCACTGACAACGTGACTTAGGTGGGCCATGTGGTTCTCCAGAAGAAGACTGTCCCAAGCAGAGGGGACAGCCAGTATAAAGTCCCCGGTCAGAAGCTGAGCACACCTGGCCTGTTAACTGAAACAGGAGGCCAGTGTGGCTGGAGTGGAGTACGAAAGGGAGGGAGGTGGCAGAGGCTGAGGTCAGAGGTTACAGGGGAGTCAGATCATGTCCTTACAGGGCATTGCAAGGTCATCGGCTTTTACTCCAGTGAGATGGGAATCAATTGGAAGATTCTGAGCAGTGACATGATCTGACTTATATTTTTAAAGTATCGTTCAGGCTGCGGTAGGAGGGACAGGAGCAGAAGCAGGGAGGACCAGTTAGGAGATGACTCCAGTAATGCAGATGAAACGTTGATGATTGGCAATAGGGTAGTAGCAGCAGAGATGGTGAGAGGTGTTAGATGTTGGATAAAATTTGAAGGTAGAACCATTTTCTGACAGATTGGATGTGAACGTTGGAGAAGACATGTCAAGGAGGACTCTAATCAGGGTGAACCTTACAATTCTTGCTTGGAATGCTGAACAGAAGCATCTCCAAATGAGGAAGCACGTGGCAGGCATCCTATGCCCATGAGGAGAGTCAAACTGTGGGTGGCAGTGCAGAGTGGCAGAAAGAAATGGTCCTGAGGGCAGTGCTGAACCTGAAGCCTGATCCACCTCTGCACTTCAGTTACAAGAGCCAATGAGTCCTCTGTTACTTTGTTACTTGCCTCCAAAATAGGCTTATTGCTACTCCCACCCAGACTCTAAGATGTCTCTGAGATGTGCTATTTGCCTAAAGACACTTATCACAGTTCCACCAGAGCTAGTCTTCAGACCTCAGGGATGACTCCCAAAATATTCCTTCTCATGCCTCCCTATCTCATTGGTGTCTTGGCAAATTGTAAGCCCCTTAGTGTACTGTGTCAGGAGCAGGGCCAGACAGAGCCGGCATGGCAGAAAGTGTGAAATTATTAGCACAAGATCCCTGTTGTTGGCAGTAGTGGTGGTGCTAGTATCACCTGTATTTTACAAAATTGAGAGCAGAGATTAAGGGATTTACCCAGGATCAGAAAGTCTTCTATTTCAAATCTAAGATGGGTTTGTCTGATGAACCAATTACAATCCATCTATCACATAGAAGAGAGTAGAGCTTTTCAGGAGGAGGTCATCTGGTTGGTTGCTTCACTGACTGGCAGTATACTGGTACAGATACCACGGATCTGATCCTCAGCTTTACACATCAAATAACTCCTGGGCCCCTTCACTCAGGGTGATTAGGCTGGAAAGGATTAATTCATATAGCCAAACTTATAAGAAACTGATGTATAGACCAGCTTGTCAGATTATTTAAAATAGGAAATATTTCTCAAACTTGAGAACTTGTAGACTCTTGAATATATCCCACTTTGAGAAACATTGTATTCTTACTTACATCATGAGACTTTATGTGATCACTTGATCAAAACAGTCAGAAATGCAAATCTAGTCTGAACATTGGCATTGCTCTATGAAAAGGTGGCGATCCAGGTGATGCTTGTGTTAAAATTTTTGTATTATCTTTAAAATGAAAACAAAATTTTAAAATTATTCTAAAGAATTCCTGGACCTCTAAGTATATGATTGAAGACTCCAATATGAAAAATAATGCAATAGAAGAAAGGCTTTGTTTGAAAACGGGAGCTAGTTATGTATACAGGATGCTCTAAAGCAAGTCCACTCAGGAAACCAGATTGCAGATGAGAAGGCAGATTGGTGGGTGTAGAATAAGAACAGAGGGAGTTGGCTGTTCTCAGGGAACACAGTTGTCAGACAAGGGTAGCTGGTTATCTTGACCTGCATTTGCTCTACAAATATTTTTGTTTAAGACTCTACCAGTCATGGAGAACAGAGCTCCATCTTTCTTGCCTTATGATAGAGGAGGCAAGAACAAATTATTGTTCACTAACTTTCCTTTTCCTAGACTTCATCATGAATCCATGAACCCTCCCTGCCAATGCATCATTTCTAGGTAAATAGGAATTGTGCTCTTCTCCTGACAAGGAAGGGACTTGGACCAGATTAGGGAACTCCAGAGACCGCGCTCTTTCCAATTAGCACGTAGCTAGTTTTTGTCATTCGACTAACATTATGAGGGTCGCTTATATTCTATAGGAGACGGTAAAAACGACTTTTAACTCTCTTCCAATTTTGTCTACAGCAGACTCTGAGAAATCCATCATTCTTCTCAAATGACTTCTCCCCGTGTTGTCTGCCTACTCCTATTTTAAATCTGCCTTTGACCAACCCTCCCCTTTCCCACCTCCAGCCTCAACTGAGTCAGTGCTAGGAACCAGGGAGCACCCACCGCCCATTGCCACGTACTCTCTCCTGGCTCCCGCACTGGATTGGACTGGAGCCAGGTTCAGCGCTGGGCTGCCTCCAAGCAGGCTGAGAGAATGCATCCTGTTCCTGGGCAGCGATTCCAGGGGCAACATTGAATCCTCGGAGCCAGGCAAGGGCATGTAATCCCTTAGGCCACTTGGCAAATGCCTATTTGTTCTCTAGTATGGTCAGAATGGGGAGGGGGCGTGGAGGGAGCGCCTGGCTAGTTTGGAAATGAGAGGGCCCTTAGGGAGCAGGCGCTGAACCCCAGGGAGCCTTGATCCGAGCATGTGGTCCTTGCTGAGCCCCCTTACCTGGTCTGCCACATCACTCGGAGCAGATGCCTACACAGGCACCACCAGTGCCCTCCAGCACCTTTCAGTCCAGCCACTGCCGCCTTTCTCTACCCTAGCATTTCTCAGGAATGTGTGCCGTTCATCTTCTTCCCGAAGTCTGGAATGTTCATCCCTTTTAGCTCCTCCTCGCCAAATCCTCCCCACCATTCATTCATTCATTCATTCATTTCTTTTCCCTTCCAGTTTTATTGAGATGTAATTGACATACAGTGTAAGGTTAAGGTATACAGCACAATGATGTGACTTACATACATCATGAAATGATCACCACAATAAGTTTAGTGACCATCCATCATCTCATATAGATACAAAATAAAGCAAAAATTTTTTTCCTTGTGATGAGAACTCAGGATTTACTTTCTTGCCAACTTTCATATATGTTAATTATATTTATCATGTTGTACGTTATATCCCTAGTACTTATAACTGGAAGTTTGTACCTTTTGACCACCTTCATCCAGTTCTCCCTCACTCTACCCCCTGCCTCTGGTAACCACAAATCTGATCTCTTTTTCTGTGAGTTTGTTTGTTTGTTTGTTTGTTTTTGAAGTATAATTGACCTACAGTGTTAGTTCCTGGTGCACACATAGTGATTTAATATTTCTATATATTACAAAAATGATCATCACTCCTCCCCACCCTTTAAAAGCCACAGCTGAAATGAGCCCTCCAGAAAGCCTTCTATGATCTACAACCAGAAAGGATCTCTTCTTTTTTTGTCAACAGCCATACCCATTTTCCTGGACCTATCCTAAAACATAGACAAAGTTCTGGTTTCTACTGTAGCTACTGAGATACATTTCTTATCTATTCTACCAGGAAATAAGGTAGGACATGGAGGCATGTCTGACTGCCTTTGCTTTTCTCATAAGGTTCCTCACATTGTAGTTACTTAATATTTGTTGAATGAATAATAAATTGCAAACATTGTGCACATGGTGCACAAATTACAGAAGACGGGATCCTTTACAAGTTTCCCTTCAGAAGCTGCCCCTAAGCAAGTCTTTCCTGGAGTCCCTCTAATCTCCCCCCACACCTGCAGCTACAGGGGCCTATTGCAGGGGGAGGGTAGCCTCCAGGTCCTTGATCCAGCAGTAAGCCAGCATCCCTTCTGACTGGTCAGTGCCTAGGCCATACAAGTTGTAAAATATTTTGAATATCAGCGCTGCATCTAAGACAGGCAGCACTCAACCAAATGACATAGAAGAGAGAGTGTATACAAGTGCATGTTATAGCAGTAAGACATTCCCATTGTGTGTGAGTCACGGGCTAGGTGTGTTGAGGGAGGTACTAGAGGGTAGGGGAGTTGGGTGTTGCTAGAAGCTGGAAAGCAGGGAATAATTGTACTTTTCGTTAATTACTTGTGTAACCTTGGGCAATAGAGCACCTCTGCAGTCTGGAGACCTGAGTTCTAGTTCTGGTGCTGACACCTGCGCTTGGATCTTGGGCAGATCACTTCATCTTGTCACAGTCAATTCATCTATACAATAGGGGGATGGTTGAGGTTATAGTGAGATACAGGGTTGCTCGATGCATGTAGAAAGTCATGAATGGAGCCTCAAGAATGGATAGGTCAAGGAGATAGTGCTTGAGCTTTCCTGTTGAGCCTTCCTGTGGAAGAATCTATTTCCTGCTTGTGCTTTAACGGGAAGTATTTATTGGTTCTAGACCAAGTCTTGGAATTGAGCATCTGGCAAAAGATGGAGAAAATAAACAGGGGTATTCAAACATCAGTCTGATAATGTGCCTAATAGTCTGAAGTTTTTTTGCTTGAAGCAGGAAGTGTTTCTCATCAGGTCAAATCGCAATTAAACCATGCTTTCTTTTCTCTGTAAAGTTCTTTTAAGTTCTTTGTTATTTCTCCTCTGAAAGAGCTCACAACACATTGCCAGATGTGACCAGTGAGCATGGAGTAGGTTATGTAAATGTCTGGCATAGTTTAGTTTATTATCATTGTTTTTATTACTTGGTAAAAAAAAAAAGTCACTTGCTGGTTATATTTTCCTGTGCAAATAGAATTGCTTAATAGAAGAAAAGGAAATAGAGCAACTGTTACTAAATGACCCAAAAGCAGAAGTTGAGTTCCTTTCACATGAGTATTCAAAAATGTTTCAGCCACGCACTCTGGTCTTGGCAGCCCAGAATCGGGGAAGACCTGAGCTGTGTTGAGCAAGGTCAGAGTGAAGATTTATACACCAGCAGAGGAATGCGGGCAGGAGGCAGCCATGTGGAGGTATTGGGGGTGAATCTCTGAGCAGAACCACTTAGTAGCCGTGAACACCACTCACAAACCCAGTTATAATCATGTAACAGAAACACATGTTGTGAATTTGCTAATTTCTCAGACACACATTATGTTTCAGAATTCTTGAAAGTACCCCAGGGGAGCTCTCTCTAAACTGGTTTCATTCAAGGTCAACGCCTTGGCTAGCTGACCAGTAAGATAATTTTCTAGATTTGGGAGCCATTTGAAATCTGAAAGTCTTGAAAAGAAGCATATTACAATAGCTTAGAATCTGGAAGAGAGATTACAAATTTAACAATATGCACTTAAACGTGAATTGTTATCTTTGGTTAGACAGATATCAAATTTATTCAACCCATAAATCTCAACCTCTTTTTTCCCCCATAAAAGCCATAAATATAGTACCAAGTGGGAAATAAAGGCTGCTTGCTGGGTGATCGGTAAGACAGCTGATTGTTTCTCTAGCAAAGGGAATTTTTGTAATTTGTTCATATGCCGCTGCATTAATGCTAAAACTTTCTGTTGGCTACTAATTATTCCCTACAAAAATTTGGTTTCTGTTTTTAATCTTGGTAAGAGAGCAGTTGTTATTGTAGTCTTCAGAGGAAGACTGGTACCTGAGAGAGAGCGGCACTGACAGGCGGGGCCCGTGTTTTAACAGAGGGGAGTTTTGTTACACAGATTTTGGAGATGGTATTTTAACACAGTTTCCCTTGGAAGATTAAGCTTTCTAATTGCTTTTGTTGTTAAAATGCAAGTGTATAAAATATGTGTCTGATTAGTTTCATAATAAGAAGGCCAGTCCCCAATTCTCCTTATACCAGATATAAGCTAATGTTTTATTTTTACCTTAAGTTTGAAGAAAGACTTTAAGTATTATAACTAACGGACAACACGGACAATTATCACTTTCAGGTCGCTTATCAATATCACCATCTCAATGAAGCCGATTTTGACCACCTTATTTAAAATTATGATACCACCTGCAACCATGATACTCTTTCTTTTCTCCATGGTACTTATCACTTTCCAGTCTACTAATTCACTTTTTTATTATATTTATTGCTCATCATTTTTCTCCTTCTACTAGAAGGTAACCTTCATGAAGGCAGGATTACCCATGTTGTTTACTGATATATTTTTAGTGCCATAAACAGTGCCTGGCATATGTGTGTGTGTGTGTGTGTGTGTGTGTATATATATATATATATATATATATATATATATATATATATATAGCAGGCACACAGCAAATGTTTGTTGAATGATTGATGGACATCTATATATCTGCACTTTCAAAACGTCTTCTGTTCAGAGAATACTACTAATATCCAAGAACCCTAAGGTGCATTTCTTAAAGGCACAACCCCTGTGGGTGCATGTGATCAAGGTGTAGTCAGAGAACTGACGTTGGACACAAGTGTTTGATGCTCCAGTTGCTCTTTGAGCATTTACCAGAAGCAGCTGAGTGCCAAGTCTGTATAGGCCATAAGGACAAATCTCTCTCAGTGACTAGAAAGTCAAGACAGTATGTATTTGTGAAGTGTTCATTTCTATGTACCCAGTGCTGAATCCACTGTGAGGTTCTCCCGAAAGGAGAAGGCCCCATCCTTGTTCTCAACAAGCTGGCCATCTGGCTGGGGAATTTTCTGTAGAAGTGGACACCTATGGTTCATAACTCTTATTAGCAAGAGGATCCACCTAATTTAAACCAAAGAACTGCTTCAATTTGAGGACTTAAAAACTCAAGTCAATGAAGATCATTAAAAGTACATGTAACCATTTGCTTAGACCAGTAGCCAATTCCTTTGACCTGGTATCCAAAGATTTTTAAAAGTAATTGTTTGTACAGTGAGGCTTAGCTAAATATTTTCAAAGTATCTCCATATCAGAGTGCCCTGGAGATGAAGAGAGATTGTATGTTTCCCTGCTGTCCTCTGCTTGCTGTAAACACCTCCGTCTCTTGTCTAACTAAGACACAAGTCTGTGCTTGCCTCTTACCCTAGCTCACCAATCAGAGACCCCAGGTCCTCCTTAGTGAGTCCCCCTCACTAAGGGGGACAGATGAATCCTTGTAAATCATGGCTTTCACCTTATCGGGTCCCTCTTTAGGAATTAATTTTACAACATGCATAGGACTAAATCCAAACTCCTCACACTACAGTTTTCTCCCATCATATAGTTCCACCTGGCTTAGATGACCTCAGCTCCTTGCCACAGTGAATACTGTGCTCCAATCTGGTCTCTTTGCTCTTCTTTCCCCTTCCACTTTCTCATTTTCCCTTTCCCAGCCCTTGCTCTCCATCCTTGGACCCATCTCCTTGTCTTTATTTGTACTGTTTCTCATTCATTCATTCTTTAAATAGATATTGAGCATATACCATATATGAAGCAGTGTTTTGTGTCCTGGGGATACAAACTCAGCGATTTGGATTATGCCATCTTCCCTTCTTCCTTAATCCAAGGCAATCCAAACCATACACTGCCCTCAAGTGCCAATTCAAGCCTCACCTTCCTAAAGGTTTCCTGATTCACCCCTCTGGACAATGGTAGGCAGCTGAGTATAATGGTAAAGAGAAAGGGCTTGGGAATCAGATAAATCTGGATTGGAATTTTTTGTCTGCCACCCAATATCTGTTGACTGTTAGGCAAGTTACTCAACCTTTCTAAGCCTCCTATTACCTCATCTATAAAATGGGAATCATAGTACCTCATGGGTTTGTTGTGAGAATAAAGAGAGATAGTAGTCAATGGTGATGTTGCTGTTATCTTTCTCTTCTCTGAAACTTTATAGCGGATAAATGATGCTTGGTCACTTAAGAATGAGTGAATATTACTTGTAGTGTTTTTGTGTTTCATGAAACTCCTTCCTCATTCAGCAGCACTTAACAAGTGCACAGTGAATGTAGGTACAGTAAGAGGACACTTGGCTGTCTCATTGTCTCTCCTATTACGTCCCCAATTCCTCAGGGACACTGGCTTCTGGCTGTCCTTCCTATACCACCTCCTTGTCAAGATGAACCCTTGGTGTGGACTGAAAGCCATCAAGATAGAAATGGAGATGCCTCTATTTGATCTGGGGCTAATGGGAGAGGGAAACTTTTACAAACTGAAGGGTGCCTGAATTTCCAACTAGTGTTAAGTGACCGTAGCAAAGTATAACCCATGGCTGCAATTTGCTCTGTCAAAGATGGAATTAAAGGTAAATTTGAAGTTTCACAACATAGTTCTCTCTATTATGGGTGCTGCTGTGCATTAAAATTGTCTGTGTGAGGCTCATTGGGGTGGGCAGAGGTTCAATCACTGCTAATGCCTTAAGGAAATGGGCTGGTGAGAATTAGGGTCATTCATCCCAATTGGGGCAAGAAAGAGAACCAGGAAATGTGTTTTTCAATCTTGACATCTTGCCAGCTGGAGCTAGAGGGAAATGTTTTTTTGAACTCATTGAGCAGCCTACTCACAAATCACAGAGATAGCTGCGCTCAACGAGAATAGAGAGAATTTTTATGTGGTCTAGTTAAAGATGTGCACCACCCATTCAGAGTTGTGCAGAGCACCCCTTAAGGACCCTTGAAACCAGACCACATCACTGGTAGAAGCCCACTTTAGCAAATGCCATGATAACTGGTTTTACGCAATGAGGCTATTTACGTATCCTCAGTAACAGTTTGGACTAGTATAAGAAAAATACAATATAGCAGATGTGCCCACCAAATTCTGAATATTTAGCCATCAACTGATAACTAAGATACTATCTACTAGGTATAATATTTAGGTGTGGTTAAGTAGTCTTAAAAAGAATAAATATTCTAAACAGGTTACAAATCAACTTTGCAGTTTTCAAAATAACTTTCATATGATCTCAACTGGTTCTTATGACAACTTTGGGACAAGGGCAGCGTAGATAATTATAACCATTTTACAGGTGAAGAAAGAGAGAGGTTAAATGATTGTCCAAGGTTACAAAGCCTCTAAGTAGCAGAACTAGGATAAGCCTCCTCATAGCCATTATTATTTTTGTTATTATTATCATGCTGGTTATTATATTGACTCCCTGATATACTTCTCTGTCTTTTCTGCTCTCTTTCCTATACACAGAGATTTCTGGAATGCACGTGCCCCTGAGCCGCTCTATCTCCTCTGGGCTGGGGAGTAGGGTGTCCCTGACTGGGTTCTTGGCTTTTACAGGGGCAGATGGGGCTGGAAGCCTGGCCTGGCCCGGCTGGCTCGGTTTCTCATTTTGCCTGGGGCCAGGCCTGAGTGGGATGGTTAGAACTGGAGCCCTTTTTACATTTCATGTTTTTCTGGTTTCTAAAAACAAAACAGGGTAAGAAACCCCTCCAGCAGGAGTGCTTGTTCCAGGCAGGGCGTTCCTGCCAGTCTCCTCCTGTAGGAGGACCTGCCTTTGGGCATTCCTATTCCCTTTCCTTGGTATGTGATCACTCTGATAAGTTTTAAAGATACACCACATTCAGTGTCTAGGTCTGACTGTTAGATTAGAATGCAAATACAGTAGGTTACGTGGTTTCATTTCATTAAAAAAATACTGTTCTTGAAGTTGGGAGGTACACATGTTTACTAATATCATGCTGAAGCTCTAAGAAGGGACCATCCCCCAGCCCTAGAGGAGTCAGCTGGATGGCTTGAGTCTGGAAGGAGTCGTGGTGACCAGCACAGGCTGACACATGCTGGTTTGGTGGGGCACAGCTCAGCCTGGCCTCTGGAGGTTCATTATCTGAAACAGAGATCATTCACTCTCATTTGGTCATTGCTTGAACTTCTTTTGGAGAAAAAAAAAAAAAAGAAACACACCCAGAATTTGAAGTAATGGAACTTCATTAAGTTGGAAGCACCAAGGTCGTGTGAATGGGGAGGGTTTTAATTGAACAAGAAAATGTAAACCCCTGCTCCTTCCTAGCTGGAACCCATCCGTGTTGCACATCTGCATTAGTCCTGCAGCCCGTGCTTTTCACGATTGTTTCTGAGGGCAAGGACCTGAGTTTTGGATGCTCACTAATCAGAACCGTGCCAGGGGAAACCCAGAAACATTTAGCAACTCTACCCAGAGAATGCAAATAGTCACCCGCTCCGGTTCAGTCCCCTTCACACAGCCTGGACACAGTTGACTCCAGAGGCTGCAGGGGAAGGCATGGCCTTGAAAGTCTCTTTCATAGGCGGTAAGCTCATGCTTTCCCACATAAACCCTGAGACAGCTGGGGAGAGAGAGATTGGAAGAAAGACGGGGAGAGGCAGGGAGACCTTGTCTGTATAGAAGAAGCCAAGAGCACAACAGCAGCCGTCAACGTGCCAGAGGGGGGCTGGCAGAGAGCCAAGAATCTCTGAGCGAGAGCTGAGCAGCAGGGCAAGCCCGTCTCCCAGCACTGGTCCGGCCTAGAAGAATCAGACGGTGCCCACCAGTTGCCTCAGCAACCGGGGGGTGTTGGAAGCCCCGGGGGTTTGTTAGAACTCTGGGCTCCAAGGAGGGGCCTCCTTATTCTTTCCAAACCGTGTGGTGAGCAGCTGGAGGGTCTGAAGTGGCCGTCATGTTTGGGGGCTTCTGGAGCCACTTTCCCCAGGCCAGCTGAGTCCTGTGACCAGGAGTGGGCTGAGTCACGGCAGCAGCTGTGTGTCTCTCCAGCTACGATCTGCATGTAAAATCATACTCGTTATTGTATCCTAACCTTTTCAGCATAGATGTGACTTAATTTTTTTTTTTTTTTTTTTTTGTGACTTAATTTTTAAATTGCCCTCTTGCTGGCTGGGGATTGTATTCTTTTCCCAAGTCTCTGCATCACAGTTCCTGAGTCTCCAGTGTCCTCCATAACTTAGTTTTCCCCCTCTCCTACCCAGGCAAGAAAGAAACAGAATTATGACTCCTAAAGTATCTCATCCTCCAAGTCCTGAGAGAATCAGACGCTGGGGAGAGGAGGTGGCCTCATGTACACCAGCTGTGTGCCGTCACATCCAGGGGGGCCCGGAGGACCACCAAGGCCAGCCTCCCCCATGCCCTGGCACCTCCTCTCTTTTCAACCCCTTTCCCTTCAAAAACTAAACTGCATTCCCTAGGCTGTGGTACTCTATTTCCTGGCTCCCAGAAATCTTTGGTGTGAGAACAGGCAGAGGAATCTCCTGGGGTGTATTTGGAAGGAAGGGAGTAAGCTCAGGGTTGGATAGCTTCCACGAGCTAAATCTTAACCCTGCTGCACAATGGAATCATCTGGGAGCTGTTAAAAAATTGAGACTCTCAGGCCCAGGCCCAGATTCAGTGCATCAGACTTGCACAAAGTTTTTGTTCATTTGTTTTCTGTTTTGTTTTTTGTTTGACAAAGGTACTTTTTGTAACCATTCCCAGGTGGCTCTGAGATGCAACCAGGGTTGAGAACCACTGATGTAAAGGTGAATAGCCTGGACACGAACACAGTCAAGGTTCCTGTGTGCTACATAATGGGTCCAAACCTTATTCGTCTGCAGGAAGTCCCTCAGTTTGGGCCAGTCAGGCAGCTGTACTTGCTGGTGAAGACCTCTTTCTTTCTCTCTTTATCTACCAGATACCTCCTCTAACTTGTTCTAAGCTTGAGGGAGGTGGTCCTGGGTAAAAAGAACCCAGTTCCGTGGTACCATTATAGTAAGAGAGCTTTTGGAAAGTTAGCAGAGGAGGAATACAACTTCAGAGCACTGGGAGGAGAGGGAGTGGTTTGCTGGTTTTTTCTTTACATCTAAAATAAAACCCAGAGGAGGGGTGGGGCAAAGACAGAAGGAGGGAAGAAGCAGAAGTGAAACAGCAGATAGAGTCATGAACGAAAATGAGAGAATCCAGGAAGATTACCACCCCTACCCCTCATCCCCCCCCATACCTGTTCTTAGAGAATCTGAGAAGGTGGGGCTTTTGACTCTAATAATTAAAATTGCAAATGGCCTTCCTTGAAATCTGTCCTAAAATTCTGAATAGCTGTAGCTCTGGCAGCTGCTTTGGGACAGTTATTTCAGTGTCCCAGAGGAAAGATATTTTGGGGTTTAGTCCTTGCCAGAAATAAGAAGCCAAGGGAAAAGGAGAAACATTACAGAATTTCCAAAAATATTTTGATAGCAATGCAAAACTTTGTGGAGGCTTAAAGAAAAGTTAGAGTACACTCATTTCAAGAATGCCTACTGGCTTTGTATTTTGGCTAGTAGATTAATTATGTTATCCTATGTTGTCATCTGGGGAAGGGCAAGTTCACAGATACACATGTGGGAGTGCGTGTGTAAACGTGTGTATGCCATATGCCTGTGTACACTTATTTATACATTTTTACTGTTATGATTTGTGTATATGAAATAAATAAGTTCTATTTAAGTTTTAAAATAACATATAAAAGAACTTTTCCTATTTGGAAAAGTGAGGGAGATGACATCAGGTTCTAAGTCTGGCAGGAAAATGAAATAGGGAAGGCTTCAGCTAGTGATGTAAATTTGGACTACACATCTCAAGAAACCAAATATGACCTACCTACCTATGGTCCTCAGGGCAGATGTGGGCCAGTGCTGCCTGGACCATATGTGGGGACCTTTGGTGGGCCTGCTGTGAAGTAATGTGCTCCAAATAAAGCTTGATGTTTTCCTCCTCCAGCCCTCTTCCCTCTACCTACTCCTGCTTCTCCAGCATTGCCTAAGCAAAGTCACTCCTTTCCAGTGCATCCCGGTCTTAGTGGTTAAAGGATTTTGTTCCTTCCCGGTGGCCCAGCAGTAAGGCTATTTTGTGGGTTCTTATTTTTAATGGGTTTAAACTATTAGTTGTTCTGTAGTATTTTATTTGTTATAATGTGCTCATTTTCTCTACAAGTACCCAAGGGCTGTGTTGCACAGGGTGCAATTTTAAAAATAAAATAATTATGCCCTGGAGGTTGGCAGATGTGGGCTTAAGAATTATTGCATTGTAAGGGCATCCCTCAGTTATGTGCAGACTCATAAATATCTGCCCATCAGTCGGCTTGTCTGGGCAGCCAGATCTGTAGAATCTGTTTGCGATCAAAAGTACTAAAAATGGCAAAGCTTTGTTTATCTCAGCAAAGAAGGTCTTCATGCAATTTGGGACCAAGTAACAAACGTTTCTATGGTGTAAAATGAAAGCAGAGGATCTGATGAGATGAGATTTTCCTGCAGTCGAAAGTGTGAGCCCTTTTGTTTTTGTTTTTTAAAATATTTATTTATTTATTTGGTTGCATGGGGTGTTAGTTGCAGCACGCGGGCTCCTTAGTTGCGGCATGTGGGCTCCTTAGTTGTGGCAGGTGGGCTACTTAGTTACAGCTCCAGGGCTCCTTAGTTGTGGCTCGCTGGCTCCTTAGTTGCAAGCACATGGGCCCCTTAGTTGCGGCAGGCGGGCTCCTTAGTTGCAGCATGCAAACTCTTAGTTGCGGCATGAATGTGGGATCTAGTTCCCCGACCAGGGATCGAACCTGGGCCCCCTGTGTTGGGAACACAGAGTCTTATCTGCTGCGCCACCAGGGAAGTCCCGTGTGAGCCCTTTTGAAGGATGGGCAGCTAATACTGATTCTCACTCTGCTCCAGCACTCAGCAATTGAGTAAATAATATCTGCTCCATGAAGTGTATATTAGAAAATTCACCCCACTGGCTCTTTTTTTAAAAAACTTTTCCTTGACAAGGGAAAGAAATTGTATTTTTCATTTAAAAAAGAAAGAAAAGTTATTTTTATTCGTATGATTATACCTGTAGGAATTTGTTTTGTTTCTTTGAATTTTAAAATTTTGAGGGCTTCCCTGGTGGCGCAGTGGTTAAGAATCCGCCTGCCAATGCAGGGGACACGGGTTCGAGCCCTGGTCCAGGAAGATCCCACATGCTGCGGAGCAACTAAGCCCGTGCGCCACAACTACTGAGCCTGCGCTCTAGAGCCCACAAGCCACAACTACTGAGCCCACATGCCACAACTACTGAAGCCCACACGCCTAGAGCCCGTGCTCCGCAACAAGAGAAGCCACCGCAATAAGAAGCCCGCGCACTGCAACCAAGAGTAGCCCCCGCTCACCACAACTAGAAAAAGCCCGCGCGCAGCAACGAAGACCCAACGCAGCCAAAAATTAAAAAAAAAAAAAAAAATTTTGATGTTGGTAACATGCAACCATCGCCCCTGTCCCCACCCCCAAACAGAGTTTCAAGTTCATATTGTTGCTAAATTTAAGATTGAGTTTAATTAGGAAAATTTTCAAGTTGAACGTTAATTGACAATGATAATTAAAATCTTATAGTCCTTTACAGTTTATAAAAAGCATTCATATGCTTGCTCATTTAATTTTCGCAACATAGAGAGGAAGTTGAGGCAGGTTTTACTCTCTCTACTTTATGGCTGGAGAGGTCAAGTCTCAGGAAAGTTAAGGATCTTGTCCCAAGTCATAAAGCTGGCACATGAGGAATGTAAGTCTTCTGATCCCAACCCCATGCTCTTCTTTAACTGCTAACTGATTAGTCTGGTAAGGACTGTTAAAAACTAATGAATTAAAAAAAAAAAAAAACTAATGAATTATGTATATGTGCCTTGAATCATATGGTTTCTTATTAAAGTTTTAAATTTTGTGAGGGTTCTTTAAAAGAAAATCTCAGCGGGTAGGCAAGCTCAAGCTTCCTATGGCTTCAGCTCCCTCTGTCCCATATTTGTCAGGTTTGTTGGCTCAAGCAACTGTTTTTCCTCATCCCAATATTGAATGAGATCTAGAAATATTCTCTTTCCTCTTAGCGGAGTCCAGCCCAGCTGTGACAACATTGGACCCTTTCAAAATTGGCTCACCCTAGTAAACTGAGAAAACAGTTGTAAAAACACATACATGGATTAGTTTATGGAACACAGATTTTTAAATTCTAACTTAACTACAGTCTGGCCAATAGCTGCATTAGCTTTCAGGACAGACACCCAACTCCAGTTCCTAGGCCTTGCTTTCATCCTGTCTGGGGTGCTGGAGAGGATGTGATGCCAAGGTACTCAAACACATAAGCTAGGGTGGATTTCAGGTCTGACAAAATAGTCAGTCCTCCCTAGTATTATTCTTCAAGTGTGAGCTGTGTCTGAGTCTGTCCTGCTCCACCTCTGTTCTATAGTCACTTTTGGCTCTTTTGGCCCATTTGATCCCAAGAATTATGTTATTTATCATATGATAGAAAAGCACTAGACTGGGAGGAAGGGGCCAAGGGATAAGATGAGGTCCCATGTGTGACACTGGCAAGTCACTTTGCCTTTCTGGGTCTCAGTTTCCACATCTGAGAAGTATGTGGGTTAAACTGGATATCTGTCGTATTTTCCCCAACCTTTGTCCTGGAAGTCTCTCTCAGTAATCACAGATTTCCAATGGTCAGGCTGAGGTGGTGAGGAAAACAGCATGTTTAAATGTGCATATGGGAGAGGGTCAAGTTGCACCTGGGACCCAGAAATGTAGAGACCCTGCTTCTCTAAAGACTTAGGGAGCTGAATACAAACTCATTTGGGGTCCAGAGATGCAAATAACAGAGACAAGCAAGATAATGACCCCTAAGAGTTTAGACCTAGAGAAGATGCAAAACTACCGCAAGGATTGACAGATGATGCCCGGATAGGACTCTTTGCTGCTGGGATGTAAACTTCACAAGGGCAGGGGTTTTCGTTCTGTTTAATGATGGATCTCATACCTAGGCACTCAATATATGCTATTGAATGACAAATGAATACTTTAAACTTGTGATAAGCTAAATAAGCAATGTGAGAGTATCTAATTTATCTAACTGCATTCACCCCAAAATGCCCCCTGTGCCCTAGGGCCGTTCTCTGGATAATTCTGAATCACTAGCTAAGGTACTATTCATGTAGCCACTAATTGGCTTGGCCTTTCCTCCTTCTACTTGCACTTTCTCTGGTGTGACCCTTGCCTGTGGAATGGTTGGTCTGACATTTATGGCTCTGCCCATCATCAGTTAATAAATTTCCCCAGAATAATCATACTGTATCAATTCAGTCATTAAGCTGAAATGGTTAGCAAGATCACACAATCCTCCAGACTTTGATTGTGGAGAACTAAGGGTATGGTAACGTGTGGGTGGATATGTAAGTAAGTAAATATTAAACTGAGACCAAGAGGAGAAAAAGAGGAGAGAGCTGCCCTGTCTTTGCGCGTGCCTCTCTCTGATAATCATGGGTGTGCTCAGAGCAGTTGAAAAATTCTCTGCTTGGCTTGTGTTCCACTCTGAAAACAGATTTAACTTTTTGTAAAACAATTTCATTAACATCATTGCACATATAATAATGGCAGTCAGGGTTTTTTGAACACAAGAAAAGCCTGACACAAATAGGGAACAAGCCAAATAGGGTAACAGGGCTAGGAAAAACCTGGCAGCTCTTGCAAAACCTGCATGGAGCCAGGGCCAAAGCTCTGAACTGCTGTCCAGCCACACCTCCTCTGAGGCAGGGCTGTTTCTGGTTCACACTCTTCTTCCTCAGGCAGGTTCAGGCTGTTCTCTTTGGTTTATCTCCTCTTTATAATTCAGTTCCACAACCTGATGATTTTGCTCTTCTGCTTAGTTCCTGTTAATAGTTGCTTTTTTCTTTTCTACCAACCTCTGTTCCATCTGAGTCTGTGTCTTCTTATGAAAGATTTCCTCTTGGGTGTGTTGGCCAAGGCACTGAACTCATTGGTTAGCCCCGTGTGTTCCTCCCAAGAGGCACGTGGGTTTACCTAGTTTGAGTTATACATGATCCTTGCCCTCTAAGCAATTTACAACCAAGTAAACAGATAAAGCAGGTGAATATTGGATAAGGTGTAAAGAAGTAAATCAATTAACTATGACAATATAAATTACAAGGAATACATTCAAAATGCATAATTTACAAGAAAATAGGGTTAGTTGCTTTTAGCAGAGAGAGTAAAAAAGTCTGGCAGATAGGATGGATTTGTGATCTGTTCATTCCCTCATCCAGTAATAACTAAGTAAATATGCTATGTTGGACACGGTAACAGAAAGAAGATGGGTAAGACATGATTCCTACTCTCAAAGGTTATAATTTGTAGAAGAGACATGATGTGTGCACATGCCTATCTAAAATACAAGGGGGAAAGTGTTCAGTGTTTCGAGAGGTACACCAACAAGGCTTAGGCAAGGGAGCAATACTTTTTGGCTGGGTAGGAGGTGCGGGTATTTGAGGTGGGCTTGAAGCATAGGTGGGATTTCATATTTTCAATGTTTCACCAGGTCACTGATGCCTCAAGGTAAAAATAAGTCACGGTAACTGAAAAAAACAGTATTTTTCTGGCTTTGGTCCAAATCTACTATAGTGGCGTGCTAAACCTTACCCAATCTGCCTGCCCCAGTATTCTTTTGGCACTTGCCATTTCTTAACCATTTGAGAATCATATCCTCTTTTCAGCATCTGAGAAACTTACGGAACCTATTTCCAGAGAAATAAACATATATACCCAGTTAGTTGCATGCAGTTTTCAAGAGTTCATGGACCCTTGCAGCCTCTTCTTGGACTCCCAGGAGTCCATGGTCTCCAGTTTAAGAATTCCTGATGCAGACAGTCCCTGAAGTGTGGAAGCCATCAGCGTTCAGAGCTACACAGCAGGGTCCTGCTGGCAATGCGTCGGGAGCTGTCACATACGGAAGCCACGCTGTATTCTCTGGGGTCCTCAGTGCTCCTGGTGCAGGCTGACCTGTGTAACTCCGAGGGCCAATTTTGGTTCCAAAGCAGTGCTCCTTGCTAGTGTGTACCCATGTGTACACACACACACGCACACACACACACACACACACACTATCAGAATGGGGAATGCATTTGTGCAGGGTGTACATATTTTTAGAAGTTTCCCTGGTGATTCTGATACCTGTGATGTGTCCCTCCACGCTCACTGCCTTAGGATGCTATTATCTGTGAGCCTCCTCCATCCCTTGTGCTGAGAAACTCCTGCCTGGCAAGTGCATCAGACATGCCTAGACAAATCTGAATCCTGGCTCTGAGCCCAGCTTAGGCTCAAGCTGGGGCATCCCTCCACTCCCCTTCCATGCTGAATTAATATTGCAGCTGGATGGCAAAATAAGGTCACCAACAAGGAAACTCTAGAAAGCAGGCAGTTTACAAGTGTTAAAATATTTCTCTATCACAGCATCCTTGAGCTGGAGCTGGGCTGGAACCTTTTAGAATCAGGGATGTGACCTGGGGTTGTTGGCTGAATGTTGAGTTGTTCTGATCTGCAGCTTCAGAATTAGACTGGCTTCTGGGAGTAGTGAGTAGGTTGGGGTGAAAACCACATCCCCTTTCCTATTTTTAATACCATTGAACATCAGTGTGGTATCTCCCTCAGGACCAAGGCTGGATTACCCGATGGGCAGAGTAAGCGTATGCTTCAGGCACCAGCAGCGCCCTCTCCCAGTTCCTACTCCCACTTGAATCAAAGCTACATGGGCTCTTGTCCCCATCAGGATCCCCTTCTCAACTGGAAAGGGCAAATCAAGCAGAACTCTACTCTGGGGGTATAACGGTACCTCTTTATTCTGGAGGGCAATCTGTATCTCTGAAGACTTGAGGACAAACACCTAGTTCATATACCCCAGTACTTCCCAGGAATTTCTACGTTTCTAACAGTGACTCACAAACACCCACTCTATCTGGGTATTGGGTCAGGCACTTCAGAAAGGAACCATTTATGGTGAGTTTGTGGTAGGGAGATATTCTGGGGAATGTGTGAGGAGGAGGCCTTCCTGAGACCCCTTGATTCACAACACAAAAGCGACTATGTCTACTGTCTTGTGAACCAGGCCTTCTTCTTGCCTTATGTTTTTCTTTTCTATTTGTTTTTTCTTGGCTGAAATTTAATGTAAAACGTTTGCTGTCTTAAATGTTTTCATTAAAAAAAGGGGGGGAGGGGGAGAAGAAGGCTTTTAAATCTTTCTGGTTCTTTCTAATAATTTTCAGTTCTGACATTTGCCTTGAAATTGCCATGACTTTAGGCAAGAGGAAGGGGAAGCAGGAAGAGAACTCCTGGCCTCCCTGAGCCTGACTTTGGAGCCCAGGCTCTCCTCCCTGTGCAGAAGGAGCCAGGAGCCCCAGGGAAGGACTTGAAGGCAGGGGTGCTCACAAACAGTGGGCTGGGGAGCCTTACTCTGCACAACACTAAAGCTACTAAAACAGATGATTTTGAGGTTTGGGAGCTGATTTGTCTTAAGAGGTGGGCTTTTTTTTTTTTTTTAAATTTTAACTGAGAGTTACTACTATCTTTGGAATTTATTTCCTTGGAGGTTGGTGGCAGCCTGAATTTGGCAGTGTTCAGGGCAGTGTGCTTTTTTTTTTTTTTTTAAATATTTATTTATTTATTTATTTATTTTTGGTTGTGTTGGGTCTTCGTTTCTGTGCGAGGGCTTTCTCTAGTTGCGGCAAGCGGGGGCCACTCTTCATTGCGGTGCGCGGGCCTCTCACTATCGCGGCCTCTCTTGTTGCGGAGCACAGGCTCCAGACGCGCAGGCTCAGTAGTTGTGGCTCACGGGCCTAGTTGCTCCGCGGCATGTGGGATCTTCCCAGACCAGGGCTCGAACCCGTGTCCCCTGCATTGGCAGGCAGATTCTCAACCACTGCGCTACCAGGGAAGCCCCAGGGCAGTGTGCTTTTGAATTTGCTTTCATTTCTTTTTTGTTTCTTTTTTTCCTCTCCTAAAGCTTGGGGTTGTGAGGACTCAGGGCATTGCTTCATTAGGAAAGGGAACATGTCAACCTGTGCTGAAACTGCTGTGCTACAGGATGCCTAGACTCGCATGATGTGCCCTGAATAGGGACAGGCAGGATTCAGGACTGAGCTCAATATTAAAAACAAACCAAAACCAAACCCAAAACCAAAAACAGCTATCAAAGGCAGAAAACAAATGAGAACATTTCACACCTCTGAATTTCAAAATTAAAAGACAAGTTTAATGTCATTTGAAAGTGCACCTTCAGGACTTCCCTGGTGGTCCAGTGGTTAGGACTCTGTGCTTCCACTGCAGGGGACACGGGTTCGATCCCTGGTCGGGGAGCTTAGATCCTGCATGCTGCATGGTGTGGCCCCCACCCCCCAAAAAGTGCACTTTCAAATCAAGAAGAAAATGGCAAATACCTCGATAAAGGGTATAACAATATAATAATGCGCAGTATAAGAAATACAAATGGTACTAACTGTATAAAAATGCTCACCCTTCCTAGTAATCAAAGAATTTCAACTTAAACAAAAAACCATGTTTTTGATTATCAAATTGGCAAAGATTAAAAATAGAAATAGAAACTGAGTTGGTGAGTATGTAAGAAATGGGTACTTACTTTTATAAGTAGCTAGTGAGTGTATAAATTGGAGGGCAATTTGGCAGTGCATATCAGAAACCTTAAAATTGTGTGTACCCTTTGATACAGCAAGTCCAATTAAAGGAATTTAACTTTAGGGAACTCCCTGGCAGTCCAGTGATTAGGACTCCGTGCTTCTACGAGTTAGATCCCTGGTCGGGGAACTAAGATCCCACAAGCTGCATGGTGCAGCCAAAAAACAAAAGGAATTTAACTTTAAGGAATTATCATGGATCTGTGTAACTATTTAGCTACAAGAATGTTAAATAATATACCTATACTATGAAATACGCAGGTATTTTAGTATATGTGCTGCCGAAGCGAGCACTGAAATACGCAGGTATTAAAAATGATGTCATAGGTATTTAATTATATAAAAGGATATTCATAATACGTCAAATTTTAAAAGTTAATTAAAATTAGCATATAACGGGACTTCCCTGATGGCGCAGTGGTTAAGAATCCGCCTGCCAATGCAGGGGACACGGGTTCGAGCCCTGGTCCGGGAAGATCCACATGCCGCGGAGCAACTAAGCCCGTGCACCACAACTACTGAGCCTGCACTCTAGAGCCTGTGAGCCACAACCTGCTGAGCCCACGAGCCACAACTACTGAAGCACACGCGCCAAGAGCCTGTGCTACGCAACAAGAGAAGTCACTGCAATGACAAGTCCGCGCACCGCAATGAAGAGTAGCCCCCACTGGCTGCAACTAGAGAGAGCCTGCACGAAGCAACGAAGACCCAACACAGCCAAAAATAAATAAATAAATAATTTTTAAAAATTAGCATATAACAGTATAATCCAATTTTTACAAAAGAAAATCTGATGGATAGAGAAGAAGACTAAAAGGATATAAAAGAAAGTTAACAGTTATAACCAGTGGTTTTTCTAGGGTAGTGGAATTGCAGTTAATTTTTCTTCGTTTTCATCATCTCTGTTTTATAAATTTTCTACAGAGAATATATTTTCTTTTCATAAATAGAAAAATAAACCTTCATAGCATTATTTATTTAGCCAAATGGTGGTATATTTTTATCCCCTGAGGATGGTGCCAGTGGAAGAAGCCTTATGGCTTCAAAGGTAACTTGGGCAATGAGCTCTATCATTTTCAAATTTTAAATAAGAATTTTTTGAATTTGAAGCAATTTGATTTTGCTCTTTGTGGAATAGTAATGTGAGAACTCTCTCTAGAATTAAAAATTCACTCTGACTCTTAGACAAGTGATTTAATCCCCTTTTAAAATTAAAATGATGTTCTGAGGAAATTAAAGTCCACAAGGACTAATGTAACCATGAAAATAAGCACTGACATTTGCGGAGTTTAAAAATAAATTAGGGCCCCAAAGCCCATTACACCAGTCTAAACATGAGAAAAACATCAGACAAACCCAAATTGAGAGCGGCATTCTACAAAATACAATTACTCCTCAAAAGAGTCAAGGTCGTGAGAAGCAAGGAAAGACTGAGAAACTGTCACAGGTCAGAGGACACGAAGACAGGACAACTAAACACAATGTGGTATCCTGATTTAGATCTAAGAACAGAAGAACATAAGTGGACAAACAGGTGAAATCCAAATAAAGTCTGGAGTTTAGTTGGTAGTAACTCACCAATGCTGGTTTCTTAGTTTTGACGAGTGTACCAGGGTAATATAAGGTGTTAACATTGTAGGGTGACTAACCATCCTGGTTTGCCTGGGAGAGGGACTTTCTACATATGAAATATACACTACTCATCTTTTTATTATCTTGCTGTTTGTGTTTTCAGAGATATTTGTTTGCAAGTGGCCTTTTAATGTATTCACTTTTAATATACATTAAATAAACTTTAAAAAGTTTGTACTTCTTTCATTCCATTGCTTTATCCATGGATTTTACTTACTTTTGAAATATTCATTTCTAAGCCTTTGTTCATATGCTCTCATCTCCTCTCAAAAACGTTTCCATGATTGGTTGAACCCCTTTATGCACAGGTCCCTATACTGTTCTTATAGAGTCTTTCACTCCAGTATTCTACTAGATTTTTAAAAGTGAAGATTCTATTTACTTCTTTTCTTCGCATTTAGAAAAATCAAGGTAAAATTTACATACAGTAAAACATCATTTTCAGGCACAATTCTATGGATTTTGGACTATACTAGATGTTTTACAATTGTAATTCAAATATTCTCTTCTTGATTCTTAATAGATGTTTGAATTCAGCAATCAAGATAAAGGTGACTTGAAATGCTTACGGACTATGTCTATACCAGTTATAATAAATTAAAACTTCATTAAATTATTGTTCATTTCCTAAATATTCCTTTTCTCCTGAGTACAAGATTCAGAATTATTAAGTTTAAATTTCATGGAGGACAAGACATTGGTAAATTCTGTAGGAAATCAATGACTGAAAGTATCAGAAAGTTATGATTTAATTTAAAAAGTCAGCATGAATTCACATCTTATCTGCCTCAGTTATGTGAAATAACCTCTGGGTCTAACAACAGATATCAGCTGAGGGAAGCCATGAACCAATTACTTGGGATAAAGCACCATGAAAAGAATACTATACAAACAACTAATCTGGAAGTTAGAGAAGTAAGGTGTAAGGATGAACTACTTAAGTAGATTAAACATTGACTTTGATATCAAAGTGTGGAATAGTTTGGAATGGATGGATTACAAAGCTCTAGGGATCAATATTAGGACCAATTTTATTCATTTTATATGTCAGTGACTTAGAAGAAGGAACATGCAGTAAGCTTGTTATACAAAACGAGAAGGAGGGACAGTCAATACAAAGAAGGAATGAAAAGGCTTGAGTAGACTAGGAACAGAAGCAGATAAGTGGCTTATTCAATTCAAGGTGGAGGAAATATGAAGTAGAAAGATTATCTCACAGTAATATGAAATCACAATGTTCAAAATAGAGTAAAAGAATGAAAACTCATTAGGTGAGTAAATAAGCATGCTAGAAATAAAATAATTCAAATGCTATGAGTAAGAAAGGAATATTGACTATAGAATTTAAATATTAATATTCTAAGTAAAAACATTACGTGTATTTTTAATGTAGTAGACTAAAAAAATAACTCACTGGAATATATATAATTAGAGAAAATAATTATGCTTTGGGAATTCCCTGGCGGTCCAGTGGTTAGGACTCCGAGCTTTCACTGCCAAGGACCCAGGTTCAATCCCTGGTTGGGGAACTAAGATCCCACAAGACACGTGGTGCGGCCCAAAAAAAGAAAATAGTGACATTTGCTGTCAGGGATGAGAGAACACTTGTATTCTGGGTAGTCTATCAATAAGAGAAATATCTTATTAGGTGGTAGAGTCACCTAATTTATTATTTATTATGCTTTATAATTTACATATATAGTGCACATATTTTATATATATCAAATGGTATATAATAAAAACATTTAAAGATTTCCTTACAAGTTTGTGATGATTTGTTCAGCTGGTGAATGCTAGTTTTGTGGCCCCTTTACAATCAGCACGTCATATTACTAGCAGTTTCTCCATGAAAATAAGATGTCTGAGACTTTCATCGTAACAGAATCCAAATTCGTGGTGTATTGAAATCAATGAACCATTTAATAGATGTTTGTTGATTATCTTCTCTTTGCTCAACAAATAGAATTGTTTCCTGAACTGATATCAAACATGTCTCTTTTGATAAAGCATAAAAATCTAACATTTTCTTTTAATATTTGAAATTCAAATAACAATGTCATAGCTTTTAAAAAAAAAGTCCCAGTGGGACAAATGAAGAGTTATTTTCTTTTCAAATCATACGCCTCTCCTTCCTTGAGAATCACTGCTTACAAGTCACAGAAGAAGGGTGAGACATCATGCTGGGGCACAAAATATGTAGGATTGAAACAGTGGTGACAACGTGGTCATGAATTAAGCATAATAGTAAGGGTACATACTCTATGTGTCTTGGAAAATTAAAAGCAAGGGAATTACTAATTGCTGGAAGCAATGGCTTTATGGAAGAGGTTAAGACTTGAACTGAGACTTAAAAGCTTGTTAGAATTTGCAAGAGCACGGGGGAGAGGGCAGGACAAACCTGGTGGTAGAGTGAGTAAACGTTCAGGGGTAGGAGTGATTACACACATAGGGCAGTGAGGGGTTTGTATGCGTTAGATCATGAGAATCACTAACATTTTTGAGGCAATGGAAGGTTAATTTGGTGGCAGATGCAGAAAAGAAGGGCGCAGGAAAGTCTGGAGTACCATCTAGAGCTACAGAAGTCCAGACAGGGCAAAGCACCCTTTGATCTCTTTCAGAAGGAGCTGTCTAACCCTCAGTGATTTCTGAATTTGGAAGATACTCCTTTAGCAATGTATGTAGTGGACTTTAGACTTTGTTATTTCTCTTCTGTTTTATCTGGATTTGTGTATGTTTATCTTTTGTCTCTTAAATTGATTATCTGCTTCTTGGCAGTAGAGACCAAGCAGTATCTTATGGAATAGCGTTCAATAAATTTTGTGGTTTCAGAGGGTAGCTGAGAGAGATTCTGCAGGAAAACTTGTAAGCACCTCGTAACTGGCTGCCAGTGAGAGAAGAAAGAGAGAAATGTGTCAAAGGCAATTTCATGTATGGGCATCTGAGAAAACAAGAACCTTGCTGTCAGAGATAGGAATGTCACAAGGGAGAGGGGAGCTGGTTCTGTAGAAAGTTATAGGTTTAGCTTTGAACATTCTGGGTTTGAGGTGAAAGTGAGACATTCCAGAGGACTTTACAGTGCTTGAGGTTATGGAACTGGAACTCAGGTGACAGGAGACAACTACAGAGATTTGGGATTGAATTTAGAGATGGCTGAAGTTGCAGGAATGGTCGAGCTTCCAGGGGATGAGCTTGTAAAGAAAAGCTCAGGGAATCAAAACCCGAGTCTGGAGTAATGTTTATCATTTAAGAGCTGGAAGGAGGGAAAGAAACCCTAAACCTGCACTGTCCAGTATGGTAGTCACTAGCCACATGTGGCCATCTAAATTTAAATTAATTAAAATTAAATACAATTAAAACTCAGTTCCTGGATCACAATAGCCACATTTCAAATGCTCACTAGCCACGTGTGATTAGTGGCTACTGTAATGGACAGTGCAAACAAAATGTTTCCCTCATCATAGTTTTATTGGACAGCATTGCAAAGATATAGAGAAATACTCATTTGAGAGAAAACCAGAAAGCCGATGACCTTTCAAGGGAGGAGAAAGTTTAAGGATGAAATGTTTACAGCGTCAAATGCTGAAAAAGAATGAAAATCGGGGTAGGGACAATCCATGGATTTGGCAATAAGGAAGTCATTGGAGACCTTTAAGAGCAATTTCAGGTAGCATGGTAGGGACAGAAACTGATGTAGCATTGCATTAGGAAGGCAGTAGGTAGAGAGCAAGTTATTGAGACCTTGGACAAGGAAAGGAAAGAAAGAAGACAATAATTAGAGAAAACCGCAGAGTCACATGGAGGGGTTTTAAAGATGGGAGACTTGTTCATGTTTGGAGAATGGACAGAGGCCTATGAAGATGTTAAGGGCTTTGTCTGGGAAAAACTCCTTGTTTCTCTTTTTACTGTCACAGTCATAATCCTCAGAACACTTCAGTTCTAGTCACCAAATGTGTGTGTTTTTTTAAAAAAATATTTATTTATTTATTTATTTATTGGCTGTGTCGGTCGGGTCTTAGTTGCAGCACGCAGGATCTTCGTTGAGGCATGCGGGATCTTCCGTTGCAGTGCATGGGCTCTTCGTTGCAGCACTTGGGCTTCTCTCTAGTTGTGGCCTGTGGGTTTTTCTCTTCTCTAGTTATGGTGCACGGGCTCCAGGGCACGTGGGCTCTGTAGTTGTGGCGTGTGGGTTCCAGAGCACGTGGGCTCTGTACTTTGCGGCACACAGCCTCTCTAGCTGAGGTGCCCGAGCTCAGTAGTTGTGGTGCTCGGGCTTAGTTGTCCCGCGGCATGTGGGATCTTGGTTCCCTGACCAGGGATCGAACCCACATCCCCTGCATTGGAAGGCGGATTCTTTACCACTGGACCACCAGGGAAGTCCCCAGATGTGTGTTTTTAATCCCGCACCAACCAGTTCTCCAACATCAGCTGGATGTCCTACAATTCAGTTCTGACACTGTCTGGAATTAGGGTCAGATCTCACAGGTTAATGGCTCAGCCTCACAAGCCTGTCCCCACTTCAGACACCAGTTGCAAGTCTTCGATTGTTTCCAGTACTTCTGACCGACCAGCTATAAGTTGGGGTCCCTACAACATCATCCTTGGGTTTGATGATTTGCTTGAATGTCCCACAGAATTCAGGAAGACACATTTACCGTAAGGGATATAGATGAGCAGCCAGATGAAAGATACGTATGGTGAGGTTTGGGGAAGGGGTTAGGAGCTTCCATGCCCTCTCCTGGCATGCCACCTTCCTAGCATCTGGCAATCTGGAAGATCTCTGAACTCCATACTTTAGGGATTTTTATGGAGGCGTCATCACATAGGCACGACCGATTATTAACTCATTTTCCAGCCCCTCTCCAGAGGATAGCGGGTGGGGCTGAAAGTTCCAAGTTTCTAATCATGGCTTGGTCTTTACAGTGATTGGCCCCCATCCAGGAGCCCACTCAAAGTCAGCTCATTAGAACAAAAGATACTCCTATCATCCAGGAAATTCCAAGGGATTTAGGAGCTCTGTGTCAAGATCCAGGGTCAAAGACCAAATATTTGAACAAAAGATTCTCCTAGTGCTCCTATCACTTAGGAAATCATAAGAGTGATAGGAGCTCTGTGCCAGGAACGGGGCTGGGGGCGTGGGGAGGGGACAGAGAGCAATACATATATTTTCTATTATTTCACAGGCACCCAAATCCCTGCCCTGCATTTGCTTCTCTTTTTAGCTATGAGTTCAAGTTTACAGTAGTCTGTAAACTTGGATATCTCATGAATATCCTGCTAGCACCTCCAACTCAACACATCTAAAATCAAACTCATGATTGTCCGTCCCATACCCATTCCATTTTTTATATTCTTTATTCCCAGCTCATCTTTCCAGTTACTAAAGCTGGAAAACTTAGTCATATGTGAATCATTCTCTCCCTCCCCTCCACTCCTTCAGTCAGTCAGCTGCCTGGGCATGCTTATTTTAATACCTCTGCCATAGACTCATGTATTAATTTATTCTTTTTGTTTGTTTGTTTAGAATAATGATTATGAAATATTTCAGGCAAAAAGGGTAGTAATAGAGAACAATAACATAATGCTAGTGTACTCAGCCTAGCTTAAGAAAAACTTGAAATATGAAATCCATTCAGATCCCATCCTTCTCTCCATACCAAGGGTAATCAACATTTAAAATTTAGTATTTATCATTCCCATGCAAGATTTATAGTTTTACTCCACATGTATCCATATATAGTACAGAATATAAGTCGGTATGTTTTTAAACTTTATATAAATGGTGGTATACTGTTTATCCTACTATAACTTTTTTTCACTCACTATTATTTTTGAGATTTATCCGTGATGAATCATCTTTCATTTATTTTAAATGTTATTTAATGAATATACCATAATTTATTAACCATTGTGCATTTTATTGTATATAATGTGTACACATATATACACACACATTTGTATATATAATAAATATGTGTGTGTATAATTGCTTTTATATTTTTACTCGACTGTAGAGTTGAAATGGAGTGATGACCTGGTGCAGCATTTCAGCCATTTTTTGGGTAATTGGAAAAATTCTATTCCTCAAGGCAGGTAAAAACTGTTTTCAATATTTTCTACAGTTCTATCCAACTTGCTCTCTGCCACTTCATTCTTTATTTTTTCCTCTTTCTCTTACCTCCTCTAACTAGGCCTTGGGCATTGTTGGCTCTTTTTGAGAATAGTTGGTAGATCTGTCTGGCTTATAGGATTAAAGGATAGAAAAATGGAATTCCCTGGCAGTCCAGTGGTTAGGACTCGGCGCCTCGGCCATGGCCCGGGGTTTGATCCCTGGTCAGGGAACTAAGATCCCACAAGCCACACCGTGCGGCCAAAAACAAACAAACAAAAAATTCCATTATAAGATAGAGATTTAATCATGAAATAAATTATGAATACACTTCATGTTGAAGGTTATTGTTCATCATTGAGGGACACCACAATTTAATGGCATCAGGTTTATTTTTAAGTATTATTAAAGTATATATATACTTTTTTATAATAATCTTTTTTAAAAAAATAAATAAATTTATTTATTTATTTATTTTTGGCTGCGTTGGGTCTTCGTTGCTGCGCGCGGGCTTTCTCTGGTTGCGGCAAGCAGGGGCTACTCTTCGTTGCGGTGCGCGGGCTTCTCATTGCGGTGGCTTCTCTTGTCGTAGAGCATGGGCTCTAGGTACGCGGGCTTCAGTAGTTGCCGCACGTGGGCTCAGTAGCTGTGATTCGCGGGCTCTAGAGCACAGGCTCAGTAGTTGTGGCGCACGGGCTTAGTTGCTCCGCGGCATGTGGGATCTTCCCAGACCAGGGATCAAACCCGTGTCTCTTGCATTGGCAGGCGGATTCTTAACCACTGCACCACCAGGGAAGTCCCTAAAGTATATTTTTAAGTGTTAATATTTTTAAGTAAAGCTACCTCGTAAGTTTGCTAACTTACGACCAAGAGAATTTCTAGCATTTTTATATTATTCTAAGAAAGATAATTCACAAGATACTTTCTAGCACTTTATATTCTTCTAAGACAGATTATTAACAAGGTAGAAATGCATAATCCATCTTTTCTTAGAAAATTGCAACAACTCAGAAATATGGCAGTGGACTAAGCTTCCTGGACTGACATGAAGATGACTTCAGAAGTGTTACGGATACTTAGAAAATTTAGAATACCCAGGGAAGTCAACAGCCTGAATGAAAAGAATGGGATTTCTTGAATTGTAAAAATATCAGTCCTTTTGTACCATGGTGGTATCATTGGTGTGGAGCTTGAATGAAAATGAGGGTCTAACTCACTTGGGAAAGTTGATCTTGAAAGAGGTGAACTATTATAAGGTCAAAGAAATTTTATCATACAGTATGTATTGGTTAATTGTAATTTTTTAATGCATCATTCATTTTCCCACAAGATAATTGTCTTGACAGTCTTTCTGCTTAGTATTAATTAAACATCCACAACGTGTTCAGTATTGGTTAGAGCATTCAATATATATGACCCCTAACACAAGGAGTTCACATTCTAAGACTTGCTTTAAAAATGATCTTCCTTATAAATATGTATGTTTGATCTACTTTATTGTGTTTCCTTTATCTTTTCTCTTTTCTTATTTTTTACATAACGGGTAAGTGAGTCTTTTCAGTTGATCATTTAAGAAGACTTGATATGTTGATTGGTGAGACTGACGCATGGGTTTGAAGCCTGACTCTGCCATTTAATTGAAAATGACACTGAGCAAGTCTCAAAACCTTGCTAGCCTCAGTTTCCTTATCTGTACAATGATGAACCTATGATACTTACCTTTTAGGGCTGTGAGGATTAAAGATGCAAAGGAGTTGGCACATAGCAAAAGCTCAAAAAGCTCTCCTTTTTGGTAGACTAAGTAAAAATAAGACAGGAGACATGGCTTTTGAGGTATATTTTTGAGAAAGTAGGGAAGATATGAAATATGAAGGGGGTTAAGTACACCTAGTCAATGTCAACTAGAATGCTTCTGAAATATGATTACATAAGTAGAACAAACTTGAAGATTTTTGAAATCCAGTGTACACAAGCTAAAGAGATTCAGAGGTGGGTAAAAGGAGGGTCACAATCATAGCAACAAATTTTATGTTAAATAGACATTGACTTAGGTGGAACTATACAAAATTGCCACCTTTTTAGACAAAAAATGGGTGAATATTGGCAATTTAATATTGTTCACTTAATAGATGTTCAGAAGGGAAGAAAGGCAGTAGGGGCTGTGAAGGAAAGGGCAGAGCCCTTTAGCTGTGGTGCAGTTAACCAGGGCTGTCACTGTTTTTAATACAGAATGGTTAGGCTCCTGCAGATGTGAATCAAGTATTATTTAGTGCCCTCTTCTCTCTGTAGAGAAAAAGGGGATTGAAGGTGTGTGAAGATGTCATGCCAGTGGGTTTATAGAAGTCTTTGAGGCCCTTTGACATTCATCACGGTTTCCAAAGGATTTAACTTACAAAAACACAAATAAGATTTAAAAAAATAAGTGAGGAAATTGACAAAAAAGGGAAAATAAAGTGACATTCAGATCTCCTGCTCTGATGTAAACAGTGACCAGCATAGAGCTTCCTCAAATCATCTTTGGAAAGGAGAAAGTATAAATAATATCCAGCACAGCACTTCCCTTCTTGATAAGCAACTGCAATTTCTGAGTTCCTATGTAATGTAGCAGTAAGTGCCATTGAGAGGCCGTCTTCTACCGAAAAACAAATATCTTTTAATTAACACAAATTGTATTTCAAGATTTGACTACAGTACTGGAATAGCTAAGAAAAGATGTTCTTTCCAGAGACTACCTTCATTTCCAGTCTTCTTAAGATATTCCATGACAATAACTCTTTTCAGTGTGGTCTGAGCAGGTCCTCTGAATCTGATTATGTAGTAGTGATACTTTTGGTATATGTGTCTCTTAAAAGCATTGCATTAAAAGCAGAATAGTTAGCTCTGGTAGGTTATTATTTCTTCAGTTAGATTAGATGAAGTGTTTTTGCATCTTGTCAGAATGGTCTATGGACCAAAAATGTTTGAAAATGATTTTTTCATTTCCATTTGTCAACTGGTATCAGTGAGGAAATGAACTGAATTTCTGTGGCCAAGTACTTTGCTTTCTATGGGTGGCTAGACTTAAGACTTTGTGAAAGGGGCATGGAGGTAGTATGCTTAGACTCATAAAACACATCCCCAACTCCTAGAAAAACACCTGAAAATGTCTGAAGTATCTCTTCTAGGGAAAGAGCTATTCTCTATCCACTACATCCATGTAAGTAGAAAGAGTGACAATACTGTGACTTCCCTCCCTCTCTCCCACTCCATTTGTTTTCACTTGTCCTCCCCTGAAGCCTCCCATCCCTCTTTTTCTTCTTCAAAAATCAGCTTATTCTATAACACTTTAATTTTCCTTTAGAATTTAAGTGTAAAATGGTACAGGGTTTATACAATTTACTTTAAAAAGTGATTCTTCTACTTATGAGACAAAAGTTCTCACTGTTAGAAGACATCAACTTCATTCTTAGATTTAGAATTTCAAGTCTTGTTTTTGCATGTTTGTGGTTTTTAGGTCATTTCCCTGGAAATTCCATCTTTTGTACAATTAAGTGCCCATTAACCATGCAATGTTTCTGATCCTATGAGAAGATGAAAATATAAAAACTGAGATGCAAGCTCTGTCTCTCATAATTCTTAAATTCTTTTCAGTTAGCGCACACAAAATCTAGTTCAAGTGCTTGGGCTTTACAACTCCAGCCCCCAGCACAAGTTTATTTACGAAACAAATATAATCATCACAGTTGGAACACTAATTCTCGGAGTCAGATTTCTAACAAAAAGCGTATGGTGGACAGCATTTCTACCTCTTGAGCTTAACCTCTCTCTTGGCAATTAGATCTAAAGGTAATAGGCAGAGATGTCTCTTAGTTGGCAAAACACACACACACACACACACACACACACATAAAACTTGAGTATTTCTCCCACCCAGGATGACATCAGGATGTCAAGGATGCCAAAGAGCTAAGGAGTGTTAACCTAATCCAGTAAGCGAAACGGGATTTTGAATTAAAGTATAACTAAAATGTTCCAAGAAAAAAAAAATACTTCGCTGAGATTCACTATTTTAAAAATGCTGGCAATTATTGATGGGCTTTTTCAGATATTTCACTTGTTACCAAGTCGATTAAGAAGCAGGGAATAATTTATGTTTGTGCAACAAAATGCTTATGTGGGTGAAAAAAAATTTTTTTTTAAAGGATCCTGTCCCTTTGAATATACGCACTACGTATTAAATGAAATATATTTGTCTGCTTTGGTGCCACTGGCCAGAATGAAAGCTCTCCTATCTGTGAGGTGAATTCAGATTTCTTTTCTGTTTAAAATGCCTGCTTCCAGTATATGTAAAAGTGGGAGACTGGCTGGGAAACCAGGGGCTAAGGGGGATGGGAACGAGATGGCTCAGACTGAATCTAAGAGCTGAACGTGTGTGGGAGAAAATCCTCCTCCAGCCTCGGAGGGGGTGTCTCCCCCAATACCAGCTCCCTCCTCCCGGGCTCGCGGGGCGGGCCCGGTTTGCTCAGTAGCAGCAGCGGTCGCAGCAGCAGCCCCGGGGCTGAGCGGCGGCGGCCTCCTGGCAGCGCAGGGAAGCAGAGGCTCCGAGAGCGCCCTGGGGAGATCCGGCTGCCGCCGGGATGGAGGAAGCGTCGAGTGGAGCCGGATCCTCCGGGGACGGATTTCCTCCCCAGTTCAGCCCCCCTACAGCTTGCTGGGGTCTGCTCCGAGCGCCTGTAAGGTGGAAGACGCCTTCGCCTCGGCCTGGCAGCGGCAGCCGGCGAACTAGGCGGCCACAGCGGGGTAACAGGCGAGCCGTGGCCGCTCTCGGGAACCTTCGCCGCCACGACCGCTCATTGTCTCTCCCCTTCCACCCGGGGGGCAAACAGGAAGCGCGCCGCCTGGCCGAGTGACGAACGGGCATCCGGGCCAATGAGCACTGCCTACGAAGAGCGTGGTAGCGAATGAGCGCGGAGAAGAGGGGCGGAACTTCCGGGCGGGCTGTCACCCTCTTCCCCCCTTTTGGGCTGGAGGCTCCACCTTTTGTGTTTCCCGCACAGTCAATCAAAATAGGAAAAAAAATCCCCGGACCGCTCCGGCCGTGTCCGCCGCCGCTTCCCGCATCCTCTCCCGCCGCCGCCGCCTTCGCTCCTCACCATGTGTAAGGCGGCGGGGAGCCCCGCCTGAGGTGCCCTAAACACACTATGACCGGTACGTAAAGCCGAGAGAGAGCAACCCTTGCTGCTGCCGCCGCCGCCGCTACCGCCGACCACAGCCAGCCGGGGGCCACCGCCGCCGGCTCCCGGCCCCCTGTGTGCGACCGAGTGTCTGTGAGAGGCAGAAAGCCGCACTCCCCTCCGCCTCCCTCCCCTCCCCGCCAGCTACCGTCCACCCCTCAAGCCCCAGCAACGCAGTGTCCCCGCCGGGCCCGGGGCTGGCGGCCCGGGCCGCCGGGAGCGCATCCCCCTGTGTGCGGGCGCGGGCGGCGGGCGGGCGTGTGAGTGACTGACGGTGCGAGAGGAGCGAGCGCGAGTGAGAGCGAGCGGCGCGAAGGGAAAGGGGAGGAGAGGAGAGGAGAGGGGGCAGGGGCAGCGCGGGGAGGAGGAGGAGGAGGGAAAGAGGAGGAGGAGGGTTACAGGCAGCGGCGGGCGGGGGCAGCAGCAGGAGGGGAGGAGGGAGCAGCCGCCGCCGCCGCCGGGGGGCGGGTGGGGGAGGGGAAGGGGACTCGGTCCGGGCTTTCGGAGTAATTTCGCCTCGGCCCGCGGGCCCCCTCCCTCTCCTCCACCCGCCTTCCTCCCCACCCCCACCCCCCCGCGCTGTGCCTGCAGCTCCCGAAAAGCCCGTGAAACAAGAGGAAATGGCTGCCTTGGACGTGGACAGCGGCGGCGGCGGCGGCCACGGCGAGTATCTGCAGCAGCAGCAGCACGGAAACGGCGCGGTGGCGGCGGCGGCGGCCCAGGTGAGGAGCGGCTTAGCCCCGGCCCGGCTCCCCCCTCGCGCCGCTTTCTCCTCCCCTCGCCTCTCCCCTCCCTCCGCGCTTCTCTCCTCCCCTCCCCCCGCCCCGGGAGCTGCCCGCCCGAGGCGCCAACGCTCCGACCCCGCCCGCGCTCCCCCGCCCGCCGTCTTTTTGTGTGTGAGTGTGTGTGTGTGTGTATGTGAGTGAGAGAGTGTGAGTGTGTGTGAGCGTGCGCCCTCCCGGGGGTGGGTTCCGGGCGGAAGGTGGAGGCCCGGCGCGCGGCCCGCCGCCCGCCTTCCCGCGGACGGTGGAGCCCGTGTGCGTGCGAGCCGGAGGGCGCGAGCCGGAGGCGAGGAGGAGGAGGAGAGCGCGGGCTGGCGCTCGCCCGGGTGCAGCCTGCGAGGCCCGAGTCGCACTTCCTGTGCGAGCGCGGCCCGGCCCTAACCGCCGCCCCCTCCCCCTGTCTCCCTCTCTGAACCCGCCCATCGGGGGTAGGACACTCAGCCGTCACCGCTCGCTCTGCTGGCCGCTACCTGCAGCAAGATAGGGCCACCATCGCCGGGCGACGACGAGGAGGAGGCGGCCGCCGCAGCCGGGGCCCCCGCCGCCGCCGGAGCGGTAAGTCTCGCGCGCGGCCCGCCCCCGCCGAGGCCCTGCGCCCGCCATCCCGGGCCCGCGGCGCGCCCGCCATCCCGCCCGAAAGGCCTCCCCGGGGCCCGCGCCTTCCCGGAGAGGGACGCTCGCGCGGCCGGGGCGTCCTTTCCTGCTCTTTCGCATGCTTGTTCGGATTAGAAGCCAGACCAGACTTTCTCTACATTGTCACTGCGGCACCTCCATCCGAATTCACTACAAAATGAAGTCTGAGAGGGTGGGGGTAGAGGACTCCAAAATGGATGTTAGAGCAATTCATATCAGTGCTGAAAACTCCTTCGCCGAGCACTACGGAAATTTCAGGCACAGCCTATCGGCCATAGATAGTATCAGCTACGGAGGCAGTGTCTTCAGTTTCTAGCATTTTTTGGACTCGGGGCTTTTCCTGCTGGAAGTTACTAGATCTTACTGATTTAAGTGTTAAATCGTTTTTTTAAAAAAAGGAACGAAGGTTTACTCTTTGAATTACTCTTTTGTGTACAAGAATGAACACTTGAATACTTTTTGAGTGCTTTTTTGGTGGCCATTCTAAATTGTCGAATTTTAGTTTTTGCAGACTACTTAAATTTACAGTAATTTTTCATAAATGGAGTTTAAGTGACCGTTGAAATCGGCGAAGTTACTTAGTACTTTGGCTTTTGAAATTGAATAGGTATACCAGTGTTAGAAGCAAAAGTACGTGTATGGAATTATATCAATATTTACATGAATGCTAATGCATACCATACTTAGTTGGCAAAGCTATATTTTCATTTTATTGTGATTGCCAGTCTGATAAGATGTGGTGGGATTCTCTTTATAGGGTTTTTAGTTTGTCGGGGGCAGGGGGAGGAGCTGGTCAGTGTTACAGGAGGGCTTCATACCAATTAGCTAGGAACTGTTTATAAGACTATTGTGAATTTTATATTCGTTTGAATCTTTGTTGTTGCATTAGTTTAGCATGTAGATGTGTTCACTTATTAAAATAATTGAAACTTCTCCCATCATTTTTGCGTGTTTTTTTTTTTTTAATGTGGATTATGGGAATCTGTGTCATGATATTTTGAATTGTCACTGTGGACAAAAAAGTTTGATATTTGATATAGTCTGCAGGAAATTCTTAGTATTCCAAGGCATTAAAAGTGACGCTAATGTTAAGCTATATTGTTAAATATTGTATTTGTAATTTTAGTGTTTGAAATTATACTGTAGAGGGATGTGAGTAGATTTAATGACTTAAAAGTATGATTTTAGGTTTTGTCCTTTTGTAAGCAGATTAAAATGTAAAGGCTTAAAATCATGTATGTGAGAGGCATTGTTACTTTTAAACAAATTTATGGACTGGTAAACCTCTTTAATGAACTATATCCCGTTAGGCCCACAGTGCCACAAAAAAAAAAAAAAAAAAGTTTATCTTAAAAAAACCATTGCATGAGTAAAATTGTAAAGCAGATTGCTTCTACTTATCTTTTTTAATCTTTCAAATAGAACAAAAAACTTTTTGTAACTGCAACTTACCAAGTTTAGATATCAGCTCAGTGATTGCGGGAGGAGAGAAGTGAAGGAGGAAGTTACAGGTAAAAAATATGTATATGTACATGAGTCTCACCCAAAGAATAGAATACTGTCTCCAACCTTACCCTTCTGTGGCCATATACTTGTAGGGAAGTTGTTTCCATGCCTCTTCAGCTCCTCTGAACTGCCAAATCTCTACTGACATCACATTTCCCGCCAGATGAACATGAACCAGAATCAGCCTGAGCATTTTTTCTTTGTATGTTTGGTACCTGTGCATAACATTTTTCACTGAGTAAAAATTAGTAAGACTGCTTGAGTATGTTTGCCTTAGTGAATGGGAAAATTATTTTTCCAGTTCAAAGATGAATTTTAGACATGGACATCTCAGAAAATGAAAGAATTTAAGTGATTTCATAGTAGTTTTCCCCACTTAAAAATGTGTTTGGATAATGTTACTTTATTCAAATTGCTGGGAATTATGAGAGGTTTAGGGAGAGATTTTTTGGAGCTGTGCTTTTTAAAAATTTTATTTTGGGTTTATTTCATATTTACACAAAAGTTGCAAAGATAGAACAACTGAGAGGTACCTTTTACCTTTCACCCAGCTTCCTCTAATGTTAATATAACCATGGTACATTTGTCAAAACTAGGAGATTAACAATGGTACAGTGTTATTAGCTAAACTATAGACTTTATTCTGATATCACCATTTTTTCACTAATGCCCATTTTCTGTTCCAGGATCCAGTTCAGGATACCACATTGCATATAGTATTGTTGTGTTTAAAACCAAGGGGAAATAAACACATAAAATGCAACTTTATACTAGTTTAGTTGGGCATTTTAAGATTAAAAGGGCATTGAAAAGCCAATAGCTGTACTGCAGATTTGCTTTACATATTTTCAATTTAGAATTTGTTAGAGTATAATACGTGTTCATCGTGGATCCTGGCCAAGAGTGTTTGGTTACCCTCAGTACAGAGCTGAATAGATCTAATCACAAAGCAGTCTCACCTGTTATGTCCCACAGCGTGAACTCTCAAAATTGGTTTGATGGCAAGACTCTTTTATACTTATTATTAAAAGTTGTGTAGTTTTAGTAATAGATCAAGGTATAGAAAAAGTAGACCTTTATGAGATATTAACTTGTCCAATCTACATTTGTGTGAACCTGTGAATTACTAATTTGCTTATGTCGTTTGTAATTCAGTGTGATAAATTGAACAAGTAAATATTATGAAAGGCATTGCCTGAATTTCAGTTTAACTTGTAAATTTAGTGTTCATTTATTACGTAAATGTTGGTAAACTATAAAGTGAATAATAGCTTATTTCAAAAAAAGGTTATTTTGGCTGTTATTTCAAATAAGACTTACACTGTCATTGTAAGGAATTCATTAGGTAATTGTTTTTGTATCTGCAGTCTGTGTTCTTTACTGTTCCTTTGAAGATTTTAAGAAACTTTAGTACTTGCCTAAGAGTGGTTCTTAAGTTTGTTTTCACTTTAGCTTCACACTTGTTTCCAGTTATATTCTTTCCTTGCCCATTTCTGGCTTTCATAAAGCCATTAACTGAGAGGTTAATAATCCTTTCTAAATGTGATGTAATAAGGTGGTATGAAGTTTATTTTTTTCCTTTACACAGGTGTTATGGAGAAGATATCCTTGGATGTTGTGTGTGTGTGTGTGTGTGTGTGTGTGTGTCTCCCCATTTTATGCCTGGTTGTAGTGAATTTGCTATAGCAGTGTCCCAGGGCTACTCTTGGATGTGGTCTTTTTTACCTTGTGATTATGTGTTTGTATACAGAGGGAAGCTCGGATTACCTTCAATTACGACCTTTTACAGTAATGCCAGTGTCCATGTTAATTGGTTTTTTGTTTGTCAATAAGAATATTAGAATTACTGAGAGAAACACTGGTGGGTTTTTCTTTTAATGTCTAGGCTTAATGAAGAGGGTTATCTTGAATTCAAACCAAATACTAATTCTTGCCTGGGTTATGTGTTTTTATGTCTCCCTTCCTTTGTAGTGTTTCCAGTAGCCTAACATCACACATTTTAAAAAAATTAATTAATTAATTTATGGCTGCGTTGGGTGTTCGTTGCTGTGTGCGGGCTTTTCTCGAGTTGCGGTGAGCAGGGGCTACTGTTCGTTGTGGTGCGTGGGCTTCTCATTGCGGTGGCTTCTCTTGTTTTGGAGCAAGGGCTCTGAGCACGTGGGCTTCAGTAGTTGTGGCTCATGGGCTCTAGAGCGCAGGCTCAGTAGTTGTGGCGCACGAGCTTAGTTGCTCCATGTCTTGTGGGATCTTCCCGGACCAGGGCTTGAACCTGTGTCCCCTGCATTGGCAGGCGGATTCTTAACCACTGCGCCACCGGGGAAGCCCCATCACACATTCTTAAAACTTTTTTTTGGTCTCAGATTCTAATTTATCTATTTTTTTTGGTATGCTGCTGATGAAATTTCTCTTACAAATGAATGGTTTTAGTAGGCTTTGTAGTTTTGAAATATTTGGGGCTTATTCATTGTGGAATTGGTTTAAAATTGGTGTAGAGTTTTTCATTGAAGACTGTAATATCTCAAGGTCGGTTTTATTGATTGATTTTTCCTATCATTTCCTTTGCAATAATTTTAAAGTAAAATACTTTTATTCATTCAATAAGTATTTATTGATCATTATGCTAGGCACAATTAGATGTTTTTCAAATCTGTCTTCATAATCTTAGTTATCATAGGGATACTTTAGGATTATATAGTGCTTTACAGTTCATGAAGCTTAACACTTTCTTTAGGATCTTATGACCCTGCAAGGTAATATTTTTCCCATAAGGTCCTGCTCTAAATCACACATAATTCCACGGTTCTAGCTAGGCTAGAACCCAGTTATGAATTTTTTCCTTTCTAGTGCAGGGTACTCCCTTCCTCTAAGCATTTATAGTCTTAGCTTGTATCATGGAAGTTTAGTATTCTTGCTTCAGTGTTCATAAATGTTTTTTATATATGCTTTTAACCTTAGGTTTACTCAAAAAAGTTCAAGTACATCATTTTGTTCTAGGTTTGGGGATTTCCCTTCAATTAATGGCCTGCATTGTTGGGAAAAGTGGTACTGTAGTTTATTTTTATTTAGCTTCTGGAGAAGGGGGTTCTTGGGTACTATTTATTCAGACTTGTCATTTGAGTAGTTGTATTTATTTTCAAGGAATTTCTTGAATTAGAAAGCTGTTCACTTATGGTTGAATGTCTGCTCTTATTAAGATTTTGTTTAAAAAAAATACTCAGATGCCATAAATTTGACTTTTTATTTTAAGGATGATGAAGAGACAAAATGCCAGTACAGTTGTCTCTCTATATCTGTGGGTTCTGCATCCTTGGAGGTCTGCCTGTAGTATACATTTTATGTAAGGGAATTGAGCATGGGGGATTTTGGTATCTGCAGGGTCCTGGAACCAATCCCCTGGGGATACCTACGGATGACTGCATTGTAAAATTAATTTGTATGTAAGATACTATATTCTTTGATATAAGTTGAAAAATTGTATATTTAATGCTGGTCAGAAAAAATTCAAGGTTGATTCTCCAAAGGTGAACAATAACCTTAAGAAGATAAGAATGGGATTTGAAGCACTACACTTTAGTGTAGATTTCAGTATAGAGGATAGATTTAAATATCTTTAGTTTATTTAAAATGCCAAGAGACTGAAGTGAAACATGAATTGTCACTCTAATATAGGGAAAGATGACTTAAGCTTGTAATTTTTATACCAGGTAGAATTTGAAGAATGTAGGCTACTTTTAAAGTCTGGTGCTTCATTTTAACAATTTAAGTTTGATAAGTTTAAATGTTTGTGTTTAAAAGATAGATCACTATTTTAGTTCAGTCCTGGACATTTGTACTGGGTCCTACGGTTTCTCTGCCTTTATTGTTTTCAGCCTTTCAGTCTCCTTCACTAGGTCTTAGTTTATCTTTATAAAGCCACAGATCTGATTGTGCCACTCACTTGCCTCAAAACCTTTTATAGCTTTCATTCACTATCTGTAGGATAAAGTCCAAACTCCTTAGTAGGACCTGTGAAACCATTTACTACAGGCCCTGATAAAAATGTCTAGTTCTGTTCCCCATTACTCTTTCTATGAGTATGAATGTTTTCTGGATCCTCTCTTGAACTCCAAACTACACATTATTTTTTTAGAGTCTCTTAAAAGTCTGTGACTTTATTTCTATACCTTGTTAATGACTGTATTTCTGCTTCCTAACCACCCACAGTGAAATCTTAAATTTTATCCACAATTACTTAAAAAACTCTTATGTGAAATCTTTTTTTTTCATTTTCCTATGTTCCCCCAAAGTGTTTTGATCATATGCCTAGTGTACACCACTATTCACATAGTAGTAGCTTGTGTGTGTATGTCTGCTTGGATAGATTGTGAACCACTTGAAGATGAGCTTGTATATCTCATGGGCTTACTCATCCTTATTTCCTCTTGTCAGATAGGCTCAGGTGTCTTGAATGGAGTCATTACACTGTGGTTCATTTATTGAAATATATACTCTTCAACTGTGTGTGCACATGAAAATTAGGTAGTGAGTCTCCTTAAGAAATTTTTAGGTTCATCTGGTCTGCAATATTTGTATTAAATTTTGTGGAATGGTTTACGTTGAGAGAACAGTATTTGTCTTAACCTTTTTTTTTATGGTCACAGACCCCCTTTGAGAATATGAAGAGACTCTAGATACCATTGCCCACCCCCGCACCTAGGCCCTCTATCAAAAAGTTGGTATGCTATTTTAGAGGATTTAAAGATCCCTTGAATCCCAGGCATGGATCCTAGGTTGAGAATTCTGGGCTAGATATGCTCATGTTCTCATTGTCTAGTGGTGTGTGGAGTTATAGGAAATCATATACAGATCTAGAAGGAAATGGGTTAGGGATGGCATTATTTTGATGGTGATTAATTCATATAGGGTCTCATTCCCCATGTCTTTACTCCTGGTCTTAGTGGGAGACAAGTATGGTATAGTATTTAAGAGCCTGGCTTCTGGAGTTAGACTGGCTTAGTTTTAAATCCTGTTTTGGCCATTTGATAGCTGTGTGATTTTGTCTCTCAATTTTGTCATCTGTGATATGGGGATAGTCATAATAATACCTCATAGGATAGTTGTAAGCAACAGGTGATATAATCTTATAAATCCCTATCATGGTTCTTGGCATATAAAAGTGGTCCTTGGCATATAGAAGAACGGTTCAAATGTTACATGTTACTGGTATTATTCCTTAAAAAATTTACCCTTTGACATTGATTTGTTGGGTTTTATTGCTTTCTACTTTCCTCCATTGCTATTTTTCTAGTCTTGTCTAATCCATAAAATATGGAGATGGTACCTGAGATTCTAGCAGGTCACAGAATACAAAATGTATATGTCTAGCATTCTACTGCAAACTTAGGTAGAAATGGTAAAGCAACAGTCTATATCCTCCAACTTTTAGATTCTAGAAAAACCTTTCAGGTGGGCTGACTTTGCAGTGGTGGTCACAGGGCAATAACCTTTCCTCATTAAAATTTTTTAAGGTCTCATATTTTTTTTAGTAGTTATGGGAAAAGTAAAGAATTTGATGGCTCACTAAAGGAATCGCCCTCACCCTGAGTTTACTCTGGAGTACCTTAATACATGCCATGAAAGAGTAGCTTTAATTGTTTGATTTAAGGTTGATAGCTAACTTTTTCTAACTCAGGGAACTGATGACACTGCTCTGATATTTCTTTTTTGTACGCAAATGTAATGCACCTGATTTAGTGGTATGTTTTTAGTGAGTTTTATACCTTTTGAACTCTGTTCAGTGAGGTATGTTTGGTTTGAGCTGTCCATAATCTTTTCTCTAGCTACTTCTACTTTTATTTATTTATTTTTAACTGTAGATCATAGGTGAGGGATTAGAAAATCAGTTGGTACTCATAAAACAAAGAATATTCTAATTGAACTTTTTTCCTGCTCAAATAGCATGGGTTATGTTTGCAATAACTAACAAAATTGGAAATGATGATTATTGTAGTTTATATAGTACTTCTGTATTTGAGCTGTGTTGTGTTACTAAGAGAACTTTTATTTTCAGGTGGTAGGGTTTATATCAGTTTTTAGAGTTTTTTGAGGATTGGATTAAACGTACCGCAAATACATATCACATAACGTTTTTTGTTTTCTTTATCCAGACAGGTGATTTGGCTTCTGCACAGTTAGGAGGAGCACCAAACCGATGGGAGGTTTTGTCAGCCACACCTACAACTATAAAAGATGAAGCTGGTAATCTAGTACAGATTCCAAGTGCTGCTACTTCCAGTGGGCAGTATGTCCTTCCCCTTCAGAATTTGCAGAATCAGCAAATATTTTCAGTTGCACCAGGATCAGATTCATCAAATGGTACAGTGTCCAATGTTCAGTATCAAGTAATACCACAGATTCAGTCATCAGATGGTCAGCAGGTTCAGATTGGTTTCACAGGCTCTTCAGATAATGGGGGTATAAATCAAGAAAGTGGTCAAATTCAGATCATTCCTGGCTCTAATCAAACCTTGCTTGCCTCTGGAACACCTCCTGCTAATATCCAGAATCTCATACCACAGACTGGTCAAGTCCAGGTTCAGGGAGTTGCAATTGGTGGTTCATCTTTTCCTGGCCAAACCCAAGTAGTTGCTAATGTGCCTCTTGGTCTTCCAGGAAATATTACCTTTGTACCAATCAATAGTGTCGATCTAGATTCTTTGGGACTCTCGGGCAGTTCTCAGACAATGACCGCAGGCATTAATGCTGATGGACATTTGATAAACACAGGACAAGCTATGGATAGTTCAGACAATTCAGAAAGGACTGGTGAGCGGGTTTCTCCTGATATTAATGAAACTAATACTGATACAGATTTATTTGTGCCAACATCCTCTTCATCACAGTTGCCTGTTACTATAGATAGTACAGGTATATTACAACAAAATACAAATAGCTTGACTACTACTAGTGGGCAAGTCCATTCTTCAGATCTTCAGGGAAATTATATCCAGTCGCCTGTTTCTGAAGAGACACAGGCTCAGAATATTCAGGTTTCTACAGCACAGCCTGTTGTACAACATCTACAACTTCAAGAGTCTCAGCAGCCAACCAGTCAAGCCCAAATTGTGCAAGGTATTACACCACAGACAATCCATGGTGTGCAAGCCAGTGGTCAGAATATATCACAACAGGCTTTGCAGAATCTTCAGTTGCAGCTGAATCCTGGAACCTTTTTAATTCAGGCACAGACAGTGACCCCTTCTGGACAGATAACTTGGCAAACATTTCAAGTACAAGGGGTTCAGAACTTGCAGAATTTGCAAATACAGAATACTGCTGCCCAACAAATAACTTTGACGCCTGTGCAGACACTCACGCTTGGTCAAGTTGCAGCAGGTGGAGCCTTGACTTCAACTCCAGTTAGTCTAAGCACTGGTCAGTTGCCAAATCTACAGACAGTTACAGTAAACTCTATAGATTCTACTGGTATACAACTACACCCCGGAGAGAATGCTGACAGTCCTGCAGGTGAGTTTTCCAAGTCATGTCATGCTGTAGATAAGTTCAGTGAGGTGTTTATCAGCATCTGGCTATCTTTAAAGGTGATGATACATTTCCCTGTGTCTGTGTGAAAAGTCAACACCAAAATGTGTTCCAAATTGTTCTTCATTGAAAGATTGTAGTTTTTGAAGTCAAGGATTCATTTCTCTGTTACGCCAATTACATTTGTTGTTTTTCGTCACTTAGTTTTGTACTTTTTTTCATGTCTGATTGGTACTCTAAAGCATCACAAAATTTTTATTTCGCATGTAAGGTGTCTTGGCTGTTCTTGGTGTGATGTAAATTAAATGTTTTATGCCTTTTATTTGGTTGGGCAATCAGGTTGGTATAGTGAAAACATGGTACTGGGAGTAGGTACTGTTTATGCTGTCTCACCCATTAGCTAGCTGTGTGGTTTTGGCTAAGTTACTTTTTCTCTTGCAAACTCAGTTTTCTCAGCATGTAAAATGCGGCTGTTGGACTAGGTAACTATATCTAGGGTACCTTCTAGACCTGAAATTCTTCAGTTCTGTGATAGTTTATTCTTACAAGTGTGAAGTAGTCCTTAAACCTACCTGTGTTAGATATGTTATTATTGATAGTATGGGTAGAAATTTCGGAAGTCTACTCTTTGTTGTGTAAGAATTAAGTAATACATAATTACTTAATAATAAAAATATATAAATAATCTCTTTTAAAAGATAGTATCATCATTACCTTAGTGATGTTATTTATTTAGATAGTGTTTTATTGAATGTTTTGTTGTACACTAAATTCTTACTTTTACTCTTTTACTTCATTATTTGGGTTTTTGTGGAGATTGTGCTGTTACAACCTTCCACTGAGTCAGTGATTCTAAACTCTTAAATTGGGACACTTGGATTTAATTTTTTGAAGTAATGGTATTATCTTTTTTCTTTTGAGAAATTTGTGGTATATACTTAGAAAATGGGAATTGTCTGTACTTAGAAAGCCTTTAATTGCATTTGAGCCTTCTGAAGCTATGGTTTAGAGCAGCATTCTCAAAGTGTGGTCTGTGGATCTCTGAGGATCCCTGAGACCCCCTCAGAGGTCCTTGATATCAAACTACTTTTCATAATAATAGTACAATTTATTTGCCTTTTTTCTTGTATAGACATTTTCACCGATGGTGGCTAAAACTGCTGTGTCTTAGCACAAATCAAAGCTGTGATGCTAAACTGTACTAGAACTTGTATTCTTTATGACCATCCACTTGCAGTTAAAGAAAAATGCTAGCCAGCTTCACTGAACAATGACCTTGATGAACAAGTCAAAAGAGTTTTTTTTACTAAACCTTGACCCTTGAATGCTACATGTCCTTTTTAAAATAATAGCTTTATTGGAATATAATTCACATACTATAAAACTCACCCTTTAAAGTATACAATTTAGTGGTTTTTAATATAGGCAGACTGGTGCACCCATCATCACTCTAATTTTAGAGCATTTTCAGCACCTCCCCCAAACCCCATACCCATTAGCAGTCACTCCACGTTCCCTGCCCCGTCCCCTGAGCCCCCAGCAACCACTAATCCTACTTTCTGTCTCTTTAGATTTGCCTATTATATCTTATCAGTAGAATCATACAGTATGTGGCTCTCTGTGTCGGACTTTTCATTTACCATAATATTTTTAGGGTTCATCTGTCTTGTAGCCTTTAACCATACTTTGTTCTTTTTTGTGGTTGAATAATATTCCATTGTATGGATATACCACGTTTTATTCATTTATCCATTGATGGACAACATTTCCATTTTTTAGCTATTAAGAATAATGCGGCTATGAACATTCGTGTACAGTTTTTTGGTGTGGACATGTTTTTGTTTCTTTTGGGTATATACTTAGCAGGGGAATTGCTGGGTTGTATGTTTAACATTTTGAGGAACTGCCAAACTGTTTTTCCAAAGTGACTGTACCATTTTACATTCTCACCAGCAAAAGGGTTCCGGTTTTTCTACATCCCCACCAACATTTATCATTGTCCTCCTTTTTGATTTTAGATATACTAAGAATGGGTGTGAAGTGGTATCTCATTGTGTTTCTGATTTGTAGTTCCTGCTGCATGTCTTTGTAATATTCTTTGTGACAAAATGGTAAATATACTTTAATAAAGTACTTCTGCTACATACCAAAATAAGATGATTATCTTTGAAAAAATAGATATTGTTTTCAGTTGAGCAATTGTGTGAGTTGCAAGCTGAACTAGATGCTATTTTTCGGAAACACGTTTTACTTGAAAGACTGACAAACTATGGTTATTGAGAGACTCATGTACTTAAGTGACAGATATTTTCTCAAAAATATAATGAATTAAGTGAGCCTGTCCCTTAAAGGAAAAAAACTTGTCTGTTTCCTACCAATGATAAAATTTGGGCTTTCCAGTGAAAATTAGAATTTTGGAAAACTTGAATCTACTACTATGAACTTGGTAACTTGTTAATAATTACATACATTTCTGATGAAATGGACAGTGATATTAATATTAATAAATAGGATTTTTTGGGATACTGTATTATAATGAAATATGCCATCATTTGGAAGATCTTTATGATAACTCAGTGAACCAGTAGTTTTCAGATGACCAACTCGTGTTACAAAATCCTGCATGGGTAAAAGATCCATCCGTTCAGAGTTCAAGATAGACCAACAATAAGCATGTGGAAAGTTTACCAATATAGTTTCAGATTCCGCATTACAACTGACCTTTAAGAAATTTAGCACTTGTCAGATTTGGTATAGTATCCAAGAAGAATAACCACAATTGGCTGAAAGACTATCAGATTACTTCTTTTTCCAGCCACATATCTTTGTGAAACTAGATATTCTTCATATGCTTCAGCCCAAACCACGTATTGCAACACACTGCAAAAGCAAATATGAAACTCCAGTTGTCTTCTTTTAACCTAGATATTAAAGAGATTTGCAAAAATGTGAAACATGACCTCTCTCCTCATTAAACTTTTATGTATGTTTTTGGAAAATAGTTGTTTTTCATAAAATCTTAATTTGTGTTAACATTTAATGGATTTATTGTTTTCAAATGAATTAAAATGTTAAAAATTTCTCTTCTAATTCCTAATACAGTAAATATCAAAATAAATACCCTACATTAACAAAAGCTTTTTGGGGACCTCAGTAATATTTAAGAGTTTAGAAGGAGTCCTGAGACTGAAAAGTTTGAGAATACTGGTAGAATGACAGACTTCTGAAGACATAGAAGATAGTTTTTAGAAACCAGTTTTTAAAGCTTCCACACAGTTAAAGTTATGGAGATCTATACATGTTAGAAAAACATCTCTAGAGAATTTATTTGTGATTTTGTGGATTTATATTGGTCATGAAATTAGATTGATATAAAGCACTAAGTGCTCAGTACAATAATTTATTTCCAAAATACTATCAAAATAGCAACAGTGTTTGAATTAAATACAAAATCGAATTTTTAGAATGATAATTTAGTTTATTGTATGTTGGCAAGGAAGGGTAAAATAAGCACTCCAGAAGGCCATTAAATTTGAACTTTTTCCCCAATTTTAAAGGAATGGGGAAAGAACTTGAGAAAATAAAAGTTAAAGAGAATCAGAATAAAAATGCTGCATAGTACATAGCAGCATATTTAGAAATAAAAACCAGGAAGTTGTAATTTGGGGGTAATTTGGTAATAGGAAAACTATCCCTTGGTGTACTGTCTTTTTAATTGGCAAGAAGGAAGAAATTATTTTAGGATGTGTTTTCTTACATGAAAAATCAGTAAAAAAAACTTTATCAGTGTTAGAGCATAGTATGCACAGATGAACTGCTTAAAATTTTGACACCATTGGTTTGCATTTTGCTTTTTGGTGAGTATGGAAACAATGTAACACATTTCCCAAATAAATGAGACCACACCGTTTTTTTTTACCAAGACTCTGCAATTTCTTTGACCTTTTTTCTAAGCTCCCCTTTCACAAAAATGACCTCTATTCCAACCTGTTTTAAGAAGTGAATCTGATTCAGGGCCTCTCCTCGTGAGGGGTATGTTTAGTGCCTCTTATCCCTTAGAAACCAAACCCTCATCTTCCTTGGAACATAGAGCTCATTGGGCCCCAAGCTGCAACCGCACTCACTCCCTTTATTTCTTTTCCTTGCCCACTGAGAAATGCATGCTGTTTTTGAAATTTAATTTTTACTCTATCTACCATTTGCTGTGTATTTGAAGCTAGGCGATCTTTCTAACATCTTTTCGAGTCAGAAAATTTCTCCCAAATTCAAGCCAAGACTTAACCCAGTTTCTCAAATTTTAGTTCTCTATCCAATTTTGGCTTATCCTCTAAGATTGGGTATATTTAAAACTTGGTGTCATACACATTTTAAAATATTGTCATAACTATACTGCTTGCACAGTTTTTTTATCCTGCTTAATTTTTAGTTACTTTTTTTGGTAGGGTGACCATACCTGTTAAGTATTTAGGTCAGGAATTATATTCTATTTAATTATCTATTAATATAGTTAAAAAGACGCCACATGAGAAGGAGCTGAGAGTCAAATTCACTGCCTAAAACCAGGGCCTGGAGCTTAAAAAAAAGTTTGTTGCTGTCTGTTACTCTAAGGTACAGCTTAAATGAGGCTGTACACTTACAGAAATGAGAAGAGGACATGGGGAAATAGGAGGACATCAGCAGTCTTGTGATCAGATTCTGAACCAGTCTGAACCGTTGAGCTGTTAACTTGGTGTCTAGATTTACGACATCTCCAGTATTACCTCTGAAGCCAATAAAAGACCTAGGTCTGCACTAGCGCCAGAGAGACTTGGTGGAAACACTTGGAAAAATGCCAGGCATGGAGGTATAATGCAGAGAGAAAAATGATACTCAATATAAGCCTGAAAACCAAAATTCCAAAATACATGATGAAGGGAAAATCTATGAAAGATAGCCAGTAAAATCAACAATCAAGAGATGAATTCATGTCCAATTAAAGAAAGATAATTTAAAAATCTGTGAAAGACTTTAAAATCAGTATATTTATACCTGTCAATGAGATAAAAGGAAGCTATAGCACCTTTAGAAAAGAAGTTGTGAAACAAGAAAGGTAGATGTGTAAGAGAAACAACCAGAAATCCTAGAAAGGAGAAGCATATTTCATTGATTCTAAGACACGCATTGTTTAACATTTTAACATTTCTGAGATCTGAGTATATCTTACCGACTGTGGCATGTCAGTGTTTAATTTACAGTGCTTTTTCTTTTTTACTGGTAGTGGTATGTCTTGATAGCATTGTCTAGATGAAATAGAAAAATTTGGCGGGACAAACAGGAGAACCTTTAGGCTGGACATAGAAAAAAATGAGTGAATAGTAATATACTTAGAAATTTACCCAGAATATAGTTTAGAGATAATGAACAAGTAGAGACTTGAAAGATTGAGTCACCAACATAAGATTTTCAGAAAAAGAGAGTAGAGTGAATGGCAAGAGAAGCAGTATTGGATGAGATAATGGCTGAGAATTTTCTTGTGTTGGAGATATATAGTTTACAAATGAAAATTTTGCTTCAAGTATTAAGAAAGATAAGTCCACCTCTGTCTTAAACTAAAATTTTGGAGGAAGATAATCTTAAATTTTAACAGAGAAGTCGATTGCTAACAAAGAAATTACAGACCTACAAACTTCTCATCAGCCACACACACATACCAGAAGATCATGTAGTAGTATCTTTATAGCACTGAGAGAAAATAACCAGCAGGCAAGAATTCTGTATGCAGTTAAAAATCCTACTTAAGAGTTAGAATATAATGACGATATTTAAAATAATCAAGAACTGAAAGTTTATTATTCAAAGACCCTTATGAATCTAACTACTGAAGTGTTAAGTAGAAAAATGGATCCAGAGGAAATGAGGACATAGTAGTGATTACAGTGGGTAAAAAATTAATAATTTAACTGACCATAAAACACTAGTAACTTTAAGTTACAGAAAATTTCAGAGATACACCAAAGCAGATAAATGTATGATGAACCTTAAGGTAACCACCTCGCAGCTTCAACAGTTATCAACATTCTGCCGTTCTTCTTTCCTCTCTTCCCACTGTTTAAAATTTTACTCTTGCTGGAGTATTTTAAAGTAAATTCCAGAGAGTGTATAACTTTACCCAATAACACTAATGGAGTGATTTGCACGGTGTGGTCTAGGAGTCCCAGACCCTTTTCATAGGGGTCTGTGAGGTCCAAGTTATTTTCATAATAATACCAAGATGCTATTTGCTTATTTCATTTTTGCCTCACAAGTGGTGTACAGTGGAGTTTTTCAGAGGCTATATGATATGTGATAACAGCAGATTTAACACAGAAGCTGATACAAAGATCTAGCTGTTTTTTGGGGGTTTTTTTAATTGAAGTATTATTGATTTACAATGTTGTGTTAGTTTCAGGTGTACAGCAAACCAGTAAAGGTATATATATGTATATATCTATTTCAGATTTTTTTCCATTATAGGTTATTATAAGATATTGAATATAGTTCCCTGTGCTATACAGTAGGTCCTTGTTATCTGTTTTATATAGAGTAGTGTGTATCTGTTAATCCCAAACTCCTAATTTATTCCTTCCCTCTCCTTTCCCATTTTGTAACCATAAGTTTGTTTTCTGTGTCTGTGAGTATATTTCTGTTTTGTAAATAAGTTAATTTGTATCAGTGATAGCATATATTTGTCTTTGTGTGACTTATTTTACCTAGTAGGATCTAGCTATTTTCTAAGAAGCCAGATATTAAAGAGATCTGCAAAAATGTCAAACTATTCTAATTTTTAAAAATACATATTTTTCATAAGATGTTACTTTAAAATTAATAAATCAACTTCTAAAATGTTCCCAGTTTTGATTCCTAGTATGGAAAATATTGATATACTTATATAAGCAGAGGCCCATTGAAATCTTCAAATTTTTTAAAAATGGATTTCTTCCCATTTTTTTTAACAACATAATTTACGTACAGTAAAATTCCTTCTAAAATTTTAGTGCACAAATCTGCACTTTCAGTAACTGAACACAGTTGTATAATCACCACCATAATTAAGATATAGTATCATTTTACCACTTCTCTCCATTCCCATATGCCACTTCATAGTCAGCCATTCTCCTTTACCCTTGTTCTCTGGCAAATAGGTGTTACTCACATAAACAAAAACTCTTTGAAGTCCTCAGTAATTTTTAAAACAAAGTGATTCTGATATCAAAAAGTTTGCAAACTGCTGCGCTAACGAATAAGGATTTTAAGAAACATAACCATAGTACCATTATTTACAATACCCTAAATTTATAGTTATCCTTTAATATTATTTAATAACCTTGTAATGTTTAGTTTTCCCCAAATGATTAAAAAATATCTTTTTAGAATTGATCAAGTTAGGATTCAAACAAGCACTGTGTCTTTTATTGGTTCATGTGCCTCCAAGTCTCAGCTTTTCAAATAATGGTTTTAGCAGCTTTTCATTGTTGTCACTTGGATTCATTATTTCATTAAGATTTGCAAAATGGTGATTTTTCTAATTTTCTCAGTCCTTTTGTGTTAAGCTGTGATTTTTTTCTGAAAAGATCCCTCCCTTGTTAGCTATTTGGTTACCCTGAAGCACAGTTTGTACAAGAAAGGCAGGATAAGCTATTAAATCCATTCCTTTTATTTATCTGTTTTCAGAATGAGTTGGTGTCTTAGCTGCCATCAGAGGTTCTCTCTCTCTCTTTTTTTTTTTCCCTTTGGTGTATCATTGTGAACTCATTTTTTTATCAGTTGTATTTTAATACATGGTATTCATTATTCTTGGAAATTAATATTTATATTGTTAAGAAATGGAATACTAAGCCTAAAAAAGAAATAGCGGTGTGGGACTCGTGGGGATTGGTTCCTGGGTAGAGGTTCTTGTCATTTTTAGGAGGATCAGCTTTATAGAAAATAGTTTTAGCCATTTTACATCAATTTATAATTTGGATAAAAGTAATTAAGAGAACAGAAGTGCGATTTTATATATATTTTTTTTTAAATTAAGACTGTTTTTTTTTAGAGCAGTTTTAGGTTCACAGCAACATTGAAGAGAAGGTACAGAGATTTTCCATCTACCTTCTGTCCCTAAACATGCATAGCCTCCCCCATCATGACGTCTTTCACCATAGTGATACATTTGTTAAAACTGATGAACCTACATTAATACATCATAATTACACGAAGTCCATAGTTTACATAATGGTTCACTCTTGGTGTTGTACATTCTTTGAGTTTGGGCAAATGTATAACAACATATCCATCATTATGGTATTGTAAGAGTATTTTTACTGCCCTGGAGACCCTCTGTGTTCTGTCTATTCCAAAAATGCAATTTTTAACTTCTAAACTGGGGCAGGAGGTAGAAAATTATCAATCCAACAGAAAATAGGAAAGGAGAAGAAGTATAGCAAAGAAAAAGACTAATATCAGATGTAGAAATTCAGGACAGTCCTGAAAAGAAAAAAAAATTAGTAATCCTACAACCAATAAAGTTGGTAAATTGCCTGTATAATCTTCTGGTCTTTTTTCTGTGCATATTGCATACTGTGTCTTTACACTTCGGGGTCACTTTAAAATTGCGGTCATATACACAACTTTATAACTTTTTTTTTCCAAATAATATATTGTGTGCATTTCCCAGATCATTAGTTTTCCACAACGTGATTATTTAGTTTCATTACTAAGTATTTTGGTGCGGATATTTCATGATTTAACTAATCCTCTCTTGTTAGGTGTTTAGGTTATTTTTCATTTTTTTCCTGTTATATAGAAATCTTTGCTCACACTTCTGATTATTTCCTTATGCAGAAGAATTTAAGGCTTTTATATATACTGCAGAAATGCTCTTTCACCCCCATTGTATGCGAGGATAGGGTTTTTTGTACTGGGATATCATTTTGTCAAATGGCAGAGTTTTGGGGTGGTAAAAATAGAATCTAATACATTTATTTATTATTGGGGAACTTGAACATTTTTGCATGTTTATTGTCTATTTGTGTTTGGTCATTACCCTTTCATGTTTTTTGCCTGTTTTTCCCTCACTACTGATTTGTAAGACTTTTTTTTTTTTTTTTGGTAAGATATTTTTAAAAGACCTCTTTATGTTAAGGGCATTAGTCTTTTGTCACACACCACAGATATTTTCTCAATTTGTTTGCCATTAAGTTCGTTTAGTGGTGAGTTTTAGTACATGTAAGTTCTTACTAGACTTTTTTTTTGAGTAAAATAATTTAGAAACTTTGAACCATAGTTTTTGAACTCAGTTTGTATTGATTTACAAGTCATCTGATGCAATTCAACAATTTGTGCAAGAAGTTGGGAATTTCAAATGATAATTCCTATGCCTAGAAAAATATCTAGAGTACACTATGTGCCTTTTAAAATAAATCATTTTAATGTATGTTTTTGGTCACACTTGTTATTTTCTTAGTATCCTATGGAAAATTAGTGTTCACAGATCCATGAGTAATCCTTTGACAATGATACTTCTAGAAGTCTCAGATATTTTAGGTATAATATTCAATAGTAGTATCATTATTATATGGTATATATAGTAACATTGGAATATATAATAACAGTATTATGTATCTCTGTTATTTAAACCATGGAATCTTAGAGGGGTCAACTAGTTTAACTCATCAGATGCATCTTCAACAAATGGCTGCTTGGTGTCTGTTTTTAAATACATTTCTCTTTATTTTCTGAAATAGTATATTTAATTTATGATTAACCAAATTTACCTCATAATGTAATAGTAATAATGCAAATTAGAATTCTTGATGGACACAACAGAATGGAAATCACATAATGTGTGGTTTTCATTAGTATGCCTTCTTTGATACATTGTTCTGTAGTTCCATATTATTTTTAATTAGAATAACTTTATTAAAGCTGGTCTTTACACTACTTTGTCATTTCAGTGGTTCTTGGGGACAGACTTTGTATCCAACTTTATTTTATGTGAGGGTACTTGACATGTGACACTTCATAAATCTCATAAATTCTCCTCTGATGAACAGTACCGTCATCTTGCTGGCAACTTAGATTAGGGAAGTCAGTCATCATTCAGTCAGTCCACAAGTATTTGAGTCTATACTACAGTTTTCCAGGTAATGTTTTTTAGGTTCTTTGCAACAGTGAAAGAGAAAAAGTCCCCACTCTCATAAATTTTGTGTTTTAGTGGACGAAGACAAATAAGCAAACACAGTAATTTTACATGACTAGTGTTTGAACAAAATAAAGTTAGGGTTATGGAATAGTAGGGAATATGGAAAACCATGGAGGTTGGTTGTTATTTTAGGTAGGGTGGTTAGGAAATAACCTCCTTATAACGAGGTGAAAAAGAAGTTCAGATCTGGACATTGAGGAGCCTGTCTTATTGACATCTGGAGGACAAGTAATGAGCAAAGGTGGCTGGGATTTAGTGAATGGGTGGAGTCAGAATATGAGATTGGAAGTAGGCAGGGATAATCAAAGCCATGGTAAGGAACTTGGATTTTTTTTTTTTAATATGAAAACGTTGGAGGTTTTTATGTTTTAAGAAGATCACTCTGGCAGATCCCTGTGGCAGGTGGTGATGGGGGTTGGGGGTTGGAATGACAAGAGTAAGGATAAGGCTAGTGCAGTAATAGAGGCAAAAGGAGATAGTGAGTCTGGCTACGCCTAGTAGTAAGGAAAGCCTGGAGAAAGGAGGGGTGAAGGGAGAAGTAGGACTTCTGTTGTGGCTTTGTTAAATTTGAAATGTCTATTAGATAGCCAAGTGGATGGTTCAAGTAAACAGTTGTATATCAGAATCTGGAGCTCAGGTCAAGCAAGAGATAAAATTTGGGGAGGCTTTAATGTAGATAGAAGTGACCAGATGAAAAAATTTGGGTCATAGCTTTTTTGGCTGCATGGTAGAATCTCACAGGGAACTACTATGTTTGTTTGTTTGTTTTGATTTAATTTTTGAATTTTATTCAATTTTTTATATAGAACGTTCTTATTAGTTATCTGTTTTATACGTATTAGTATATATATGTCAATCCCAATCTCCCAATTCATCCCACCACCACCACCACCACCAGCAGCCCCCCCCTGCCACTTTCCCCCCTTGGTGTCCATACGTTTGTTCTCTACATCAGTATCTCTATTTGCCTTGCAAACTGGTTCATCTGTACCATTTTTCTAGGTTCCACATATATGTATTAATACACGATATTCATTTTTCTGATTTATTTCACTCTGTATGACAGTTTCTAGATCCATCCACGTCTCTACAAGTGACCTAATTTCGTTCCTTTTTATGGCTGAGTAATATTCCATTGTATATATGTACCACGTCTTCTTTATCCATTTGTCTGTTGATGGGCATTTAGGTTGCTTCCATGACCTGGCTGTTGTAAATAGTGCTGCAATGAACATTGGGGGTGCATGTGTCTTTTTGAATTATGGTTTTCTCTGGGTATATGCCCAGTAGTGGGATTGCTGGGTCATATGGTAGTTCTGTTTTTAGTTTTTTAAGGAACCTCCGTACTGTTCTCCATAGTGGCTGTATCAATTTACATTCCCACCAACAGTGCAAGAGGGTTCCCTTCTCTCCACACCCTCTCCAGCATTTGTTGTTTGTAGATTTTCTGATGATGCCCATTCTAACTGGTGTGAGGTGATACCTCATTGTAGTTTTGATTTGCATTTCTCTAATAATTAGTGATGTTGAGTAGCATTTCATGTGCTTCTTGGCCATCTGTATGTCTTTGGAGAAATGTCTATTTAGGTCTTCTGCCCACTTTTGGATTGGGTTGTTTGTTTTTTTAATATTGAGCTGCATGAGCTGTTTATATATTTTGGAGATTAATCCTTTGTCCATTGATTGGTTTGGAAATATTTTCTCCCATTCTGAGGGTTGTCTTTTTGTCTTGTTTATGGTTTCCTTTGCTGTGCAAAGGCTTTGAAGTTTCATTAGGTCCCCTTTGTTTGTTTTTGTTTTTATTTCCATTACTCTAGGAGGTGGTTCAAAAAAGATCTTGCTGTGATTTATGTCAAAGAGTGTTCCTCCTATGTTTACCTCTAAGAGTTTTATAGTGTCCGGTCTTACATTTAGGTCTCGAATCCATTTTCAGTTTATTTTTGTGTATGGTGTTAGGGAGTGTTCTAATTTCATTCTTTTACATGTAGCTGTCCAGTTTTCCCAGCACCGCTTATTGAAGAGACTGTCTTTTCTCCATTGTATATCCTTGCCTCCTTTGTCATAGATTAGTTGACCATAGGTGCGTGGGTTTATCTCTGGGCTTTCTGTCTTGTTCCATTGATCTATATTTCTGTTTATGTGCCAGTACCATATTGTCTTGATTACTATAGCTTTGTAGTACAGTCTGAAGTCAGGGAGTCTGATTCCTCCAGCTCAGTTTTTTTCCCTCAAGACTGCTTTGGCTATTTGGGGTCTTTTGTGTCTCCATACAGATTTTCAGATTTTCTGATTTTCTGTTCTAGTTCCGTAAAACATGCCATTGGTAATTTGCTAGGGATTGCATTGAATCTGTAGATTGCTTTGGGTAGTATAGTCAGTTTTACAATATTGATTCTTCCAATCCAAGAACGTGGTATATCTCTCCCATCTGTTGGTATCATCTTTAATTTCTTTCATCAGTGTCTTGTAGTTTGCTGCATACAGGTCTTTTGTCTCCCTAGGTAGGTTTATTCCTAGGTATTTTATTCTTTTTGTTGCAGTGGTAAATGGGAGTGTTTCCTTAATTTTTCTTTCAGATTTGTCATCCGTGTATAGGAATGCAAGAGATTTCTGTGCATTAATTTTGTATCCTGCAACTTTACCAAATTCATTGACTAGCTCTAGTAGTTTTCTGGTGGTATCTTTAGGATTCTCTGTGTATAGTATCATGTCATCTGCAAACAGTGACAGTTTTACTTCTTTTCCAATTTGTATTCCTTTTCTTTTTCTTCTCCGATTGCCTTGGCTAGGACTTCAAAAACTGTGTTGAATAATAGTGGTGAGAGTGGACATCCTTGTATTGTTCCTGATGTTGGAGGAAATGCTTTCAGTTTTTCACCATTGAGAATGATGTTTGCTGTGGGTTTGTCATATATGGCCTTTATTATGTTGAGGTAGGTTCCCTCTATGCCCACTTTCTGGAGAGTTTTTATCATAAATGGGTGTTGAATTTTGTCAGAAGATTTTTCTGCATCTATTGAGATGATCATATGGTTTTTCTTCTTCAATTTGTTAATATGGTGTATCACATTGATTGATTTGCGTATATTGAAGAATCCTTGCATCCCTGGGATAAATCCCACTTGATCATGGTGTATGATCCTTTTACTGTGTTGTTGGATTCTGTTTGCTAGTATTTTGTTGAGGATTTTTACATCTATATTCATCAGTGATATTAGTCTGTAATTTTCTTTCTTTGTAGTATCTTTCTCTGGTTTTGGTATCAGGGTGATTTGATGGTGGCCTCATAGAATGAGTTTGGGAGTGTTCCTTCCTCTGCAATTTTTGGAAGAGTTTGAGAAGGATGGGTGTTAGCTCTTCTGTAAATGTTTGATAGAATTCACCTGTGAAGCCATCTGGTCCTGGACTTGTGTTTGTTGGAAGATTTTTAATCACAGTTTCAATTTCATTACTTGTGATTGGTTTGTTCATATTTTCTATTTCTTCCTGGTTCAGTCTTGGAAGGTTATACCTTTCTAAAAATTTGTCCATTTCTGCCAGGTTGTCCATTTTATTGGCATAGAGTTGCTTGTGGTAGTCTCTTAGGATGCTTTGTATTTCTGCTGTGTCTCTTGTAACTTCTCCTTTTTCACTTCTAATTTTACTGATTTGAGTCCTCTCCCTCTTTTTCTGGATGAGTCTGGCTAATGGTTTATCAATTTTGTTTATCTTCTCAAAGAACCAGATTTTAGTTTTAGTGATCTTTCCTATTTTCTTTGTTTCGAATTCATTTATTTCTGCTCTGATCTTTATGATTTCTTTCCTTCTGCTAACTTTGGGGTTTTTTGTTCTTCTTTCTCTAGTTCCTTTAGGTGTAAGGTTAGATTGTTTATTTGAGATTTTTCTCGTTTCTTGAGGTAGACTTGTATAGCTATAAACTTCCCTCTTAGAACTGCTTTTGCTGCATTGCATAGGTTTTGGATCGTCGTGTTTTCATTGTCATTTGTCTCTAGGTATTTTTTGATTTCCTCTTTGATTTCTTCAGTGATCTCTTGGTTATTTAGTAACGTATTGTTTAGCCTCCATGTGTTTGTGGTTTTTACATTTTTTTCCCTGTAATTCATTTCTAACCTCACAGAGTTGTGGTCAGAAAAGATGCTTGATATGATTTCAATTTTCTTAAATTTATTGAGGCTTGATTTGTGACCCAAGATGTGATCTATCCTGGAGAATGTTGCGTGTGCACTTGAGAAGAAAGTGTAATCTGCTGTTTTTGGATGGAATGTCCTATAAATATCAATTAAATCTATCTGGTCTATTGTGTCATTTAAAGCTTCTGTTTTCTTATTTATTTTCATTTTGGATGATCTGTCCATTGGTGTAAGTGAGGTGTTCAAGTCCCCCACTATTCTTGTGTTACTGTTTATTTCCTCTTTTTATAGCTGTTAGCAGTTGCCTGATGTATTGAGGTGCTCCTATGTTGGGTGCATATATAATTGTTATATCTTTTTCTTGGACTGATCCCTTGATCATTATGTAGTGTCCATCCTTGTCTCTTGTAACATTCTTTATTTTAAAGTCTATTTTATCTAGTATATGAGTATTGCTACTCCAGCTTTCTTTTGATTACCATTTGCATGGAATATCTTTTTCCATTCCCTCACTTTCAGTCTGTATGTGTCCCTAGGTCTGAAGTGGGTCTCTTGTAGACAGCATATATATGGGTCTTGTTTTTGTAGTCATTCAGCGAGCCTGTGTCTTTTGGTTGGAGCATTTAATCCCTTCACGTTTAAGGTAATTATCAATATGTATGTTCCTATGACCATTTTCTTAATTGTTTTGGGTTTGTTTTTGTAGGTCCTTTTCTTCTGTTGTGTTTCCCACTTAGAGAAGTTCCTTTAGCATTTGTTGTAGAGCTGGTTTGGTGGTGCTGAATTCTCTTAGCTTTTGCTTGTCTGTAAAAGTTTTGATTTCTCCATCGAATCTGAATGAGATCCTTGCCGGGTAGAGTAATTTTGCTTGTAGGTTCTTCCCTTTCATCACTTCAAATATGTCATGCCACTCCCTTCTGGCTTGTAGAGTTTTTGTTGAGAAATCAGCTGTTAACCTTATGGGAGTTCCCTTGTATGTTATTTGTCATTTTTCCCTTGCTGCTTTCAACATTATTCTTTGTCTTTAATTTTTGTCGATTTGATTACTGTGTGTCTTGGCTTGTTTCTCCTTGGGTTTATCCTGCCTTGGACTCTCTGTGCTTCCTGGACTTGGGTGGGTTTTTCCTTTCCCATGTTAGGGAAGTTTTCGACTGTAATCTCTTCAAATATTTTCTCTGGTCCTTTCTCTCTCTCTTCTCCTTCTGGGACCCCTGTAATGCGAATGTTGTTGCATTTAATGTTGTCCCAGAGGTCTCTTAGGCTGTCTTAATTTCTTTTCATCCTTTTTCCTTTATTCTGTTCCACGGCAGCGAATTCCACCATTCTGTCTTCCAGGTCACTTATCTGTTCTTCTGCCTCAGTTATTCTGCTGTTGATTCCTTCTAGTGTATTTTTCATTTCAGTTATTGTATTGTTCATTGCTGTTTGTTTGTTCTTTAATTATTCTAGGTGTTTTTTCTTTAATTCTTCTAGGTCTTTGTTAAACATTTCTTGCATCTTCTCAAGTCTGCCTCCATTCTTTTTCTGAGGTTCTGGATCATCTTCACTATCATTATTCTAAATTCTCTTTCTGGAAGGTTGCTTATCTCCATTTAGTTTTTCTGGGGTTTTATGTGTTGTTCCTTCATCTGGTACATAGTCCTCTGCCTTTTCATTTTGTCTGTGTTTCTGTGAATGTGGTTTTCCTTCCACAGGCCGCAGAATTGTAGTTCTTGCTTCTGCTGTCTGCTCTCTCTCACAGGGAACTTTTTAAAAATGCCAACAGTTTGTGTTGAGCGTCCTCCCAATTCTAATTTAATTGCTGCATTAGGCCTAGGAAAGATGTATTTTAAAAGCCCCCAAGAGATTTTGAAGTGCAACTGGTTTAAAAATTAGTAACTTAATACAGAAAGAATATAGATAAAGAAGAGATTGGAAGATAGTATCATCTTGAGCCTCAGATTATTTTCCTTGATTTTTCAAATGCAGTGTCTAGCACAGAATCAGAGGTAGTTGGGCATATGAGGAGATGACATGCCATGAGTGAGAACCAGCAGAAACATCAGACAATAGAAATAAGACTTACTGGCACTTTATATACCAAATATGGATTAAAACAACTGTTTTACTATGGTCTGGAAGGAAAAAGCCAAGCTTGAAAATTTTTAACAGAGTTTGGGATTGTGATGAAAATGACATGGGAGATTTGTAAAAGAACCAAATACAAATTCAGGAACTGAAACTTAAAATGATCAAAATTGAAGGAAATCCTTGGCTGAATCTGAGGACATTTTAAACATTTAGGGGGCAAGAAGTAGAGGAGCAACCAGTAAGGGCAATGGAAGGTGCTTCCAGCAGAGAGCAATATCCTGGAAGCCAAGTGAATGAACCACTTAAAGGAAGAGTTCTTAACTTTTCAGATATTGTGGAGTGTACATAAGATGGTAAAGAATGGGAATCCGATTGTTGTGGTTTCAGTGGAGTGTTGGGGAGAAAAGCCTGAATAGAGTGATTTAAAAGGAGATGAAGGGAAGAGGGAGTAGCAACAGTAATTACAGACAAATGTTTTAAGGGTTTTTTTCTGTTAAGAAGAGGAATGTTGAAATAAGACATGGTAGTTGGAGGTAAGCTTGAGGTCAGGGTGGGTTTTTCTGGGAATGTCTCAAAAAAAGTAAGAAATTGATGATGCAGGAAGAAGGTATAATAGAGGAAAGTTATTAAGGCAAGCAAGATGAAATAAAGGACACAGGTATAGAGGTTGGCCACAGAGAAGAGTGGGAATAATCATGTTTTAATGGGAAGGGCATGGGATAGGTCTTTGCAGATACAGCTATGTTGGTAGGAAGGTAAGGTCATTCTTGTCAGATTGCTTCTAATTTCCTTTTGTTATAAGAAGCTGAGATGGGTGAGGAGGACAGGTTTTAGAAATTTAAGAAGGAAAAAGGCATGAAATGGTCATCTGAGACAATTGCAAAGTGAAATTATTGGTGAGACAGAATTGCAGGTGTTACTGGGTGCTCAGTTGAATAATTAGTACAATTGTGTTTTTTCTCCAGTTACCTTTAGTTGCTTGCATGCAGGTGCAGGGTTAACTCTTTTCTGTTTCCTGGTAGAAAGTTCCAAGTCCTTTTGGTATTATCTCTGCCATGTTTTTGTGATCTGTTCTTCCTGTCCATTCTCATTTTATTAGTCTGGCTTTTACTGTTCTCCTAGGCTGTTGTTATAATAGTTAATTTGTTTTCCATGCCTCTAATCTTTCCTCTTTATAGTGCATTTAAAATTCTTTTTAGAAAAATTTTTTGTTGAATAATAAGTAATAATTGCACAAGGCATACATTCAGAAAATACATTAAAGGGTAATCATTAAAGAGTTAGTCTCTTTCCCTCCTTATCTTAACCCCCCAGTTTCTCTCCCGAGAGATTGCCATTGTTACCAGTTTTTTGGGTTTTTTTTAACTGTATAGAATATCTCTGGTGGAAGGATACATTTACAAACACTACCATACCTGTGTATTCTCTACCATTCCCTGAAATTGTACCATTCTTCTGCATAAAAGATTTTTATGTTGGACCTCTTAATATTACAAGTAGAGAGCTATCTCATTCTTAACAATGACAGTAACAGTATTCTATTGAACAAGTATCTTGTCATTTAATAAGATCCTTATTGGTGGGTATTTATTTTCTATCTTACTTCAAATTATACTGCAGTGAATACCCTTATACACATATTTTTTTCACCTACGGAATGTATGTGTATCTGAAGAATAGATATATATCTAGAGATTATATACATCTTTAATTTTGGAAGATACTGGAAGTTGTTCCAGTATATCCTTTACATCAGTAAACACAGGTCATGTTGTTGCCTTCTTTAAAATTTTCACTGGCTCTTCCATTGCCTTTATTTATTTTTTATTTCATTTGTATTGAGGTACAATTGACATGTAAAGTTGTATTCCATTGCCTTTAAATTGAGGTTTATTTACCACTATGTATAGAGTTCCTGCTATGTCCAGTGCTGGGCATACAAAGGTGAATAAGATACTTCTTGCACCAAAATTGTTCATAATCTAAAGATTAGACTGGGTATTCTCAGTCTCCACGTTATTGATATTTTTGACCTGATAATTCTTTGTTGTGGGGGCTGTCCTTTCCATTGTAGGATGTTTAGCAGCATCCCTCACTAGATGCCAGTCGCACCCCCTAACACTTCATTCGTGACAATAAAAAATGGCTTTAGACATTGCCGAATGTCCACTGGAGGGCAAAATTTCCCCCCTTTTCTTTGAGAACCATTGGGTTAGGCAGTCAGGTAGAAGATCCTAATGTAATGTGGTAAATGGTACACTAACATTGAACCACAGTTGGGAACAGGGAGGAGTAGAGGAGTAACCTTTGAGTTGACATCTTCCAAGGCTTAGCTCAGATACTACCTCATCCCATAGCCTTTCCTGACTCCTGCCTCCTTTATTTTAATAGCATGTTTGTGTATTACAGTTAACATGTTTGTCTTCTTTTGGAATTCAGCAATTATTTCTTATTCATCTTTTGATGTCTGTGCTTTTTTTGAGAGTGAACGAATGAAATATCAGTAATAGATACAGGATAAACATAGGTTTGTGTGGTAACATATGATGTAAATTTTACCTGCTTGCTTCTGAAATGATTAACTTTGTTCAGTTGTGTGAGATGCCTGATACTTGTTTATTTTATACTGCTTCCAATTGTGTAATTGTGTTAAATGAGTAGCTTTTTAAAGACTGTTGGGATTGAGAATTATGTTTCAGAAACCAATCTATAAATCTGTGGGGGGAAAAAAACAAGAGAAGCACAAGGAATTTAGATTTAGTCTTGTCTGCATATGAGGAAAGTTCAGAGAATTCTTAGATCAAAGAGGGTTCCAGCTGTCAGGGAAGATTTTATGGAAAAGAGAGAACTTCAGTAGAGGAATATAGATTTGTATAGGTAGAAAGATGAGGGGAAGATATGTTCTAACAAGACAAAAAGCCATATAAGTGAGAATAGAGACAATCTATCCAGAAGACAGTTTAATAGCCCAGCATTTCCCAAAAAATGGCTTGTAAGATATTAATGGGTATTATTAAATAGGTTATGAAAAATTCTCATTAGCTTATTAAAGTCTGAGAAATCCTGTGGAAAATAAACCTGACTGTTTAAGGAAAGGAAGCAGCATCCTTTTTTAGATTATGCATCTCTGGAGATAAGTATTTCTTGGGTTAATTGTGAGAAACGCTTTGGGAAAGCGGTAACAGCATAAATAGAAGGCTTTGATGTTGTCTGGGGACCAGAGACTGATAGGACATGTTTGGGTAAGAGTAGACAGCGCTAAGTACTATTGGTGAGGATTTTAATATTTTTAACGTAGGCCCTTGAAGGTTTTTGAACAAATGAGTAACATGAATAAGTCAACTCTTGGAAGATGTACTTCAGGAATATATTGGAATGGGAAGAAACTGGCACTATAGATGATAGGAAGCTGTTTCAGTCATAGAGGGATAAAGTAAGGAAGTAAAAATGCTCGACATTTCAGAAGTTGAATCTACAGGATTTAGTGATAAGCTATCTGGAATAAAAGATGAGTCCTTTATTTTAAAAAGATCATACCATGGGCAGAGTTGGGAAGGGAAACTGATCTGCGGAAGCAAAGGGATACCAGTTTTAATGGATTGAATTTGTGGTGCTAGGTTGCAGTGACTATTGGTAGTAGAGAGAGAGGACTGAGCTCAGGACAGAGGACTGGAATTCTGTAGAAGAGAGGTGATAACATGAAGTCATGAGTAGGTAAGCTGAATGAGAAAGTTATAAAAAAGAAGATTTGGGGGAGATTTGGGGGGATGGGGACTGTAAATTAATTAGATGGTCTGTTAGCATTAATAAAAATGCATGAAAATGTGTATATTTGGTACCATTTCTAAGATATTCTTTTAGGATTATAAAGTTTTAGTGGGTAGTAGATTTCTTTGGGTAGCAGGAAAACAGGTATTTCTCTTCTGATGTCTGGCATCAAAGTTTAGTTTGGATTCAGTATAGTTTTGGTTTTGTTTGTTTGTTTGGGGTTTGGCTTTGTCTTATTATTTTCTCTCAGAAAGTCGTCTATGTTGATTGCTTATCAGTTTGAGATATTATCACTTATTCTTTATTTAAGAGTTTATTTTACCCTGATTCATAATTAAGTTAGAATACCCGGCTTCAAAACAAGGATTTTGTAGGGAGGTATTAATGGTTATATGAAACCAATCCCCATATATACCAGCACACATGTATTCCCTAAGCAAAATTTGCTGTTTTATTTACATTAGTCCCTCCTTGTGATGCTCTTTTTTTTTTTTAAGTTAATTTTGGCTGCGTTGGGTCTTCGTTGCTGTGCGCAGGCTTTCTCTAGTTGTGGCGAGCTGGGGCTTCTCTTGTTGCGGAGCATGGGCTCTAGGCACGCGGGCTTCAGTAGTTGTGGCCCGTGGGCTCTAGAGTGCAGGCTCAGTAGTTGTGGCGCACGGGTTTAGTTGCTCCGTGGCATGTGGGATCTTCCCGGACCAGGGCTCGAACCCGTGTCCCCTGCATTGGCAGGCGGATTCTTAACCACTGTGCCGTCAGGCAAGTCCATGATGCTCTTTTACTGCCTACCACTTATACCTCACTGGGATACCCTTTAATTTCTAAAACTTCATGTAATCCAGCCAGTATCTTGGGTCCTCTAATAGGCTAAAATTCTTTCTTTTGATGCTTAAGTGAAGGTGGAATAGAGTGTAAGAGTTTATTTTTAGAAGAAAGGGGTTTCAGCCTTAGGCCTGTGAAAGTAAAACTTTAAGCTTTGAAATAATACCTTTATTTTGGATGAATAAATAGGCAATTGATTTTTTTTTTTTAATTATTTTATTTTTGGCTGCATTGGTTCTTCGTTGCTGCGTGCAGGCTTTCTCTAGTTGCAGTGCCTGGGCTTCTCATTGCGGTGGCTTCTCTTGGTGCAGAACACGGGCTCTAAGCACGCGGGCTCTACAGCGCAGGCTCAGTAGTTGTGGTGCACAGGCTTAGTTGCTCCGCGACATGTGGGATCTTCCGGGAGCAGGGCTCAAACCCGTGTCCCCTGCACTGGCAGGCGGACTCTTAACCACTGCTAGGCAATTGATTTTTATGTTACAGTGTTAAATGGCAGAACGTTAACTTCTAAAGGAGATAAGGAAATCTTTTCGAAAAAAGTAGAAGTATCTTTAGTTTTGATTAATGTTATTTTCCTCTCTTTTGTCCACTTTTTTTTTTTTAATTTAATTAATTAATTTATTTATTTATGGCTGTGTTGGGTCTTCGTTGCTGTGCGAGGGCTTTCTCTAGTTGCGGCAAGTGGGGGCCACTCTTCATCGCGGTGCGCGGGCCTCTCACTATCGCGGCCTCTCGTTGTGGAGCACAGGCTCCAGACGCGCAGGCTCAGTAATTGTGGTTCACGGGCCTAGTCGCTCCGCGGCATGTGGGATCTTCCCAGACCAGGGCTCGAACCCGTGTCCCCTGCATTGGCAGGCAGATTCTCAACCACTGCGCCACCAGGGAAGCCCCATAAATTATTTTTAATAATGAATTTGAGTCATTAGACTGAGCTTCCCACTAAAGAAAGTAGGTAAATGTATAATTAATTCTGGAGAGATTTCCATTCAAAATATGGTAACCTGTAGTTATCTGGTAAACTATCATTCTAAACAACTCATGCCCTGAAGGTTTAAAATTTTAGACGTTTTCTATGTATTTTTAAAGTGATATACAAATAAACATTGAAGTAGTAGATCATACTCCCAATGTTTAATTTTTTAAAGAGTTTTGTTTGTTTGTTTTTGGCTGCGTTGGGTCTTCCTTGCTGTGCATGGGCTTTCTCTAGTTGCAGCGAGTGGGGTCTTCCTTGTTGCGGAGCACGGGCTCTAGGCGCACGGGCTTCAGTAGTTGTGGCTCGCAGGCTCTAGAGCACAGGCTCAGTAGTTGTGGAACACGGGCTTTGTTGCTCCGCGGCATGTGGGATCTTCCCGGAACAGGGCTCGAACCCGTGTCCCCTGCATTAGCAGGTTGATTCTCAACCACTGCGCCACCAGGGAAGTCCTTTTAAAGAGTTTTTAATAATTAAAACTTACAAAAGAAACCCAGGTTGTATAAATTTGAGAAGATGAGCATATAGTATACTATATGCTATATGCTATTGCCATTGTATTTCAACAAATTATAACATATAGTATTCAAACAACTATCTGTTCTTCCATAGCTATTTTTTAAAAGAGTGTTTTAACAGATGACTGTAAACCAGTTTTTTTTTTTGACTGCGCTGCGAGGCTTGCAGGATCTTAGTTCCCCAACCAGGGATTGAACTTGGGCCCCTGGCAGTGAAAGCGCCGAGTCCTAACCACTGACTCTCCAGGGAATTCCTGACTGCAAACCAGTTTGGAAGAGAATTTTCTTGCAACATGAAATTAGAATGGATTAGTAGTAGAATTAATGTAGAGCTATATTTTGCACCCTTGGTGAGTAACATAAACATAGATTTGTGAACATGGGAGAAGATATGTTTATCTACTGGATGGATGATATGAAAACTGAGAATAGGATTGTGAGAGGTGAGGTTAAAAAAAAAAGTCATGTATAACTTACTACGTTTTTGTATATTTCCCCTCTTGGCCTTCCTAAGAAGACTTTAAAAAAAATTGGTCCTGAATTGCTTAGGCTAAGGAGGTGTTCTGCTTATTCCAATGATGATTCGGTGCTAGGGAGGTAAGCTACTGTAGGGATCCAATTTATATTGTGGTCACGGTTTGTTTTGAATGAAGAGCAAAATTATATCTTCCAGTTTAAATACTAGTATTATTCATAACATGTGACTTCTGGTCATCATCTTGTCTCTAAAAATTGAATCTACTCTTAGGATGAATGTTTGGTACTGTTAAGATTTGAATAGTGAGAGTTGTGAGAGCTGCTGGTAACAAATCACTTTCTTATTGTTTCTTAGAGGGCAGTCAGGGCTTTTTGAGAACTATCTTTTTGTTATTATTTTAACCTGGGGGAGTGTTGGAGGAAAACAGCTTTTACTTTTTAAAAAACTTTGGAATAGTTTTAAAGTAGTCTTTATAAATCTGAAATTAGAGAGGAAAACTAGTCTCTGCAGCTAATGGAGGAAGGGATGAATCTTAGCAAAGAGTACTGTCTGCAGTAATATCTTATATTGATGTGTATCCTTCATAGTTAATTTGAACTTATCTGTGACACTGAAGATTTTATCTGTAAAGTTCCTAACATAAGTCATCTGTGGGAGTGGGAAGTAACAGGGGAGATTTTCCCAGATTTTTAAAAATTATAGTAAAAAACACATAACATTAAATTTACCATTTTAACCATTTTAAGTGTATAGTTCAGTAGTGTTAAATATATTCACACTGTTGTGCAACAGGCTGTAGAACTTTACATATTGAAAAACTGAAAATCTGTATCCATTCCCCTTCTTTCCTCTTCCTAGCCCTTGGCAACCACCATTCTATGTTCTGTCTATGATTTTGTCTACTTTAGATACTTCATATTAGTAGACTCATACAGCATTTGTCGTTTTGTGATTGGCTTATTTCACTTAGTGTAATGTTCTCAAGGTTCATCCATGTTGTAGCACATGACAAGATTTCCTTTTTAAGGCTGCACAATATTTCATTGTATGTATATACATTTTCTTTATCGTCCCCACATTTTTTAAGTCACACTGATTTGAACAAACTACAATTAAAACCATATATTCATATGTAAGGAGGCTAGACTGCTATTCCTGGGAACTAGCCCTGGGAGGGAACTGGTTTTTTTGGTTTGGTTTGGTTTTTTTATTGAAGTATAGTTGATTCACAGTGTTGTGTTAATTTCTGCTGTACAGCAAAGTGATTCAGTTATACATATATATACATTCTTTTAAAAATTATTTTCCATTTTGGTGTATTACAGGATATTGAATACAGTTCCCTGTGCTATACAGTAGGACCTTGTTGTTTATCCATTCTGTATATAATGGTTTGCATCTGCTAACCCCAGACTCCCAATCCATCCCTCCCCCATACCCCTTCCCTCTTGGCAATCACAAGTCTGTTTTCTAAGGACATGGATTCTTTGAATAAGATGATGTCAGGCCCTTGACATTTGCCCTACATTGTGCTCTACCCTACATTGTGCTCTACCTCAGAGGTCTCAGACTTTGCAAAGTTACACACAGGTAATGTTTCCCATCCCAGTTTTCCCCAAATTATTATAATGACCACCGTAGGGTTGCCAGTATTTGGATGGAGGGACGGTGCTAGGTACGGACATTTTCAAAAGCGAGGGAACTGATTTTTAACAATACTTATAATATGGTTTTGCATAATTCTTTGTTTTATGTCCTGGCTTCACCACTTTTCACATTTGACTTCAGGCAAATGACTTAACCTCTTTGTTTTCTCATATAGAAAGTAGGGAGAAAAGTATGACTAAAACCTTAGGGTAGTTGGGAGTATGAAGTAAGTCACTGTATGTTAAGTGCTTGTAATAGTGTCCAACAAGTAGTAAATCTTATATGTTATTGTCATGATAGAGTAGAACACTGTTCCTTTTTTTTTTTTGCATCTTTATTGAGTATAAATGCTTTACAATGCCGTGTTAGTTGCTGCTGTACAACAAAGTGAATCACCTATATGTATACATATCCCCATATCCCCTCCCTCTTAAGCCTCCCTATCCCATCCCTCTAGGTTGTCACAAAGCATCAAGTTGATCTCCTTGTGCTGTGAAGCATCTTCCCACTAGCCATCCATTTTACATTTGGTAGTGTATATATGTCAGTGCTACTCTCTCACTTCATCCCAGCTTCCCCCGCCCCATGCCCTCAAGTCCGTTCTCTACGTCTGTGTCTTTATTCCTGCCTTGCCACTAGGTTCACGAGTACAGCTTTTTAAAATTCCATATATATGCATTAGCATACGGTATTGAACACTGTTCCTTTAACAGTAACTTATTTAGTACTTCAGATTAAATAAAGTGACGTTAGTATTTCACTGTTCACAGTGGTATATTAATTGCAGGTCATAGTCTTTCTCATATATTTGTGGTATGTCTGTAAAATGAGGTCTTCTGTAAGGCATATTAGAAATTCAGTCATTTCCAGTTATGTTTATATCTATGTGTGTGTATCTTACAAAAGCTTGCATTGTTTAGATTTACTAGGAAGAATACTCCTATTAATGTATAATCTCCAGTTGGGTAGAAAAGGTTTGAAAATAATTTGGGAAACTGCTGTAAAAAAAAAAATAGAAGGGGGTTGGATTTGAAAAAGATGAGTAGAGATGAAATTAAAGATTAAATTTAAGTGGGGGAGGGGGAAGGGAGCAGTCATAGAAGAGTAATGATCCAAATCTAAGGAGATAGGGTTTATGGGAAAGAGATTGCTTCATGTTAAAGCAGAGATTTTATATATATAAAGTTTATATTTGTTAAAGAAATAAAATTTGGTTTTAAAACCTTCCCCTAAAGTGTTAACCTCTTTTGATCAAATTAGTGAACTTATATTTTTAGGAATCCATATCTGTAGTTTAGAACTATCCCCTTGAAAGAAAAACTAGAAAAAAAAGACTTGGTAGCTCTGAAATGTCCATAGGAATCTAAATAGTTATGAACGTGAAAATCTAATTAAATAATGTACTCTGAGATCTTGTAGGATTATTCTGTAATTCTGTTTAGGTGATTTTTATAGCAGGTGAAACTGATTAAAGAAAAAATGTAAGTAAAATAAACTTTCAGAATCAAATGAAGTAATTTCATCAGTACTTTAAAAACTGAAGGCAGAGAACATGAAAGCCTTTGATAAGAACAACAAAATCCTAATGATATGCTATTGATAAAGGAGAATGTCTCATTTTATCAGTAGTACTGTAGTTCATACTTATCTAGTGTTATTTAAATTAAATATGCATGTTTCAGACTTGATAAACCAGTAAAGAATTTATCTTAAATATTCAGTTAGCTCTGTTGACAAATAAGTAGCAAATAGTCTCAGGAGGAAGCATTTAACATTTTCTTCTGGTAATATTTTTAATAGAAATCTAAACATGCCCTGAGTTATTAATGCTTAACTAATATTGGTTATACAGATTGCCATTGGTGCCTTCACTAATTCCATGTCATTTGTGTTTGTGTTACATATGATAAGCCTGCTCACTTGCCCACTTTTTGTTGCTTTTAGCATGCTGCTGCATATTGCTGTTTATATGTACTTGGATATGCTTGGATTAAATGGAATTGTATTTTTTGGTTTTAACTGAATATCCTTCAGAGTGGACAAGTGGCTTTAATATTCATGTAAAGAAACCATGGATTGAATAGAAAAGAAATGCAAGTATCCCTGAAAATGGTAGAGTTTCCATCTGCTGTTGATAACACTGAATCTTACCTAAATATTGTTGTGACATTATCTAATATTGAGCTATCACAGTGAACAATACATTTGTTTATCTTATATAACTATTTGTGTTTTATGATGTTTAATAATCAGTTAGAATAGTATTTACTTGTATATACTTAATAAACACATTTACGGGGTGCATGTTCACAACTTTACTAATAGTGTCGAGCAATCAAGAAGATTTGGAGACCACTGGCTTCATCCTCTTCCTAATCCACAAAAACAGCCAAACTCTTTGAAGTCATCAGTGCTATATAGTGGTGTCTATGGGAAGTTGGATCCATCTACACCCTCACCACCACACTTCCGTACGCCAGTCTCTACTTTTTTGGTATTCCTCTACTTAAAGTGTATTAATGACATGTTAAAATAATACCTTTCTATTATTTTGTGTTTGTCCATTGGCTATACAAGAAAATTAGTCTTATCTTTGTAACCATACTGTGTGTGTGTGTGTGTGTATTTTTTCATCATTTAAAGTCTCTGTTTCTCTCTCTTTTCCTTTAGCTCTTACCGAGGTGTGCAGGAAACTGGAAAAAAAATTTGTTCATTTATATATCCCTTTCACAAACTTGTTTTATTGGGGTAGGCCTTGAAAACAACTATAACTATGGCACAGAGATACTGTCAGTCATATACCAGGCCAGATGAAGCGGACATTTAAGCATTTTGAGGTAGAGAATAGATACAATCAAAAACCAGTGCTGTTAGTTTATAAAGTTCTTAAATGTATACTCAAATGTCCTTGAGAATTTGTTTCCATTGCTTACGTCTTTTTCTTGCGTTTAAAACTTGTTATTCCTTAAGTACCAAAAGTCAAGTTTAAATAAGCATATTCATTTTTATATTACTAGTGTATATCATACAGGTAGTGCTACTGAAAATAAAGGTTAGTTTACACTATTTCAGGTAGTGTTATGTGTTAAATCTACCCTTGTGGGCTAGTTTAGGACCTTCAGTGCCCTTTTTATAATGCTTGCTTTCCCCGCAGAACTCTTGGAAAGACTTGTATATACTTGTTTCTAGTTCATCTCCTTCCATTTTCTTGAATGTACTCTGGGCAGGGTTGTATTCTCACTTCTCTATTGGAACAGCTCTTGTCAAGATATTACCACATTGTTACATCCAAAAGTCATTTCTCAATCCTCATCTTACTTGACTGACAAGCATTTGACATCTTTGATTATTTTCTTCTTGAAATGATTTCTTCACTTGGCTTTTGGATACCAGCTTCCTCCTGTCTCACTGGCTTTTTTTCTTTTTTAAATCTCCTCTGCTTGTCAGCTTTGAAGTGCCTGGGGTTTCTTCCTATATATATATATATATACTTCATTCCAGGTGACTCTCAGTAACCGACTATAAATGTTGACGATGCCCAAATTTATATTTGTGGGCCATACTTCTGTTTGAACTCCAGATCCGTCAGCTGCCTAATCAACATGATCATTTGGGTACTTCATAGGTACTTCAAAACTTTCATATCCAAAAATGGACCCCTGAATGGCACCCCTCTCCCATAATTTTTTCTACCTCCACTCTACTCTGTTTCAGTTAATGGCAACTCCATCTTTTTAGTTGCTCGGGACTAAAACCTTGGAGTTATATTTAACTCCTTGTTCTCACACCTCACATAAAACCCTGCTATCAAATCTGTTAGCAGATATCTTTGACTCTGCCTACAAAATATTTCCTGATTCTGACCATTCCTTACCACTTCCTCATTAACAACTAGTCTTACGCCACTTTATCACCTCTCTACTCTCAGTGGCTTCACTCACTGAATAAAATGTAAACTTTTAGTGGCCTACAAGGTAGTACACAATGTATAACATCATATATAATCTTATCCCACCTTTACATTTTTATCTCTGCTATCTTATCACTTACTACTTTTCTTTCACATTCATTTCTTTCTAGCCGCACAGGCCTCCTTGCATTTCTCTGAACACACCAAGCATACATCCACCTTGCTCTTCCTTCTACCTGGAATACTTTCCCCCACCTTCTTGCTCCTTTGCCTCCTTCAGGGTCAGATGTCACCGTATTAGCAAAGCTTTTTCTGGCCACTTATTTAAAACAGCAAGTACTTCTCTCCTTTCACTTTCTGTCTATCCTTACCTCACTTTATTCCCATAACAGTTCACCACCACACAAAATGCTGTGTACAGTTGACCCTTGAACATGGGTTTGAACTGCTCAAATCCATTTACACGCAGAGTTTTTTCAGTAGTAAATACAACAGTATTACACTACACGATCTGCAGTTGGTTGAATCGGCAGATGTATACGGAGGGAGAACTATAAGTTACACAATGGCACTCCTAACTCTGCATTGTTCAAGGGTCAGCCATATTTACTCGATTATTTGTTCTGTCTTTTCCCACTAAAAAGGAAACTTGATAAAGACATGAGCTTAACTGTTGTTAACTTTTATCCTTAGAACCTAGAACAGTGACTGGCATATTGTAATCACTCACATATTTGTAGAGAATAACATTATGTCCTAAACTTCAAATTGACTTAATTTTTGGAGCACAGTCATCTTTTTTTTTTCTTTTGATTATGACTTTATTCTTGTACGATAAAATCCCTTAGACATTTTTTTTTCATTTTCTCTTTTTTCCCTTTAATTCTTTGTCCCATAGCACAGTGCCTGATATCCAGCAGATTCTTAATAATTACTTACTGAATATGGAAGTGTGTTGTCATGAGTTTAAGACACTGGAAATTCAAATGAGAAATAAAATGTGATTTATTTCCTGGTCTTGCTACTGCGTTATCTTAATGAGGGGTTTATTAATTTAGTATGGACTAGTGCTTAAGAGTGCAGGCTCTGGAATCCAAATGCCTGGGTTCAGATCCAGTGCAATACTTTGCTGGGAGCCCAGTCATCTTAAGGTTTTTTTTGTTTGTTTGTTTATGTTTTTGTTTTTAATTCCAGTGGTGGGAGAAGGGGCTAGTTGGTTATATAGGAACTAGAGATGAAACCACCACAAACACTGATTGACTGTCTTTAACAAATTCCCTAAGTAGTCTCCTATAGATTACTTTAAAATTTTTTATTTAGAATGATCTTTCAAAGTATAATATACACTTAGAAAAATGTGCAAATCATATGTGTGTAACTTGATGAATTTTTATAAAACAAACACATAGGAAAAATTACCACCTGGATCAAGAAATAAGATATTGCCAGCAGTTCCTCAATCTCCCTGTACCCAGTCATTACGCCTCGTAAAGGTAGGCAGTCACTGTATAGTAGTGTTTCCTGTTGCTTTGAGCTTTATTTAAATGGTATATCTGTCTCTCTATAGATATAGATATTATATGTAAGAGAGAGTGTGTGTGTGCCTTCTTTTGTTTAAAATTATGTCTGTGATGTTCCTGTTGCATGTAAGTTGTTAATTTTCGTTGTTTTAACATATTCCACGGTATGAATGAATATATTATGATTTTTCTATTCCAACACTAGTGAATATATGAGTTACTTCCAGTTTAGGATGAATTTCTGTACTTTTGGTGTCATGTGTATATGCCTTTCCGTTGGAGTGAAATTGCTTCCGTTATAGGGTATACATAGGTTCATCTTTAAAAGATATGGTCAAAAGATTTCCAAAGTTGTTACACTGATTTACACACCCACCAGCAGTGTGGGAGAGTTTCAGTTGCTCTATTACTTTGCTAACAGGTGGCCTGTTAAATAGTTTTAGCCATCTTGGTGGATGTGTAGGATGTTTCACTATGATTTTAATTTTAATTTTCCTGATATCTAATAATATTGAGTACCTTTTCATACTTCTGTGGGCCATTTTGATGGGTACTACTTCCCCTTCTCCTGAGCTTTATAAACAGTAGATTTCTAAGAATAACTAGGTACCATGTAGGCCACTAATGCAGCATGGTAAAAAATATTTTGCTATTATCTACACTAAGATATAGAGGAAGATACAAACTTGACTGCCTCGTACTGAAGACCTGTTTTTAAGGTGTCTGTATTAAATTGATAATGCAAGTTGGCAAAGAGGAATTATTTAAGATTTACTAGATGGGTGAAATTTATGATTAAGATTCTAAAATACCCCAGATGTGTATGAGCAAGAAAAATGATTGAAAATTGGGTATAACACTTGTTGGGCAAATAATTTATTGTCTTTAATGAGCACTTTGTGGTCCTGTCCATATGAACTGACTCTTTTTTTTGTTTTGAGTAAGTGATGCTAGAAAATTAAGTATCCATTTGAGATAAAATTAAATTTTTAAAATCCTCTCTATATGTATTATTTGCAGATAGAAGGAGCATAGAGAAGTAGAGGGCAGAGTTTTCCAGGTAGATTATTACCTAGACTGGAAGTTCCTCCTTAAGGAAGGGTTTGTTCATTTAGTCAGATTGTATTTTCTGAGCACTTTTGAGTGAAGCATTTATTATCTAAAGGGATGTATGAGCCAGTAAGTAGAATTAATTCTACCATAAGCATGTATAAGGGAGATGACATTTGAACTAATCTTGAAGGATAAGTAGAGGTTAGTTACATGAAAAAGGAAAAGAGCTAGAAAACAGTCCAGGCAAGAGAGGCACATACTTACGGGTGTGACATTGAGAAAGGACATGGGTTCTGACAATGATGAGAATTTCAGTATTTTAATACTGAAGTTGGAAGAGCAGTTGCGGCCAGATTGAGAAGGTTCTTGAGTACCAAGTTAACAAGTTAGTACTTAATACTGTAGAAAATAGAGAATTAGTGCAGGTAATGAATCAGGAAAGTGATGCCATTAGATTTTGTATTTAGGAAGAAGATTCTGGAAGCTCTGTAGAAGTTGGATTGGCAGAAGAGAGAGATGAGAGGCTGGGAATGGACTGACAGGACTCACCTGAAATTGATGGTTTGAGCAATTAGGTGGCTTGTAATTATCAATAAAGGGGGATGCAGGAGAAGGTTTGGTGAGTGGACAAGATGTGTTCAATTTGGACATGTTATGTTCTATGTGCCTTTGTTTTATTGGAATTCAGTAAGAGAACTAAGTTATAAGTATCCATGGCCATGACACACTCTTTAAAGATATTTTGTAGGTTCCAGTAAGAGAATTAGCAATAAGAGTAGGAATGACCTGTAATATCGTTATTCCCTCAGTCAGGTTGTATTTCATTCTTGCCCTCTCCCATCAGTTGCTTTATTTGTTGTCTGCGATTTCTTTAAATCTTCTCTCTCTCTAGACTCCTTTATCTGCTCTTAATATTATTCTGTCGTCCTTTTTCCTTGCTGTCTTGTCACAAATAATGTAAGATGAGTAGCTTTAAAAACATCTGACAAAATTCCTCATTTTATGGACTTAAAATTTATCCATCTCTGGATATGTGATATCCATATGCTGTGTCTTTTATTTAACTTGTAAAAAAGCTAATACTATGCAGTATTTGTGCATATATTTAAATGTCTTGTCGTAATGATGCAGGTGGACACCTGATTATAAAGGAACAGAGGTCAATACTCATTTATGTTGTGTGTTTGGATGAATTTTATACATATCTAATTCTTCATCCTTTCACTGAGGAAATAGAAACCATTTCCCCTTAATTTCTAGGCATCAAATTCTCTCTGCCTCTGGGGTCTAGCACAGTTCATGGCACATAGTAGCTAATCACTTATTGAATGAATGAATGTGCCTGTATCTTTTCTTCCCTCATGTAATAGAGGAAGAGGTGGCTGTGCTCCAGCAGTTAAGCCTGTAAGTGCTATGGATCATCATCCCCTCTTGACTTCTTAGGGACTTTATTCTTGTGTTTTCAGTCTCTCCCTCTGTACTGGATCTTTCTCATGAACACTTACACAGGTTCAAGTCTTCCCTGTCTTCAAACATGGAACAAAACACTTCCTCCCCCAGACTCTCTTTTTTGGTCCCCTTTAGCTTGTAGTGTCATGTTTCTGTCTCCCTCTCAAGCCAGACATTTTAAAAAACGTATCTGTACTTGTTATTAAACACTTTTTCACTTCTTGCCCATTTTCTTAGTTTCTTTCTTGATTTTTCTGCAGTATTTGATGTTGACCACTTTTCCTTTCTTTAATGTAGCACATTTTTCTGGGTATGCCTTTCCTTCACAGGTTCATCCTCTTCTGCCTGTTCCTTAAATGTCTGCATTCCTCATAGGCTACTTTCTCTTCTCATTCTACTCATAGTCCTTGAATGATCTAACCTACTGCTTTGGATGCACTCTATCTGTGTAGATCCAGCTTTTTTACTGTTTTGTCTCACAAGCTGTTCAGACTCCATGACCAACAACCTTGAATTCATTAACTGTCCTTCTTTACCTCCACCTGAACCTTCTCCAGTGTTTCCTATTGCAGTGAATGGCACCACCATCTACCCTGTTGCCCAGGCCAGAGTGCCCTCTCTTCCCATTTCCCCCCTTGATTCTTAGTTGGTAGTTTTTATGATAAAATAAATTAATTTTAAACTGTTTGAGGCATTTTTCTTGGTTGTACATTCTAGTTTTCATTAGTATAAGTTCAGGAGCTATTAGGGCACATTTGATTTTTTTAGGCTATTTTTGGCTCCAATTATTAGTGACTGGTATAAATCTAAAATAAATTTCCATTAAGATTTTTAGTTTACATAAATCAAAATAAAAATGTGTAGGAATTTATGTTTTATCAAAGATGATTATGTTCAGTGTTTGTTATAAATCATGTATTGTGGGGTTTTTTGTTTTCATTTTTATTTTTGTTTTTTTTAATTGGGGGATAGTTGCTTTACAATGTTGTGTTAGTTTCTGCTGTACAATGAAGTGACTCAGCTATATGTATACATATATCCCCTCCCTCTTGGACCTCCCCCCCCCCAGTCCCGCCCATCTAGGTCACCACAGAGCACAGAGCTGAGCTCCCTGCGCTATACAGCGGTTCCCACTAGCTATCTGTTTTACACATGGTAGTGTGTATGTATATGTCAGTCCCAATCTCCCAGTTCATCCCACCGTCCCTTACCACTCACCCACCGTGTCCACACGTTCGTTCTCTACGTCTGCGTCTCTATTCCTGCCCTGCAAATAGGTCATCTGTACCATTTTTCTAGATTCCACATATATGTGTTAATATACAGTATTTGTGTTTCTCCTTCTGACTTACTTCACTCTGTATGACAGACTCTAGGTCCATCCACGCCTCTCCAAATGACCCAATTTTGTTCCTTTTTATGGCTGAGTAATATTCCATTGTATATATGTGCCGCATCTTCTTTATCCATTCGTCTGTCGATGGGCATTTAGGTTGCTTCCATGCCCTGACTATTGTAAATAGTGCTGCAGTGAACATTGGGGTGCATGTGTCTTTTTGAATTGTGGTTTTCTCTGGGTATATGCCCAGTAGTGGGATTGCTGGGTCATATGGTAGTTCTATTTTTAGTTTTTTAAGGAACCTCCATACTGTTCTCCGTAGTGCTGTATCAGTTTACATTCCCACCAAACAGTGCAAGAGAGTTCCCTTTTCTCCACACCCTCTCCAGCATTTATTGTTTGTAGATTTTTTGATGATGGCCATTCTGACCAGTTTTGATCTGCATTTCTCTAATAATTAGTGTTGTTGAGCATCTTGTGCCTCTTGGCCATCTGTATGTCTTCTTTGGAGAAATGTCTGTTTAGGTTTTCTGCCCATTTTTTGATTGGGTTGTTTGTTTTTTTGATATTGAGCTGCATGAGCTGTTTGTATATTGTGGAGACTAATGCCTTGTCAGTTGCTTCATTTGCAAAACATTTTCTCCCATTCTGAGGGGTGTCTTTTCGTCTCGTTTATGGTTTTCTTTGCTGTGCAAAAGCTTTTAAGTTTCATTAGGTCCCATTTGTTTATTTCTGTTTTTATTTTCAGTACTCTAAGAGGTGGGCCAAAGAAAATCTTGCTGTGATTTATGTCAAAGAGTGTTTTTCCTATGTTTTCCTCTAAGAGTTTATAGTGTCTGGTCTTATATTTAGGTCTTTAATCCATTTTGAGTTTATTTTTGTCTATGGTGTTAGGGCATGTTCTAATTTCATTCTTTTACATGTAGCTGTCCTGTTTTCCCAGTGCCACTCATTGAAGAGACTGTCTTTTCTCCATTGTTATATTCTTGCTTTCTTTGTCATAGATGAGTTGACCATAGGTGTGTGGGTTTATCTCTGGGCTTTCTATCTTGTTCCATTGATCTATATTTCTGTTTTTGTGCCAGTACCATACTGTCTTGATTACTGTACCTTTGTAGTATAGTCTGAAGTCAGGAAGCCTGATTCCTCCAGCTCCGTTTTTCTTTCTCAAGATTGTTTTGGCTATTCAGGGTCTTTTGTGTTGCCGTACAAATTGTAAAAATATGGAATGCTTCATGAATTTGTGTGTCATCCTTGCACAGGGGCCATGCTAATTTTCTCTCTATCCTTCCAATTTTAGTATATGTGCTGCCAAAGCTAGCACTCATGTATTGTTTTTTTTTTTCTTTTTTTTTTTAAATTAGTTTTCTGAGTTGAAAGAACCTGTTAGTTTCACATAGGAAATGATGTTATATCATTATCGATATAAAGAAAGGTGTTTGGCTATGCTGACAGAATGATGTAACTTCCTGCCGTATCCACTCTTCCTCACCATTGCATGCTCATTTTGTTTCCCAGTCTGGTTTATAATAAAACCCATTGAAAATAGAAACTCTCTCATACTTATGCACCTCCTTCCACAATGATATTGTGGTTGTGGCCATTATAGATTTTTAGTAAGGATTGACTTTAAAACTTAAGTTTATGAGTAATAATTTCATTGTACCTACAGACAGGCATAATTTCATTCCCATAGGACCTACATTTTGCATTCCCGTAGTACCTACAAATATGCGTAATTGATAACAGGCTGTAAAAAAGACGTTTAAGGCATTAGAATTTGTTCTATTCTGAGTTGACCATTGATTTATCGACTGTTTGAACAATTATAACTGAAGTTTGAGATTGTTTTATGACTCAGCTTGCTCAAAAGAAATTGGCTTTCTTAATGAATTTTAAAAAGCAAGCTCTCATGGTGGCTTTATTCTCTTTTTGGCTTAATCTCTGATATTTAGAATAAAATAGATTGTTTTAAAAGAATAATCCACAACAGGGAGCAATGATTATGCTCCACAAACAGATGATTTTTTACTTTTACGTAGTATTTATTCATTTTACCTTAGAGAGGCTCAGATCTCATGCTATCTTTTTGGGCCAGTGGGCTGCTTCTCATCTGTATTTGTTTTCTTCTTTAGATATTAGGATCAAGGAAGAAGAACCTGATCCTGAAGAGTGGCAGCTCAGTGGTGATTCTACATTGAATACCAATGATCTAACACACTTAAGAGTACAGGTGGTAGATGAAGAAGGGGACCAACAACATCAAGAAGGAAAAAGACTTCGAAGGGTAGCTTGCACCTGTCCCAACTGTAAAGAAGGTGGTGGGAGGTATGCACACATGAAACATACTTTTCTTTTTAGACTGTTAATATCATCACCCTAATTTTTGAAATGCTGCATGCCATGTCACTTAACTAAGGGAAATTATTCATTACATGATCATCTTGTGTGTTTGTCTGTATGAGTGTGGCAGAAAAAGTTAGAGAACAAAATATGTGAAATCAAATTTTCAGTTCTAAATGCCTTTTTAAAAAAAACTAAAATTACTTAGTTTACTTTAAAAAAAAAAAAAAAGTATAGTAAGATGCCATTTAACAGGCCCATATTGGATATTAGTCTGTTTGCAAACCAGCAGTGGATTTGCCTAAATACTGATTTAAAAGTTGATTCTTCGGTACAGTAGAAACTAACACAACATTGTAAAGCAACTGTACTCCAATAAAAATAAATTTTAAAAAAAAGTTGATTCTTAGCTTGAGAATAACAGTTATATAATATAAAATAAGTTCAGAAATTGTTAATAAAGCATAAGTATTTTCCATTTTCAACAGAAATGAATAATAAGCCTTAATAATGGAATTTTTTAAAAAGTGGAACTGTAATATTTCCATTCAGTGTTTTTAAAAATAAACATTAAGAAATAATAACATGACAGAAATAAACTCAAAACAGATCAGTAATTATATTAAATGTGGATGGATTAAGCTTAATAATTGAGAGATTGACTCTCAGATCATATTTAAAAGACATAAAGTCCAGCCTTATATTGATTATAAGGAACATCTCAAATTGGTGCAGGAATGTTGAAAATAAAGGGATGGAAAAGATTTATTAGGCAAATGTTAACAAAAAGGAAACTTGGACATGGTAAGATTAAGGTGAAAATATCAAATGGATAGATAGGGATATATTTCTTAATAATATGAAGTTTTCACCAAGAAGATTTAATAGCCTTGGTACCTTTTCCCCACAACTTTGAAATATATAGAGCAAAAACTGATAGAACTCTAAAGACATTATAACCATATCCTCTAGTCATAGTGAAAGACCTTAATATACCTCTCTCAGAAATGAACTATTTAAATAGACCAGAAAAAAAAAAAACAACCCTGTTAATACAGTTAATAAACTTGATCTAATAGAGCCTCTCTGCCTTTGAGTTGATTTGTACATTGGCCAGCCCATTCACAATGGTAGTAATGACTAGTAACTCTTAATACTGAGAGCCTACTGTGTTCTAGATGGTCTTATAAGTGAGGCATGGAGAGGTTGAATGATTCTTTACAGCATACACAGCTGGGATTTGGACCCAGTTTCTCACCAAGGCCTTAACCACTGCGCTGTACTGCCTCCCAGGTGAATTTGCTTCTTCTGCATCTGATCCTTAGGCATTTGTATTTCCTACTGGTGATTATTCACCTGTTTGAAGTTTTACTTATTCTTTGAAATGTTTTGGTCAATTTAAATAAGTTAGTGTGGAATTCTGGTTAGACAACTTTTCTGAAATGTACTCTCATTTTTACGGGAACTTTCAAGATAAATTGTTCATGAAAGTCAAATCTAACTGAGGCTCAAGGCTGCCTGTGTTTTGCTTATTCTTTTCTTTAAATTGAAAATCTTTTAAAATTATTTTTATTAAATTAATACATGCTCATAAAAATTCAGAAATATAGAGGAGTTTTAAAAGAATACCAAACTTCTACCCTACTTCAAGATGACTAATGTAACATTTTTGTATATATCCTTCCAGACTTTACTCTCACTGTTTTACGTGTCTGTTTTTCTTTTGAAAATTTTTGTGATCGTATTTCCAAGTGTACATAGAGTTTGTATCAATTTTTTATGACTGTAGTATTCTATTGTATGGATGTGTAAGAATTTAACAACTTTTTTGGGAGTTTATTGTTGAAATTCTAATTCTTACACATATCTTTGCACATCTGATTATTTCATCAGTATAAGTTGGCAGTGGTGGAATTGTTTTATCAAAGGGAAATTGTCTGCTAGAAAGGTTGTATCAATTTATACTCCATCAGTGGTGTATGAGAGTATCTGTTTTCCCACACCCTTGCCAACAATGGATTTTATAATTTTTAAAAACCTTTTAAAGTCTGAGAGATGAAAAGTAATACCTCACTATTGTTTTATTCAGTATATTTTTGTTACTTTATTAGATTGAACATTTTTTGTTGTGTTATTTTACCATTTCAAAATTTCTTTTGTGAATTATTTCTTTGTCTTTTGTGAATCTGTTAATTTGTCTGTCATGTGTGCACATATTTTTTTCAGTTTTACATTGTCTTTCAACTTTGTCAGTGGTTTGCAAAATGCATTTATTTACACAAGTAAAGAAAGTTCTCACTTAAAGTTTGCAAACTTTTTTTTAAGCAGAAAATTTTTAGTTGAGATGCATTATTGTCATGCTATTAAAAGTCTTCCTTAAACTGAGGATTATAAAAATACTCATAGTTTTCCAGAACTTTTGTGAGTTCATTTTTTAATAACTTATTCTAACAATTAAAATTGAAGTTCTTAAGAAAAAAAACTATTGTTTCTTAGAGCTCATTTGAACAAAATTCAACTAATATATTCATGATAGGCACAATTGTATCATTGACAGTTGCTGCATCTAATTAATAGAAGCATAACATATAGTAAATCCTGTTCTGCAAAGGTAAGGTAGGTGGCACTTTAAACATTTTAGAATATTAGCCTTTCTTTCCGCAACAGTATTCTTTTAAAAAAATAATAGTATGTATAAAGTGGCATCTTTAGAGAACTAAATTTTATATTTTTACCTTTTTGAGCAAGGTGTAAAATATAATTAAATATTTAAAAACTGTATTCATTTGGGCATTTAGCCAATATTTATTAAGCAGAACCAGACTTCAGAAACTTTATACTCTAGTGGAAGAGACAATTTTATAAAGTAAAATAAATTCTGAAGGCGTTATTGTTATATAGGTTTTGTGTGGCTTAGACAACCTCAATCCATTTTTTAAAAAATTAATTTGTAAAATCTGTTTTCTTCCCTGTTAGCCTTTCAGTTTGTGTTCCGTTTCTCCTGTCCCAAGCAAAAGACTCGATTTACTTAACTTTTCTTAATCCCTCTACTCAGAATTTAGCTTTATTTATTGTGTCACTCTGTCTTTGCATTATTAAAATTTTGGGAGCAAGTTTAAGCGGTCAAGAAAATGAACTTAAAATTGTTAGTTTTTTAAGATCATGCAATAGGTATTAGTGGTGTAACTATATAAATCAAGAGGAAAACTTACGGTAATCTTTTACTACTTGAAGTTTGTTGATAAATTCACTTCAGTTCTCTTCCTTCACATCACATGCCATAAATCCATATCTGGCATATCTAGATCTTATCTTGAGTAAAAATTTTTTTTTTAAATAAAAACTTGGACCTCGGTATTGGACTTTTTCCCTTATATTGTATATTTTTGTGTGCCCTGTCTCCATTTTTTTTTCTTAGTTGCCTGTCCCATTTTCAGACAATGAGTATGTCTTGTTTCCTTATAATTCAATTGATAAAAACATCTTTCCCTGGATTTTTGGTTCTTTGGGAACTCATATTTGTTGCTGTAATTTGTTACAGTCTTGTGCTTTGTTCGTGCTCTCAAAGCTAAATTTTGCTAAGTTAGTAAAATAGCACTTTTGAATTTATAAAAGCACATTGATTCACCTGAGTGGTAGGATTAGAAGAGAGGCAAGTTATGAGTGTAGAGTGAACTGAATTGGGTTCTCTGTGAAATTGCTATGGTGAACACAATATGTAAAATCGGTTTGTACACCAATAGCCACAGACATTGCTCTTTTTCTTAGGGCCATTTAAGAATAAAACAAATTTAAAAAGCTAAATTAAATGGAAATATTATTGGCTTTGGTTAAGACTTTGGCATTGCAGGTGAGCCAGCAAAACCTGTTTCACTCAACTCAGCTCTTTGAAGAGAGTTGTAGAAATTGGGGGTGGACTGGAGCAGAAACTAGAATTGTGTTAGATTATGACATCCTTGCCCTTGAGACAACAGCATGACTCCTCCTTGTCTTTACTTATGCTATTCCTCTGCCTGGAATGCCTTCCCTCCTTTCTATCTAAATCCTACCCACCTCCTCCACGAAGCCTTCTCTAACTACTGGAGCCCACATTGATGTCTCCCTGTTCAGAACACCTATGGCATCTAACAGCCAGCACTGCACCGTTTAGCACTGTTTGTCCTATGGCAATTTCACATGCTACTGAGTGTGAGTACATTAAAATATAAATGTGGGGAAATATGCATTTTTCCAGTAAAATTTGAAAAACAATAGGTATATTATATACAGGAGGATTTGCAGGCTTACGGAAGGTTTAACAGGCTATACCTAGACTGTGAGATTGTGGGAGGAGGGGAAGTTGGGGGGGTCTTAAATGTACCTTTTTGTAATCTCAGAGAAACTGCAAAGTTTATATAATATGATTTTGACAGTTGATGAGTCTAAAGTGTCATGTTTTTTATAAACTCATTTGTTTTTATTCAGTAACTAGCCTTTTTCTTTTTTTTTGAGGTTGAGTAAACATTTTCTGTAGTGTTTAATATGATTTGAATATCAGTTCTGGAATCAAAAAAGTTTTCTTCTTGCTTAGGCTAAGATACCTGTGTTCACCCATCTAATAAGCACATATCTTCTAAACCCTGTTCTTGGTATCAAATACTGAAATGTAACAGATGTCAAATTTTGCAATGTGGAGAAACTGCATTTTATTATCTCTGATTTATAATTTTGGGTATCTTTGCATGGTTAATAAGGGAATTTTAACTGTAAAGATAATTTTAATTTATTTCATGTAGTTCTAGGGATCTAAGACAACAGCTTTGTCTAGATTTTTTTCTCTGATTTTCTCCAAGTCAGTGTATATTCAGGATGCGGCCATACAAATATGGGAATAAATAATGCTTATATCATCTTAAAGTCTTCTTAAGGTGCCTTAATTGTACCTATGATTAGTTATGCATTTATTGTTGGTTTATTACTTTTTAAATTAGGTGACATCATGACTCTGAATAGACCATGTAGTTTCCGGTACAACTAATTTAATTGGATTGGGCCTATGCATAGAATTTGGGAATGGTTCTGACCGAATAATAAATAACTTTACTATATACTCTTTATGTATGAAATGTTCTTTTAAATTATATATTTCTTTAGCATATTTACATTTGGACAACACTCACATTAGTTGTGGAGTAAAATGAATATGTAAAACTTACTAATTTTTCTTTAAATTAATTTTAAATGGTCTTGGTTTCTGATTGACCTCACGGTGATAATGTCTTCTATTTGAAATTCAACATGGGGAGTATGATATGAGTGATAATGTCCATTTGAATATTTTCATATAAGTATATATTATTCTGTGTGTGTTTTTTAGAGGTACCAATCTTGGGAAAAAGAAGCAACACATTTGTCATATACCAGGATGTGGTAAAGTCTATGGGAAGACCTCACATCTGAGAGCTCATCTGCGTTGGCATTCTGGGGAGCGCCCTTTTATTTGTAACTGGATGTTCTGTGGTAAAAGATTTACTCGAAGTGATGAATTACAGAGGCACAGAAGAACACATACAGGTTACTAATATTTACTTTTAACAGACAAAAGTTAATTGTAAGGCTACATACTACCTTGAATTTTTTTTTTTTTTAAGCATACCTTACTGAACTGAATCTTTTAAAATAAGACCAATTACATCAAATTTCTATCTTCAGTAACACCAATTTCAAAACACTAATTCCAAACAAGCCAGTATGGCTTATCTTACAAAATAATGTTTTATTTTATACAAACTTTGGTTAGCTTTTGTTTTCATACTATTCAGTGTCTTAAGCCACATTTATCTCATCATTGTTAATTACGTTAATGTTTTAAATTAGTTGTGTGCTTTTACTCTTGATCATTATCTTCTTCCTCCTCCTTAACACTGTAATAAAGAATAATTCCTTTTCCTCTGATAAATTCAGGCATTTCACCCTTTCTCTTGTTTTAATATGTGTGAGGTAAGCAAAAGATATTTCACTGAGGAATAACCAAGGCATTGTTGATGTGAAGGCTCTTTCATTTAATTGTTTTAACACATAGTGTCGTGTGGTTGTTACATGAAATGGACCTAGGAATGACCCAAATTGAATTCTAACTTAATATAACATATACAGATAGTTTTCTTCTACTGCCATGTAATGATCAAGGTGTTCATCAGTCTATGGTCAATACTGAAGAATTGAAAAATATATAATGCATTTACAAAGTTTAGAGAGCTTAGAAGAAAGAACTATGGTGAAATGGTGGACAATATGGATTTTGAAGTCTCTTAGATCTAAATATATAAAATAACCCATGAAGTATGTAGTATTATGTTACATGCTCTACTCGTTTTAATTTCTGTCTCATCAGGTAGGTAGACAGATGAGCTTAACCTGTTTGAAACTGCAATGGACAATATAAGAAAGTAGATAAAGTGTGCTTGGAGGCAGAGATCATTATTGCTGGGATAGTAAGGTATTTTTGAGCATTGGGCTGGGGTAGACCTTAAGATGGCCCTATAATAGAATTTTCCTCAGTGGAATTTTATCAGCAGGATATAAAAAGAAATAATGTAAAAGGGAAAAAAGGTCTATGATCAAATAAGTGTAGGAAACACTGTGTTAAAGAGGGTTACTATACAAGTACCTTCAAGGAATGCCTCTTAGGACCTTTAGTAGAATGTTAATGAGCACTGTACTTCTCCAAGTCAGGGGAGGTAGTGGCAACCTCTCATTGTGCCATTTTGCCATGGAGTATGTCTCAGGACCAATGTTCCAAGAGAAGCTTTGGGAAATACCTTCCCAGAAGAATAGAATATTATATGAATAGAAGAAGTGAGAGATTGTTTGTCACGAGTGAAGATGAGATTTTATTTAACACATTTCTGTTACGTAGGATTGAACCACGTTATAGAAGTCATTGGAAGTTAGGTAATGGAGAGTCTAAACTGTTTAGTTATCTGCAGGTTACTCTTGCATTCCCATACCACTTAATTAGTACAGTGGTGAAGTTTTGTACTGTAATAAAATTTGGTATTTAAGGAAGATTTGTCTGGCATTGATTTGTTGGATTGGAAAGGGAGAGACTAGCGTGCCATTGTAACATAGTTCAGGCATGAGGTCTGATGAGGACCTACTGAGAGGAGAGGTGCTGGAACAAGAGATAGGTAAGAAAGACATTTTGAAGAAAATAAATTAAGAAAATACTGGATTTGTTGATTGATTGAGTTCTCCCTAGATTCCTTGTAGGTTGGCCTTTTGCCTTATCTTCTACTAATTGTCTTACATAGTAGGTCTTCAAAATAATAGAAGTTCTGTCTGTCTTTTGTGTTTAAAAAAAGTATTTTATTTATGCTGGGAAATAAATTTAGGCATCATGGAGTCTTATTAACTTTTAACATCATGATGTATTAGGCTTGCTCTTGATTATTCCAGCTGAAATCAGGTCAGCTGGCCATCTCCATTATTCTTGGGACTACTCAGTCTTTATTAGACTTCAAGCTTGTGTCTTGGCTTTAATCTAGAAGTACTCTGTGTAGTTACTTGAATTCGCATTTAAGAGTTGAAGGTTGAGTATCAGGGATCTGACATGTTAATAATACCTTAAATATAGCTTAAAACAGTGTATTTTTCTTTAGAGAAGTATGCTACAGATAGTCATTTTTAAGCCGGTATCTTGTAACAGATGTTTCAAAACTATTAGCATAGTTGAGGTATTAAATTCTTATCTGAATATCAGTGTATAATTTAATAAGTTTGAAGATTGCTTTTCATCCAGAAATAAAGGTGACAGATTTATTTTGAGGAAAAATATTCTATGAGAGAAATCTTGCAGGGACAGCTCATGAAACTAATATAGTTCTAATTGAACTCTGCTCCCTGTCCCTAACTGTCAGTGTTGGCTTATTTTCTTTCTCAGGGAATGATGAGTCTATTAATGTTAAATTTAAAAGACTAAGTAACTTAATTTCTTCAACAGGTGAGAAGAAATTTGTTTGTCCAGAATGTTCAAAACGCTTTATGAGAAGTGATCACCTTGCCAAACATATTAAAACACATCAGAATAAAAAAGGTATTCATTCTAGCAGTACAGTGCTGGCATCTGTGGAAGCTGCACGAGATGATACTTTGATTACTGCAGGAGGAACAACACTTATCCTTGCAAATATTCAACAAGGTTCTGTTTCAGGGATAGGAACTGTTAATACTTCCACCACCAGCAATCAAGATATCCTTACCAACACTGAAATACCTTTACAGCTTGTCACAGTTTCTGGAAATGAGACAATGGAGTAAATATTACACAAATACTTATTCATTGTGGTTATTTTTATACAGTAGTGAGAAGAACATTGTTCCTAAGTTCTTAGATATCTTTTTATTGATGTGCAAAAATTTTTGGATTGACAGTAACTTGGTTATACATGACACTGAAATGCCTTACTTTGTATGATATTCCATAGTATATTAAAAATGGTAAAATTGCATGGGTTTTGTAGGTACTTTTGGAATCTAGAAGAAATGAAATTTTACCAAGTTATATAAAGAGAAAATTGAATTTAACAATGCGAATGGTAGTCTAACCAAATGCATCAATCCTGTGTGGTTTAGTGTAAAAATGAGAACATGTTGGTATTTATCTATTGTAAGATAAAAAAAAAAGTTGGTGGGTGAAAGAAATCATGTTATGATAAAAAAAATTTTTGTAATTTTCTTGATGACTGGAATTTTTATTATGCATAACTGACAAATCAAGTTTCCAAGCAAATGTTACATAGTGTAGGCTTTACTTAGCTTATCAATTTGTCATTTTGAAGCTAATTATTTTAATTAGGTTAACTATGTACAATATTTTAAGCATTACTCTTGTAAGATTTTGAAAACTACATTTTAACATGGAACTCTAGGGATAGTCACCTTTTAAATCCTGTTGAAAAGCCATGTTTAAGATTTAATTTGCCAAAATAATGTCTTGTTAATATTCTTTCAATAACGAAGTTGGGCAATATAACCAATGTTTAAAAAAGTTTAAAATGTATAGGTTGAGGCATTTGGGTGGTAAGAAAATGTTATAGTGAATTATCCCTTTTCTTGAGTATTGGAGGACCAAAAAAATAAGGTGTTATTGCGTCTTAGCAGTGATTTTTTTTTTTTTGAATCCAATCTTGTTTCCAAAAACCACATGTCTGCCAGGGCCTTAAAAGCCATCATGTAAATTACCAGTGAAGTATAACATATGCAAACATAACAAAATCACTTCCATAGTGACGATACTCCAACCATATGGATATTAGTCATAGAGAACTAGAGGTTTTATGATATTTTTTTAAGTGTTTTTTTTTTGTTTGTTTTATTTTTGGTCTAGGTAGTCAGTCTGCACTTAAATATCAACCATTTTCCTTTTTTGCTTTTTCCCTTAAAATTTATATGTATCCAGTACATTTAATTGAGAAATGTATGTTTTTTATTATGCTGTATTTTCTTTTTATTTTTTAATTATTGTTTATATTTTCAATTATTAAAAAATGTACAAAATAAAGTTTCATTGCTGGTCTTGTAAGAGCTATACAATTTTCCAAAATGTATACCTATAACTGCAGCAGTTCACTTATTTCAAAAATTTGGGATTCTGTTCATTTGTTATTCTTAAGACCACCTCAAATTTAAAGGCTACCTTATTGTACGTTTAAAGTGTATTATAACAGTGTGGTAGTTAATAAAACACTATTTTTTTTTCTTTTGAGTTTGTTGTATTCCTATGCATTTAAAATAATTGCAGTGGTATGGGGTAAGAAAATCAGTGTGGTTTATTTTTCTTAGCATTTTATTTGCAGATTCTTGATTTCAGATGCTGAGATTATTGTAAACAGGTATATTTACTTAAAAAGGGAAGAGTAGAGGCTCTAGCAGATTACTATTTTTTTCGCCTAAAAATGAACTTATTAAATAGAACTTTTGAAAAAAATCTTTTAGCCCACTTTGATTCATTAGAATTTTATCAATCCATTTTGCAAACCTTGTTTTTCCTTTGTTTGTTTCCTGTTAAAGCAATGCAGGATATTTTGATTTATCAAAAACTTGAGTTTACATGAAGATTCTTGAAAATGATAGCATAAGACAAGCTTTGGTAACCATGGCAAGAGTTATTTGAAAGAGTTATGTTTTTGAATTTATATATGTCTAATCGTAAAGGCAGGGTAAGAGGGAAGGAAAAACTAACAGGATATTAATATGACTATTTTAGATATTTTAAAATAAAAAATCCAGTTACTTTCTACGTGTATACAGTGGGGTTAAAGATTTCCATTGTCTGTTTTCCAGGCCCAATCTGATACTGTCAGTAATATCTTTGAACGCATAGGACAACGCTAGATACACATATAAACACAAAGTTTTTCTCATGTGAGACTTAAGCTTGTGACGTGAAATAGGAAGTATTACTTGGAATCATAGAAATTAATGAATGTACATCTATTTTGAAGTTACATGGTTAGAATTTGAATCTTCAAACTCCTGTAAATAATTTCTAGAATTTAAAAAATTATTTAGGTTGTGTGAAGAGGATTATGTGAGGAGGTTGCTCACTTGAGCAAAAACCCCTGTTAAGTCAGGAGATTAAAAAACTTTTTAGAGTGTGATAGTAGAGCTGTTTTTAATATTGAAAATTTATAGTAAGCTTATAGAGCGTTTTTGATCCATGAGTTTCCAAGCAAATTTTATCAGTTCTTAGAACATGAATGCAATGAAGAAAGTAAGTAGTCTTAAATATTATTTAAATAAGTTTTTAGATTTTTTTGAGTGCCCACCTGGAATATACCTGTGAATTTTGGATCTTTACCTAACAAAGAAATGAAAGTTAGTGTTCAACCTCAACCAAGGTGATTTTAAATACTTCTTGATTTTTATTGAAAAAATGTTGAATATACTCTGGAAACTTAATATTTGAAGAATTACCCTGAAGTAATTTTTTTCTAGTTATAAAATCTATTAGTGTGTATGGGTATAATATTTCTTAGTGTAAGTATATTCTTCAGTAAGGTGTTTTTGGCAATTGCCTTATTTTTGTAAAGGCTAGAGTTAGTGCATATTCAGTATATTTACATACAAATAATTCCTGTTTATCAGAACATGCTCTTCTAGTGGACTAGGTGTCTATATACCTCAATTTAAAGAAAATAATCCTTAAGAAAATGTTATTTTCTGTTGATTGAGACTTAATGCCTTTGAAAAGTAATTAAATTACTTTATTAAATTAAAAGTAATTATTAAATTACTTTAATAAAGTTTTAAAGACATACACCTATTGCAAAAGGTCAGGTGCCCTGTAAGTAACTTTGGGCAAAATAATGAAGATGCTTAAGTTATTTCAGAATAGTGAAAACGCTTAAATAGTAAAAATACATGTACATGTAATTTGAAGGCATGTCAAACATACTTCATAGAAAATAGTTCTTAGCCAGTATTGTTCATCAGAAAATGCTGGGGCCATTTAAAAATGTCCACAGGCCTAGCTTCATTCTTGACCTAAATCTACATTTCTGGAGATGGAGAGTACACACACATGACCCGTGAACGGCGGTGGGTTTGAACTGTGGGGTGTCTGCTTAAACGCGGCTGTTTTTCAGGGGTAAAATACGGCAGTGCTGTACAGTCTGGTTGGTTGAGTTCACAGATGTGGCTGAATCAGGCATGGTGAGGGCCATAAGTTATATGTGGATTAACCCCCATGTTGTTCAGAGGTCAACTGTATGTATTTTTAACAGCTCCTCAAGTGGCTCTGATAAACACTCCTGGGTTAGAATCACTCTCAATAGAGCAAGCATTCCTTTAGTATCTTAATTGTAGTAAGGATCCTATTACTGACTTACTCATGATTCCAAAGTTTTTGTTTTATTAAAATTTATATTGTAGTCAATATTGTTTGAAATGTGGGGTTATTACTAGTAACATTTGGTTTTAAAGTATTGTTGGTCATGCTCCCCTACTAGTAGACGATTTGGTTTTCATTTTTAATTATGTTGAGTAGACAAGAATAGTTTTCAGTGTAAGAACAATTTGTTTTACTAAATAGTATTTTTAAAACTTTTTGCCATGAGTGAGCAGTAAGTCTTTTGTAGTCTGATAATCACAGAACAAAATTGGTCGATATCTTGGGAACAAGATTTGATACTTTAGTGAAATCATGTTTTTTATTTAGTGTTGGAGACACAAAGATAATACTGACTTGGCCCCTTGTTCAGGCAGATTTGTATTATAATCAAATATATTGTAAATACATGCTAGTGGCAGATAAAAAGCACTCTAGAAACTTAAAAGAGGGAGAATTCTGCATGGAGAAGTTGGGAAATTCAGGCAGAAGAAATGGCTCTAGCAAAGGAACGGTGCGATTTTGCTATGGATGATAGGGGAAATTGTGAGAGATGGAGTGGGGACGTTTTGGAGGAGGGGCTGTCAAATTGAAAAGGAGATCAGATTTTAATCTTTACCAGTGGTTCCTAATCTTTTTGGGATCATAGGTCTTAGAAAATGCACATTTAATTCATTGTAGTCTAATGTTAAAACTGTTCAAACACTACATGAGGATTCATTTGAGCAAAGTCCTGAACCTTGGAAAATAGCCACATTAAAGGAACTGGTGGAGAAAGAGGAGTCCTCAAGGAGGCTGACATAGAAACTGAGTGTCAAGATGGTGATGAACATCAAATGCAGTAGAGAGGTCAAGTTAGATGAAAAGAGAAAAGATTTTGGCAATAAGGAGTTGCCAACTGATCTTTGTTAGCAGTCGGGTCAAAAACTGAGGACACAGGGAAGAGGCTATGGAGACAGGAAGCATAGGATATTCTAAATTAAGTGGTGAAGAGAAGAAAGATGGGCAGATGTGTGGCTCAGTCAGGATTAAGAAAATTGTTGGGAAAATTTCTGATTATATAAGTGATACTTAATATTGATAAATATTAAGAAAATAAGAGTATGAAGGAATTTAAATAACCTGAGCTACTCAGAGATAACTTATTTCCTTTGAAAATGCATATCAGTTGGAGTTGAAATTTAGAAAAAGCTGCATGATTTGCTGTCATGTAACATGATTTATATCGGTTTTTTAAATTATATATTTAAGATACATGATGTTCTGAAAAAGGAGTCTATTGCCTTTAGCCTTCCTCTCCTCACCCCCCAGCTTTTTAACAGCCTTGCTTCTCTCCTAAATCCATATTAAGCTACATACTATATGGTGTGATATTGGGTAGGTTTCTTATCTTCTTAAAACCTAATTTTCATCATCCATAAAAAGGGGATAACTAACAATAGTATCCCTCATAGGATTGTTGCGAGGATTAAAATGTAAGCATTTAGCATAGTTCCTGGCTTACGGTAGGGACTCAATAAATGATATCTTCCCCTATCCCCCACACGATTATTAACTCTGGAGATTTCACTTTTCCGTAGTGAAGGGACCAGTGTTTTAGGATGTCCATTGTTTAAATACGGTTCATGCATTGATTTTCAACTTCAGAATGAGGGGGAGTTTTCAAAGCAGAAATCTGAAAAGAGAGCTATAGAATCTAAATTGATAGTGGACAATGTGTCTGAAGTGACTGCCTCATCAGAAAGGATGGAATAAGAAGAAAAGAAGGAAACACAGAAATTACACCCTGATAGAAAATTCTAGTTTAACATTTCTAGGAACCAGCCAAAGAATCTTTAGGTTCATTTTGATTGAAAGGTAACATTTACAGTTTAGTGGTCCCAACCTTAAAATTGGAAGAGGTCATCAAAGAAATGCAGCTTATTTCTCCAAAAAAAGTCTAAGCCTCCAATTAATAGGCAACAGTGAAATAACAGGAAATGTTAGGGTAGATAACTTTTAGGATATCTGCCCAACTTATGTCCCATTTTCTGAATATTACTTCCTGCCACCTTCAGGGGCGAGCTGTTTAGATGATTGGACAAGGAGCGGACATCTGGTCAAATTTGAGCCAATTAGATGATTTCTCCCAGGAGTTCGGAGTCGGAAAATGATGTCTTGGGACGTTGCATTTGGAACCTGCGTGTGAAGCAGAAAGAATAAATCAAAGATGAGAGACCATACAATCCCAGAAGAAAAAGATGAAGAGAACGGCTGCCTTGATTCCTGATAACTTTGGTTTTTGTTCCAATGTTTTGTGCCTGTGCATTTCCTGTTCCTGGATTCCATGAGATACCCTCAAAACCTTCCAGAGACTCCCCCACTTGTATCTTCAGGTTTTTCTTAAGTTTGAGAGGCTGTTACTTGCTACCAAATAGTGCCAACTAAAACATCTTGAGATACAATTCCTTCTTGAATAAAATACACTGGTTGAAACGGTTGATGACTTGGTGCTGTAGAAAATACCAACGAAAAGTCATGGTTAGTGCCAGATCAGTTAGGTTTAGATGAGGGAAAACTCAGCGTAGAGCCTGAATGAGTCAGAAAGGGTGAGCTTTGAAGGGCCAATAAGATGCGCCCAGGAGAACTGATTAAAAGGCCTAGAAGTCCATCTACAGTCTGAGGATACTTACCAGAGGGCTGTGTCTATGTTTGTGTCTGTGTTTGTGGTCTTACGGAGCACTGACTTTTTGCCAGCATTAGCTTTATGGTTAGTATCTCCCACCACATGGTCTTTATATTTTCATGACGTCTTCAGACTCAGGTGCAGTTTGGTTCACTTTTAATTGTGTGTACCCAATTACTTAGCTTCCTCCCATCCAGATCCTTTAAAAATTCTTAGTTAATTGCATCTTTCCCATTTTTACTGTTGGTAACTTTGTGTGGCTTTTTCATCTTGAATCATTTAGTAAAGGTGAAAACTTTCACAGTATAACATAGTGCATAGATTTTGGACTTGGGCACACGTGGGTTTATGTCCTGGCTCTGCTGCTTACTAGCTGTGTGACCATGGATTCTACCTTTCCACCCTGGGCCTCAGTTTTTAAAAATGTAAAATGGGGGTAATAGTAGCATCATCTTCATAAGGGTGATGGAGGAGATGAAATAAGTTAGTGCATGTAAACCACTTCCCACAGTGCCTGGCACGTAGTTAAGTATTAGTAAATGTTAGCCTTAGAGAAATCAGTAATCTTCCTACACTTGGAAATAATTATCCCCATCTTGTATTAATGTGTTCATTCACTTAGATCCACCTAGTTTTCTGTCAGCAGACATTAACAGAATTGCTAGTATTTGTATTGTGCCTTTTTGATGAAGTATTTCAAGTATATAGAAAAAATATAGAAAACAATATAACAAATACCTGTGTATCCAGCTTTTACAGTCTTAATCCAGCTTTTACAGCTTTTACAGTCTTAATCATTTTACACATATTTGCTTGTTTCTTTTAAAGAAAACGATTATAGCTATAGTTGAAATCTATATAGTCCTGTCTCATTCCATTTGTCTCCTTTCACCCACAGGGGTAAGTGCTGGTCTGGATTTGATGTTTATCAGAATGATACCATGAATGGTTTTAAATGCTTACTGTATGTGTGCATATATAGGGTTGTTTTCATGTTTTTGAAACTTTATATAAATGGTATCATACTGTACATAATCTTTGGGCACTTGTTTTTGCACTCATGTTTTTGAGATGTATCCATGTTAACACATGTTCCTCTAAACTTCATTTTAAATGCTGTAGTTCTTTGAGTATATCACAGTTTATCCATTTTCTTGTTGATGCACATTTCAGTTATTTCCAATTTTTGTCTATTATAAACAATGCTGCAATGAAATACTTGACATGTTTCCTTGTGCATGTGTGTGAGTGTTTCTCTGAGGTATGTATCTAGAACTTCAGTCACTGGTCAATAAGATATTCTTATCTTCAAATTTACCAGATATTGCCAAATTGATCTCCACGGTGTATGTGCCAAATTCCACTCCTAGTAACAGTACATAGGAGTTCACATTTTCCCACACTCTCCCCAAATCCTTGGACTTGGCAGATATTTCTTTCCAATGAAAAAAACAATGCAATTTTATTTTGGAGTCTGACAAAGTGCTTTAAAATCCATCTGGGAGAAAAACAAGCAGGTGTAAAAAGTTAAAAAGGAATCAGAAAAACAAAGCCATGTATATATAAAGATATTGATACCAGTAGGCATAACCAAACATAATGTTAACTATAGCAGAAACAATGCATGTTTTTCTTACTGGTTCCACCACTTAACTCTCATTCAAGAGTTATATAAGAAAATATACTGTTTCTTCACACAGTATACAACCCTCTTGGATTGAATATTGGAAAGAAGGCTCAGGCCTAGCTAGCTGTTTTCCATGATGTTCACTTCTCCCAGGGGCTGGGAGTATAGTCTCCTGCGCTGTGGCCTCTTGCCCTGTTTTCTCCAATTCTTCCCCCTCCATCTCCACCCATATTCCAACTCAAGTAGTCATAGATCAGCCCATCAGCTGCAGAAGCCCACTTCAAACTGGGGAAATCCTTTCTTGCAGAGACCCCAGTGTTGCCACTTAAATATATATATTTTTTATATATATATATATATATAAAAAATATATATAAAATATATTATATATATATAAAATATATATATATAATATATTTTATATATACATTATATATATATATCTCCATCCCTACATGAATGATATGAAATAATTCATGATTTTGATTCTGATTTCTCTGTATTCTGGTGAGGTCGAGCATATTTTTGTTACGTTTGTAACCCATGTTTCCTCTGAAAGGAATTATCTATTTGAATTCTTTGCCCATTTGCTTTTATGGTTATTTTTATTTTGCATTGATTTTTAAGCATTCTTAATAATAATAATATTCCAGATACATATTATTTTAGGTATATATGGGCAGATAATATCTTTTCCTAGTCTGGCTTATCTTTTAACTTTGTTTATGGTGTTTTGTATGTGTGGTAGTGTTCTACAAAAGTTTTATTGAATCTATGTGTTGTAGCTCTTCTGTCTCAAATTCTCTGCTGTCATAAAAGTATTTTTCTCTAAAAATTTTCTTATTTTGTCTTTCAGTTTGGCTTATTAATCCACTTTGAAATGATTTTTGTTTATGGTGTGAAGTTCCTAATACTTTCCATGTGGATTACCAGTTGTCTCAGCACAGCTTATTGAATGGCCCAACTTTTCCCCACTAATTGTAATGCTACCTCTCATTTATCAAGTTTCCATTTGCATCTGGGTCTATTCCTTGATTTCTTTCTGCCTTTCCTGTGCTGAGACCATACAATCAATACCATGGGTTTCACTTTTTTTTTTTTAATTGGAGTATAATCGCTTTACAATGTTGTGTTTCTGCTGTAGAACAAAGTGAATCAGCTATATGTATACATATATCCCCCCACCTTGAGCTTCCCTCCCACCCCACACCCCGCCCAATCCGAGCCCTCTAGGTCATCACAGAGCACAGAGCTGAGCTCCCTGTGCTATACAGCAGCTTCCCACTAGCTATCTATTTTACACATAGTAGTGTATATATGTCAGTGCTACTCTCAACTCGTCCCACCCTCCCCTTCCCCCTGTGTCCACAGCATGGCTTTCACATCTTGATGTCTGGTAGGGCAGGTCTCCTCCGCCCCCCCCTTACCTGTCCTTCAAAATAGTTCTGACTGTCCCTATCCACGGACCTTCTTTATCTTCACTTATTCAAGTCTACTTTAATGTCCTTTTTATAAGTTATTGTTATCTCTTTGAAAGGTCTTAACACATCTTATTTTTACATTTATTCCTATGTAATTTTTTTTTTTCTGGGGAATAGGCTTTTTTTAAGTTAATGTGTAAATTGATCAGTGTTGGTCTTTATAAATGCAGTTGATTTTTATAAATCGATTTTGTCTATTCTACATAATTCTTTTGCTAGTTCTAATAGTTTGCCTATAGATTCTATAAGATTTTCTACATAGACAGTCAAATGGGCCTCAAATAAGAAAAGGTTTGTCTCTTCATTTCCAATTCTGATACCTTTATTTTTTAAAAAAGTATCTTACTGCATTGGCAGCTTAATATTAACTAGAAGTGGTGGTAACAGACATCTCTGTCCTGTTTCTGACTACCATTTACCTTTCTTTCCCACACGTAACCCTGTTTGATTCTTCTGATACATACTCGGCACTTGGGATAAAAAAATGATCAATTCATAGTTCCTGTCCTGAAGGATATAGAGAGGATGATGACATTCTGACTACAATTACCTTTCTGACTTAAATAAAAAAATTCTACCTGGTTTCTCTAGTTTCATGTACTCTTTCCATTATAGCAACATATTCTTTCTATTTCAAAGTTAGGGGAAGATTAGCTTTTTTTTTTTTTTTTTTATACACATGAGCCTCTAAGAGCTACAGCATAAACCTGCTAACTGTCCACAGATGTGACATCTGGAACATCATACACCAAGCATGCAAGAGCCTGATGTGGGCCCTCTGCTTGGCACGGGGTTATATACGTGAGGGCACCTAATAAAGCTTCTATGACATTCAAAGAAAGAACATAGCGGCTGACTTGCGGCTGACTTGCTCAGGCTCTACTGTTGAGCTCAAGGCTTACTTGATAGGCCAAAATTCAGGGTAGGAAAAAAAGTAAGAAAAGTTGCTTATGGGGTCTGTCTTTCTGGCCAAAGTCTTTTCAAATCTATTCTACTACTGGAGACAGTCAGCCCTGAATTGGAAACTGGAGACTACAAGGCAGCAACATATGCACACAACCAACTTTCTCATCACAGTGGGTGAAGAAGGAAAAAAATAATAATCCCGCCCTGTAAAATCATTGCTCTGATGACAAGGTGGAAGGGGCAGTAGCTGTAAACACCACCCAAAAAGCCCAGGGGCTTGTCGTATCTGGCTCCTCTCTGCTGGCCTGCTTCCTTCTTCAACTGGTAAAAAGATAAAGGGACAGCTTTTGAGATATTTTTTGTGTCCCAGAATTTAAGATTGGGACACAGGGAGGAGAGGCTTGGAGAAAGGAAGTGAGCAGTTAAGAGCCGATGATGTGGAGGAATGTGCAGGAGAATCATGGGGCAGGGCTCAGCCTTCAGCCTTGGTGCTGCGCATGCTCTTAACCACCTAGACGGAAAGAACCTCTGAATTTATTCACAGGAGCCAACTTCTTGCTGCTGGTACAGAGTTTTAACATTATTTGAAGATGGCTCTTGGGATTCTGCCCCAGAGTCTTTGTTCCTGAGGCTCTCCCTCACAACTTGAAAGCTGCTGGGGAGCAAGCTGCAAACTTTTATTCCTCTGGTTTTGCTTTGCAAGGGCAGAGAAAACTGTCCCTTTGCAAACAGTCATAAAACTAGCAGGATCCCAGGGTGGCTACTATCAAGTTGCCAGACAGGCCTCCAGCTGCAGAAGGGCCTTATTCATGCTTATCACGGATCTCTAAGAATTAGCAGCACCAGGTTGCTAGCTCCTTTGTTTTTGGCCAAGTTTCTTCTGCCTTCATTTCTCTCTTGCCAGATGGACAGGCAGCGAGGGTGAGTGAAGTCAGCTTCTTGAAAGAGTGGTCCACACTCTCTACCTACCTTCCTTTCACTCTTCTCAGTTTCTTCTGCCCCATCACTCCACTGACAATGCTCTTGAAAAGTCTTTAATGACCTCCATGTCACTAAACCCTGTGACACAAACATACACATCCTGCTTGACCTCAAGAGTGTTCGGGTCAGTTGGCTATTCTCCCCTTCTTGATACAGTCGCTTTCCTTGACATCCACGGCCCTCCTGGGTTTCCTTCTACTTCTTTCCATGTCTCCTCTTCTTTGCTGGCTTTTCTTCTTTTTCTACCTGACACTTAAATGTTGGATTTTCTCCAGGCTTGATCCTGAGCTGATTTCTCTTCTCACATTACACTCTTACTGGATGACCTCATTCATTCTGGGGATTTCCTTTTACTTCAGACATGGACAACTCCCAAGAGTTCTGTCTCTACTCCTCCTCACTTGAGTTGCAGCTAAGATATTGAACTGTCTGTTAGGCTCCTCTGTTGGCAGTTTTGAAGGTACCTCAAACTTTATGTGTTCATAAAAAACTCAGTTTCTGCATGTCTTCCCCTAAACTTCGACCTTCAGGATTTATCTGAATGACTAGCATCATCATATGCATCTAGATGCTCATGCCAGAAAAGTGAAAGTTAACCTGGACAGCCCCCTCCTCATCCCCCGTATCAGTCCTGTTGATATTCCAGGTGTCTCAAAGGCATGGATCGCTCTCCATCTCCTCCGCCAGTATCCTGGCCAACAGCCATCATTTTTGCCTGGATTATGGAAATATCCCCTAGTTTGGGCTCCCCATAACCACTCTTCTTGAACCCCTACTAATCTACTCTCCAAGTAGCAGCCCAGAATGATTTTTTAAAAAATATATCAGTCTCATTAAAAGTCTTTATTGGCGCTTCAGATAGCATCCTGAGTCTTTGCCGTGGCCTGGTTGGTCCTCCTCAGATGGGTCTGTACTTCACTTGCTGTGCTCCAGCCACAATCCATCTCTCACTTCCTCGGATACCTCATGTTCCTTCTGGCTTGCCTCTGGGATCGTGTATTCTGTCAGGGATGCATTATGACTTCTGTGGGCTCTAGGCACTTTTGCCTTTAAGGGCTCCTTCATAAATAATAATAATAATAATAAACCATGTATTTTATGACTACATTGGTACCAAGATGAATATAATCCAGGTTGGATTTTTTTCTTTTTCTTTTTTCTATCGAGATTAAAATCACATAACATAACCATTTAAAAATGTCCAATTCAGTGGCATTTAATATAGTCACATTGTTGTGCAACCACCCCCTCTGTCTAGTTCCAAAACATTACTGCAAAGAGAAACTCTGTACCCATTAAGCAGTTACTCTCCTCCCAGTCTCTGAGAATCACTATTCTGCTTTCTGTCTCCATGGATTTACTTATTCTGGATATTTCATATAAGTGGAATCATACAATACACGGCCTCTTGTATCTGGCTTCTTTCACTTGGCATAATGTCTTGGAGGTTCATCTATGTTGTAGCATGTATCAGTACTTGATTCTTTTTCACAGCTGAATAATATTCCATTGTATGGATTTACCACATTTTGTTTATCCTTTCATCCACTGATGGGCATTTGGGTTGTTAACCTTTTTGCTATTGTGAATAGTGCTGCTGTGAACATTTGTGTGCAAGTATTTATTTGAATGCCTGTTTCAACTTTTGGGGGGTGGTATATACCTAGGAGCATAATTGCTGGGTTCATTATTCTCCTGATTTTAAAAGAAATTGAAAACATTTTCGTGGACCCCTAAACATATTGTGAGCCTAGGCACTGCTGTGCCTACTGTGTCTGACATTAATTGCACCCTGAATTCTTTTCCTTCTGTCTGAGATGCTTCTATTGCATCTTTGCTGCACCAGGAGAGGGACAGCCCCAGCCTGTGAAATGCCTTGTAGAGCAGATGGGGCTCACTGAGTAGGATAGAGAGTGGATTTATTCTCAGCGTCCATTCCAGGGAGAAATGTGAATTGATGGCAATGGTCAGTCTGAGCTTAAAGCAGAGAACTGCTCTGCATGTCTGTATCATCAGCTCACCTTCTGGCTCCCTCAGCTGGAGCCTATCCAGGTCCCCAGCTCCTGGTACCAGGGTCCTCTTGGTTCTCATGCTTTCACCCTATTTCATTACTTCCCCTTGGGGAACCTGACCTTAACAAAAGAAAAATGACCAATCTCTCTAGTCCTGAGGATGGCACTGATGGTGTTAGATAGTAAAATATAACCATGTTATGCTGCCCTAAATATTTTTTTCAAGACCTTGTGCTTTTTGGAAAGTCTCAGGTAAAATTGGAACTTTATGAAGAAAGAAATTCCAAGTATCAATAGAATAATGTATAACAGAGAGTGTGGTGATTTCCCTAGCATTATATCATATATCTCCTCTGGCATTTTTGCAGCAACCTGCTGGCAGCAGAAGGGGGTGGGCAGGGATAGCCGTGTTTTGTTGAAATACGTCTTTCTCTTTTTATGTTAACCTCCAGGTTCTTTGTTTTCCTTCTCTTGACTTCTTTTTCTTACATGTTAGTTCAGCAAAAGACTGAAAGGGGGCTGGTATAGGGTTTTTATCGGAGGGGATGAAGTATCTGAATTTACCAGCTTTACCATTTAGAGTTATCTCTGTCTTTCTCACTATTTGTCTGCGTACCGGGTGGTTAAGAGGAAGAGCCTGGACAGATCTACCATCGTTTCATGTTCTTTGCATCCATACTTCCTTATGCTGACATTTGTAACAAGAGACAATTATAGTCAGGAAAAGTCCCTACCCACTTTTTTTAAGTCAAACCCACAATATTTTCCATTCCCCGTTTTAATTACATTTGCTCTGTGGTTTGGGAAAGCAGACCACATTGCTTGCTGCCTAAATTATTTTCTAACTACCAAATTGCTCCGTCCCTGAACACATGCCCAAATCACCTCCTACATGTTTTCAGGCAAGCTGTCTTTTAGGACATTGAATTATATATATCCTTTATTATGATACATAATTACAGCCTCAGTGTCTGTACACCTTTGGTACAAATATATGTTAATGACTTTTTTCCTGTTTCAAAAATCTTAAAGCAGTTCTTAGGCATTAAAAGGTAATGTCAACGGAGTAAATATTGAACAGAAGATTGTGGGCAGGGGGACTCCAGAGAAATCAAAGTTTCTGTAGATTAACCTAATAACTTGACTCTTGCCATGATACCTCTTAATATGTTTTGACAGTTAGCAATTGGTGCATTTCCCTTCCTCCCTTTGAATTATTTTTGTGAAATCAAATGGGTCATCATGGGGCTTCCCTGGTGGCGCAGTGGTTGAGAATCTGCCTGCCAATGCAGGGGACACGGGTTCGAGCCCTGGTCTGGGAAGATCCCACATGCCGCGGAGCAACTAAGCCCGTGTGCCACAACTACTGAGCCTGCGCGTCTGGAGCCTGTGGTCTGCAACAAGAGAGGCCGCGATACTGAGAGGCCCGCGCACCACGATGAAGAGTGGCCCCCGCTCGCCGCAACTAGAGAAAGCCCTCGCACAGAAACGAAGACCCAACACAGCCATAAATAAATAAATTAAAAAAAAAAAAAAGGGTCATCATGAATAATAAGATTATTACGACTAAAGATTACTCCGTAATCTTATTTTATTTTATCACGTCAAAAGTAGCTCCTCTTGGAGATGTTTAAATAATATTTGTCAGTACTTAGCAAATGTTTCACCATGATGGAAAATTACCTCTGCTTTTGTCAAGAGCTCAAGATGATGATAAACACCATGGTAATACAGAATGGCTAGTGGGTCTGGGAAACCTAAAAACATAGGCCAAGGCTACTATGGATTAAAAAGAAAAATGCAAAGAGGAGAAAGAGTAAAAAAGGGCTTTCTGAATCCAAGATACTATGAATTTTCCCAAGATTCCATATTTTATGTGAGAAACTAGATGTAAAAGGACTTTTCTTAGCCTGTTTGGTAATTTTCCTCCCCTTTACTTTACTTTCACATCCTGCACTATGATTTATAGGTCTGGTTTTAATTTCAATTTTTGAACATGGGACCTGGGCCCTTAACAGTCTTAATTCTCAATTACAGGATCTATTCTATCTGGTGACCCAGGAATGTGCAGGAAGACATACAAAGGTACATTGTGAAGCTCACAAATAAAATCTGGACTATTAAGTCCGGTGGCAGAAAGAGCTCTAGTCCTTTTGCCCATCAGTACCGGAACCCCGGGTGATGGAGGCACGTGTCGATGGTGCAGTGTTCATGATGCACCTAATGAAGATAATAAAGTCAAGTTTCTCAAGGCTTTGCCCGAGTTAATTAGCACTTCCCATTGTCTGATGTTTCATTACCTCCTAAAGTTTGTCATGGAAAGTCTCGCAGGAGGTGTTTTATGAACACGTTGTAATTATTGTTTTACGGATTTTAGTGATTTAGACCAGATTCATGACTCACAACCACCTTTGCCATTTTCAGCAATATGGACTCTATATTTTCCAGATTTTGTGCAATGAATATCAATTGTTCCCTCCTTTGAAGAGCACTTAAGAATTTTACCTGGTCCTTTACAACTGAAGGGAAAATGAAAGGAGATTTTGAGATGTACACTCACCTTTGCCCCTATTTGAAATCCTGGGAACCGGGAGTTTCCTTTTAGTGCTGGGGGCCGTAGGCGGATGCACAGACTGCTTGGGAGAATAGAAAAGGGCCATGTAAACCAGAGTTGAGGCTCACGGAAGGCTTCCTGGAGCAGTGACAAAAGCTGAAGAGGAAAAAGTTGGATAGATGAGAATGGCAAATTAGGCAGGCAGCTCCATATATCTATGTGGTTAGCACTGTCTCCTCAGGGCTTAGCATATGACCTCATTGGGCAGAGTAGGTCATCAATAAGTACCTGTTGCATGATTGTAGGAAGGGGCTGCTAATGTACTGTCCCTCCAGAATAGCAAGCTTGCATTTAACAGGACCATTGGGAGACACGATCCCTTAACCCTGTGCAAACATTTTGGGCAGCGGCAGACAACTGGGAGGAAGAGCTCAAGCGCAGTTGGTGCCTCAAATTAAAATCTCCTAGGTGGCCGCCTCCTCTGTATTCAGCGTCTGCATTATGTCATTAACTGGGAATACTGAAAGAAAAACCAAGGGAGAGTAAATGCAATGGTGATTGCCTAAGCTTCCTTCATGACTGGGATTTGGGGTCCCATCTGGGCTCACCAAGGATGCCTGCTGCTCTCCGGAGGTGACAGCAATCCTGGGGGACCCCAGATGACCACGGGTCCAAAGTGAGCCTCAGCTTCTGCTATCGGCCTGAGAAAAAGCTGTAGAAAAGAGTTTGGGCAAAACTAGAACGAACATTTGCTGGTTATCTTCAACAGGTAAGATACTCTAAGGCCAGACAGGATTTTCTCTGAGCCTCTTGGCGCTGCTTAAAAGAAATAATGAGCTAATTGGCCACTTCTTCCTTGTCAAAATATGATAGAAGCAACCCTGCAAACTAACGTCCTGAAAGTGTCGGGAGAAATAACTTACAGGGCACAGGGATCTCCCTAACGTTGATTCTAGTTGTTGTTGTTGTGTTGTTTTCCAGTAAATAACGTAGCAGAAAAGAGAGAAGATAAAAATGTTTCATTTTTGATTTCCGTTGAATAGGATTCTTGTAAAATGGAAGCTTCCTCCGCTGTCCTTCTCTGACCGCCCTGATGATAGATCAGTGTCCACAATGTTTCCAGTACAGACTTGGCTCCAGTAGCTCTGTCATTGAAAATAATTTGATAACTGCCGCAATGTTCTTTCCTGGGCTACAGTCCTCTGCCTTCTGTCACCTCCCAAACAAGCCTGAATGTCAGGAGAGTGACTGGGGGACATTGCCCTGGGCGTACCATTGACGTGGAAGGCGACGAGGTCCCTTGTCACTTTCCCCAAAGTGGGAGAAGATTGTGCCACCAGGAAGTGTCAACATGCTCTTGTCCCTCCATGGGTGAAAAAAGGCTTGAAAATGATTTTGATGCAGGACTCCCACTGCCAAGTATTTGCACCAACCAGAGAAAGGCACTTGGGGCAGATGCAGCCCCTCTAGGACTCAGGGCTTGGCAAGGGGACTTGGCTAGATTTCAGTCCCTACTTGCACTCTCGTCCAGGTTATGTCCTGCATAACGGCGTGTGGTGGCTCTGATCCAATACGCCCCTTAAACAAGGCTGATATGATTCCTGCAAATGGCAGCTGCAGACAGGAAACTTAGGCGGATTGTTCTTGGCACTGTGCCACTCTTCTTTCTCTATTCCTCTTCTCTCTGCTTCTCTCTCTTCTCTCCACCTGGGTCCTGCTACCTGGCCCCCCCAAAGTCAGCACACAATCCAGGTCTCTCCTCTTAGACTTCTAATCTGGTTAATAAATCGATGCTAAGTTGCTAATGGTTAATAATATATTACTCTTCCAGATACAACTTGGATGAATATTTATAGATTGGGTCACAGCATTTACATTTTAGTAGAGACCTGCCAGACCTCAACCCAAAAGGAGAAACTCTATGAAATGGCCTCTAGACTCTGTTTACTTCCAACAGGTCACTTACCCAAGATTTGGGCAGCTGCCACCTTGCGGCCAGGACTGCCCCATGAGATTGGAGAGGCCAGTAGGCCTTCTGGAGTTGCTGCCCTCAGATTTCAAGATCACTGTTTTATGTTACTAATCAAATGGCTATAGCTTTAAGCTTCTACACAGTAGGAAAACTTCGAAATTCAATCTGTTTTTGTAAGATTGGAAAGCCACAGAAAACTTAAGTAAGATGTAGAGTTTTGGGAGTTTCTTTTAAAAGATGTAGAGTTATCCATTGCTATTTAGTCTTGGGCTGTGAATTTATTCTAAATCTTTCCTTCAGGCCAGACTTCTTTGGGGTTTTACTTGCTCTGGTCTTCAGCCCTAAAAAGAAACCAGCCCCTGTCATGAGTTTGAGAGAGAGTTCCAGGGACAGGCTCCGTTAGCCTCATGCTAGGCAGGAGTAATATTTTCCTTGGTATGCTCGGTAACCATGCTGCTAACTATCACTCCCTCTTTCACTGCCTTCTGTCTAATTAATACTTCATTTACATAGAAAAAAACTTCTTTAATTAAACATTGCATTTCACTAATCCAGGCTTCTGCTAAAAATCACATTTTAACAAAACTTTGTATTTCTCAGACTCTTTTAAAAGTCATCTGTATCTTTTTTTTTTTTTTTTTTTGTAATTAGTAAAAATTTATTGTGCACACACCGAAAAGAGAGTTTGAAAACCAGGAGGACTCCAACCAAAACACAAAAGGGGGGGAGGGATAAATTGGGAGATTGGGATTGACACATACACACTACCATACACAAAACAGATTAATAAGACCTACTGCACAGCACAGGGAACTCTACTCAGTACTCTGTAATGACACATATGGGAAAAGAACCCAAAAAAGAGTGGACATACGTATATGTATAACCGATCCGCTCTGCCGCACACCCAAAACCAACACAACACTGCAAATCAACCACACTCCAATAAAAATTCAAAAACAAACAAACAAAGCTTGGCCCCTTTTCTCTTCTGAGTTGTTAGAGTGTATGTACCATAGAATACAACAGTTTTTGTGCAGCTACTCGGTGTTTTAATCACAATGCAAAAACAACATAGCTAATCTGAACAATCTACATGGATGACAACTCGCTGAAATAACTATCAATTAACAACATAATTGTCACTTATACGTTGCCAACATTAAAGTAGGCAATTGTTACTTCTGTGAGGCTTTTGTGCTTTCTTTTTCTTCTCTTCTCAGGGTGTGGATATAGGGCAGGGGCCTGGGTTGAAAAGTTTAAACTGATGACCAAGTTAATTGTTGTTTTAATCACTGTGTGTGTGTGTTTTTTTAATTAATTATTTTATTTTATTTATTTACTTTTGGCTGCGTTGGGTCTTCGTTGCTGCGCGCGGGCTTTCTCTAGTTGCAGCGAGCGGGGGCTACTCTTGGCTGCGGTGTGTGGGCTTCTCATTGTGGTGGCTTCTCTTGTTGAGGAGCACGGGTTCTAGGTGCGCGGGCTTCAGTAGTTGTGGCTCGCGGGCTCTAGAGCGCAGGCTCAGTAGTTGTGGTGCACGGCCTTAGTTGCTCCGCGGCATGTGGGATCTTCCCGGACCAGGGCTCGAATCCGTGTCCCCTGCATTGGCAGGAGGATTCTTAACCACTGCGCCACCAGGGAAGTCCTAATCACTGTGTTTTAATCACGACCTTTCTTATAGGTCGTTGTAAAGTGAAAACAGTGGTGCTAGTCATAAAATTTCACTCCAGGCTTGGTGGGTGAACCTTGCTTTGGTTCTGAAATCTCTACAACATCAAATGCATTGCCAGGTCTATAGTCTCTTTAATCAGGGGCTATTGCAGACAGAGCATGACATGTGCTATTTTGTTCGATCAAGATCATGGTAAAGAAAACGCATCCTCTGTGTGAAGGCAGAGTCCACTTTTGCTAAAGCAGCTGGAAAGAATTTAGCCAGTGTGGTCAGGATAATGGCCCCGGTGTCTTCCTCTCTATGCTGTGTCAACAAGAGCACCTGGCCACCACAGCCTCTGTGAGTGAGTGGGCACCAATAGAAGGAGGAAGGGCACCAAGAAGATCTAAAGGGCCAGGCCCTCCTTATGTGTTGTGTATATCTCTCACTTGGCAGAAGACAGTCATCCGGGTGGAACCAGGTTCCTGGGCCTGCAGGAACACCTTCAGGAAGAGCTGCTTCAGCGTAAGACTCCAGCCTGTGCTTGGGCGCAAATAACTTCATGGTGCAAAATCATGTTCTACTAGCCAAGACCTGGAGCTAGCTAAAATAGGAATTAGGACATAAAGAAACTGGTTGTCTTGCATTGGGTCAATTCATCTGCACGTCAACAGGTGGCACTTCTCCATCTGAAGGCAAGTTTGACTTAGAACTTGCAGGAATCAGCCACTCCCTCCTTGAGGGAGGGATGCTACTCTCTCACTTCGTCCTTGAGGGCATTGCAGTGGCGTGGAGAGAAAACAGCCTTCCAGCTAGACCCCGGGGTTTGGAATATCAGTGCTTTGAGTTATTGCTGCTGTGGCCAGGTTCCTTTCTTGGATCTTTAATTTATTACCTCTAAAATGATGAGAATTTTTCCATTTTGTAGGGCTGTTTAGAGGGTTAAGTAGGTTGACACGTGTAAAGCGTCAAAGGGTGTGTACTGTTGGTGCATACTAGTGGCTTGGTCACTATTAATTTAAAGAAATAGCGACAAAGTCACTTTTACTGACCTAAAAATATTTCAGTTAATGAAGTAGTTTGCTTCTTTGATTTTAATGAAAGCGAATTTAAATTCTTAAAAAAAATGTTAAAAGTCATCAATTAGTGTCTACATTTTTTAACTCACTTTTAAAATCCAATGAGCTGTTACTGTTATTACTATGCATAATAACTTCACTGATCACCAACTCTGAATCAAGCTTTTCTGTGCAGCTGGATAGGTGCTGTTTCTAAGTGAGCCAGTTTTGCAAACAGACTGTGACATGTACAGGCGGCATTTAATAATAATATAACACATGTTCTTTGTCTTCCCCTTGTGGTTACATCATTCAAGTGTTTATAGTATAGTCAGCATTCCAAAGAGAGCGAGAACTATTATCCTAACTTAGCAGTCATGTCTTACTTGGAGAAGATGGGATTCTGCTTTTTTATGGCCATCGGCTTAGGGTTGGGGGCACACATTTTAGGTGCCAAAAACCAAGGTTTCCGGTTATTTAATATTTTGCATATTTTCCTTTTGTAAATGCTTCCCCTTAAGCCAGCCCATTGTTGTGCTTGTCACTGACTACTTTGGTGATTCTGGACGTGTGTAGGCTTCTCCAGCTGTGTGGAGATGCACTTCAACTTGGGGCTCCTCCCTTCGAAGGTTACGTTTGCTGCACGGAAGAACAGTTGCCTCTGCTGATAGGGAACGTCTCATTGCACCCCTTTTCCACGCCATCTGTCAGACCTGGACCCATTCCAAACACTACGGCTTTGTTGGCAGAATGGTCTTCCTGCTACAGAAGTTTTGTAATCTGCTAATTGATGGGGTAAGGAAAATTTATATTTGGGTTACAGCTGAAAAGTTGGATGTTTCTTTGATGGGGCTTTAAATACTGACATATGCTGCACTGGTTTTTGATTTTAGGCATCCTCGTTTGTGCATGAGCACACACTCTCCCCTGTGTTCTCTGCCTCATTGAGAGTATGGCATCCTTTGGAGAAGAACACCAGTATGATCTACCAGGGAATTATCCTCTACTTAGTTTACTCATTAAGCAATGATTTTAGTATTATTATCCCTTTGTAGTATGAGACAGATGGCAAAGAAGGAGTTTGCTTTACTGCACAAGATGCAGTGTTGGACATGGCAAATCTCCCTGAACGGTTAATATCTGCAGTATTCATTCTTTCTAATAAGCATCTTGGCTTTTGTACAGGGCCTGGTTCTACACTCAGCTCTTTTTTTTTTTTAATTTAAGTTTTCTTTAAAATTACAATTTAAGTGTCTCTTTTTTTTAAACATCTTTATTGGAGTATAATTGCTTTACAATGGTGTGTTAGTTTTTGCTGTATAGCAAAGTGAATCAGCTATATGTATACATATATCCCCATATCCCCTCCCTCTTGCGTCTCCCTCCCACCCTCCCTATCCCACCCCTCTAGGTGGTCACAAAGCTCTGAGCTGATCTCCCTGTGCTATGCAGCTGCTTCCCACTAGCTATCTATTTCACATTTGGTAGTGTATATATATAAATGCTACTCTCTCACTTCGTCCCAGCTTACCCTTCCCCCTCCCAGTGTCCTCAAGTCCATTCTCTACATCTGTGTCTTTATTCCTGTCCTGCCCCTAGGTTCTTCAGACCTTTTTTTTTTTTTTTTTTTTTAGGTTTCATACATATGTGTTAGCATACGGTATTTGTTTTTCTCTTTCTGACTTACTTCACTCTGTATGACAGACTCTAGGTCCATCCACCTCACTACAAATAACTCAATTTCGTTTCTTTTTATGGCTGAGTAATATTCCATTGTATATATGTACCACAACTTCTATATCCATTCATCTGTCAATGGACACTTAGGTTGCTTCCATGTCCCGGCTATTGTAAATAGTGCTGCCATGAACATTGTGGTACATGACTCTTTTTGAATTATGGCTTTCTCAGGGTATATGCCCAGTACTGGGATTGCTGGGTCATTTGGTAGTTCTATTTTTAGTTTTTTAAGAAACCTCCATACTGTTCTCCATAGTGGCTGTATCAGTTTGCATTCCCACCAACAGTGCAAGAGGGTTCCCTTTTCTCCACACCCTCTCCAGCATTTATTGTTTGTAGATTTTTTAATGATGGCCATTCTGACCAGTGTGAGGTGATACCTTGCTGCAGCTTTGACCTGCATTTCTCTAATAATTAATGATGTTGAGCATCCTTTCGTGTGTTTGTTGGCAATCTGTATATCTTCTTTGGAGAAATGTCTATTTAGGTCTTCTGCCCATTTTTGGATTGAGTTGTTTGTTTTTTTTGACACTGAGCTGCATGAGCTGCTTGTATATTTTGGAGATGAATCCTTTGTCAGTTGCTTCATTTGCAAATATTTTCTCCCATTCTGAGGGTTGTCTTTTCGTCTTGTTTATGGTTTCCTTTGCTGTGCAAAAGCTTTTAAGTTTCATTAGGTCCCATTTGTTTATTTTTGTTTTTATTTCCATTTCTCTAGGAGGTGGGTCAGAAAGGATCTTGCTGTGATTTATGTCATAGAATGTTCTGCCTATGTTTTCCTCTAAGAGTTTTATAGTGTCTGGCCTTACATTTAGGTCTTTAATCCATTTTGAGTTTATTTTTGTGTATGATGTTAGGAAGTGTTCTAATTTCATTCTTTTACATGTGGCTGTCCAGTTTTCCCAACACCACTTATTGAAGAGGCTGTCCTTCTTTGTCTCTTGTAATAGTCTTTATTTTAAAGTCTATTTTGTCTGATATGAGAATTGCTACTCCAGCTTTCCTTTGATTTCCATTTGCATGGAATATCTTTTTCTGTCCCTTCACTTTCAGTCTGTATGTGTCCCTAGGTCTGAAGTGGGTCTCTTGTAGACAGCATATATACAGGTCTTGTTTTTGTATCCATTCAGCCAGTCTATGTCTTTTGGTTGGAGCGTTTAATCCATTTACATTTAAGGTAATTATCAATATGTATGTTCCTATTACCATTTCCTTAATTGTTTTGGGTTTGTTTTTGTAGATCTTTTCCTTCTCTTGAGTTTCCTGCCTAGAGAAGTTCCTTTAGCATTTGTTGTAAAGCTGGTTTGGTGGTGCTGAATTATGTTAACTTTTGCTTGTCTGTAAATGTTTTAATTTCTCCATCAAATCTGAATGAGATCCTTGCTGGGCAGAGTAATCTTGGTTATTGCTTTTTCCCTTTCATCACTTTAAATATGTCCTGCCACTCCCTTCTGGCTTGCAGAGTTTCTGCTGAAAGATCAGCTGTTAACCTTATGGGGATTCCCTTGTATGTTATTTGTTGCTTTTCCCTTGCTGCTTTTAATATTTTTTCTTTTTATTTGATTTTTGATAGTTTGATTAATATGTGTCTTGGCGTGTTTCTCCTTGGATTTATCCTGTATGGGACTCTCTGTACTTCCTGGACTTGATTGACTATTTCCTTTCCCATATTAGGGAAGTTTTCAACTATAATCTCGTCAAATATTTTCTCAGAACTCTTCTTTTTCTCTTCTTCTTCTGTGACCCCGATAATTCGAATGTTGGTGTGTTTAATGTTGTCCAGAGGTCTCTGAGACTGTCCTCAATTCTTTTCATTCTTTTTTCTTTATTCTGCTCTGTGGTAGTTATTTCCACTATTTTATCTTCCAGGTCACTTATCCGTTCTTCTGCCTCAGTTATTCTGCTATTGATTCCTTCTAGAGAATTTTAAATTTTATTTATTGTGTTGTTCATCATTGTTTGTTTACTCTTTAGTTCTTCTAGGTTCTTGTTAAACATTTCTTGTATTTTCTCCATTCTATTTCCAAGATTTTGGATCATCTTTACTCTCATTACTCTGAATTCTTTTTCAAGTAGACTGCCTTTTTCCTCTTCATTTGTTTGGTCTGGTGGATTTTTACCTTGCTCTTTCATCTGCTGCATATTTCTCTGTCTTCTCATTTTGTTTAACTTACTGTGTTTGGGGTCTCCTTTTTGCAGGCTGCAGGTTCATAGTTACCATTGTTTTTGGTGTCTGCCCCCAGTGGGTAAGGTTGGTTCAGTGGGTTGTGTAAGCTTCCTAGTGGAAGGGAGTGGTGCCTGTGTTCTGGTGGATGAGGCTGGATCTTGTCTTGCTGGTGGGCAGAACTGCATCTGGTGGTGTGTTTTGGCGTGTCTGTGAACTTAGTCTGATTTTAGGCAGCCTCTCTGCTAATGGGTGGGGTTGTGTTCCTGTCTTGCTAGTTGTTTGGCGTGGGGCATCCAGCACTGAGGCTTGCTGGCTGTTGGGTGGAGCTGGGTCTTAGCGTTGAGATGGAGATCTCTGGGGGAGCTCTTGCTGCTTGATATTACGTGGAGCTGGGAGGTCTCTGGTGGTCCAATGTCCTGAACTCGGCTCTCCTACCTCAGAGGCTCAGGCCTGACACCAAGCCGGCGCACCAAGACCCTGTCAGCCACAGGGCTGCTGGTCTTGAAGAGTCCCCTGGAGAGGCGGGGCGGCTGTCCCTCACCCTGGGGCCATTCATCCATGTGAACCTACACTCAGCTCCTCATTAAAATGCAAAGTTGTTCTCTATCCTTTTCCCCTACACAAGGCTGAGGACAGAAGAATCCTAGGGAAGGAAGTAGCATTAAAATCATGCTGTTCAAGTTGACACTTGTGGTTGTCCTCATCCTGAAATTGCGCATTAAAACTCAGCGTGAACAAGCCCCACATCTTTGAGCATCGTCGTGCTTACTGAGCCGGACCCACGTCCCTAAAGCGCAGGAGCACATGCATGTGTTGGGGGCAGTGTGCGAGTGTGGTGTGACATTGTGCCTCTGGACCCCTGGGCTCCTCTCTCAGTGGCAGCCCTCTCAACCTGCACTGAACAGCGCCTGGCACAAAGAAAGATGAGGATGAAAGAGGATTTCTTCCCTACCTTTGAGAACTTCAAAGAAATTGTTCCCAGTCTGGTTCTGATGATCCATGTCTTAAGCAAAGCGCACACAAAGATTGGAAACCTGCACACCGATCGGAACTAGGTTTTGGAAAGTCAGGTTTAATCCCACGAGCCAAATGATCACTACCAACAGCTTTCAGGGAAAACCAAAGTCCACAGCAAATTTTAATTTGGCAAGTGCATAAAATGTTCAAAAGAGCAGAGGTCTCATTTACATTCCTCCCTCTTATATGGGATTTTCTTCTATATTAGTAATTAAAGGGTGCAGCCTATAGAGCGCAACTATATCCCATAATAGCCATCGGGGACACACTAACAACTTCCTTGAAGTAACGCACACTAGGGTGTTTATGGTTCAGTGTCACATAGGCTCTCTTTGATCTAAATTAGGATTCATTGGCAAACTCACAATAGGCTCCACATGTACCCCTCTCAACCTCTTTCTTTTAATCATGGAAATTAGAGATGGAAAATACCCATTAAGTCACTTAGTCCACTTCCCTGCCAGGGTGAAATTGTTGCCTGTGATACAGGGGTAGTGCTTGGTCCAGCTTAAATTTAAATGTCTCAGGGGATAGGCAGTCTCCTGATTTTATAATTTTCCTCTTTCCCTTAAAATTCAGAGGAGGAAAAGTACAAAACGGAGGAAGAGATTTCCTCCCCTCCTGTGGGTTGGAAGTAATGTTGATGGGTCGGTGAATGTGCTCACATGGTGGCAGCTTTCCGGAAACCACACCTCTTGAGATGGCCGTTTCACTACTGGTAAGGGACACAGTTAAATTCAACCCCTGTCCCCCAGCGTGTTTTACTCTTCAGCTTAATGGAGCTCTCCAGATTCCTGGACTTCGCCTGTAAACTCGAGCGAGCAAGCACTCCAGCTTTGGTGAGGGGGCATGAGGCCCAGCAAAGGAGAACCTTTGTCTATTTTAGGCTTGATGGTTGATTAGTTATAAACTGCACAGGCCCTCCTGGTTAGAGTGTGATGTCACCCATGAGGTGTGAGCTCATGAATGCAACACAGCCTGTCTTATTCCACTCAGTGACCAGTGGAGGTGTTTTTCTACTTGGAACATTTGGCATCTGAAAGATGAGAGGTGCGCGTGGTTGCACAGTGAATCCTTTCTTGACTCATGTTCAGCAAGCAAGACCGCCGCTCAGCGTCTGCCCGCATCTCCCACAGTGGAAGTCAAGTCGATGGGAAAGTAGCAAAATCCACTGACTGTCTTCCCAGTGGGGCCTTTACTGGAGAACACACGGCAGTGGCTGAGATGAGACTTAAAAAGGGAAATGATGACCCATGATGAGATTCACATTTGGGGTTTATTTCAGAGGCTTTCTTTTAGTTTGTTAAAATCATCTGTGAGATTGTATTAATTTAGGAAAATCTGATAAGTGAACATTTCAGATTCTGATACAGATGTTTTAGAGTGTGATTATTCACATTATAAGATGGAAGTCTCCCCCACCCCCAAATCCCTGCCTCACATTCACTGTGGGTTCCATGAAGTAGCTGACTTTCCTAATGCATTTGAAGGAGGATCAGGTTTGCAAAACAATGTCTTAGGAAGATACTTACTGTGGTTTCTATTAGGCAGAAAATGTTTGTCTTTCAATATGTCTGTATTAGTTGTGCATTCACAGAGACATGTTTCAGGGCTTCTACAATGTACAATGTATTCCTGGGATGACTCTTGTTTTAAATACCCTTGGATAGCAATGGATAATGGGTCTTCGAATAGAAAAAAAAAAAAAAAAAGAAAAGGTTGGAATCAGTTATAAGTTGATGGCCTAGAATTAGAATTCTGTTGAATGCAATTCTAGTATTGGATCCTGTACTTGGCTAATGAAAAGCTCAAATTTAAAGCAGTTGTGGCCAAGACTGCTTGCTGTTCTCCCAGTATCCATTCTCCCTGATCTTAGTGCCTCCGTTTCCCACCCACCTACCATCTCACTGTGTCCTGGCTGAGAAGTGAGGGAAGTGGTGTGGAGCCCCCTGCGGTGTGTCCTTAGGGACACACGCCCTTCCCCTCTTCCTCTTGCTGTTAGCCTGGAAAGTGGACGAGGTGGCTGGAGCCCCAGCTGCCGTCTTAGAGCACAGGGATGAAGACCACATCCTGGGAGTGACTGAAGGTGGCTGCGTCCCAGATAATTTCATGGAGCTGCCAGACTAACCCTAGAGAACCCTTCTCTGGACTTCTTTTACATGAAAGGCTAAAACCTAGTGGGTTAAAGTCACTGTTTTCTCAGGGTTTCCTAATCAAACCTAATCCTGATTAGGTATATACTTAACATCTCCTTAAAGCCGAAATATTTCCATTTCAGCTGATAATCAATGCCAGCTCACATTTATTCCTCTGAACATGGCCTTGAAATGTTCGGAGACATAGGTGTATGGAATAACCCCAAACTTACAGATTCTCAAATATATGATCAGCTAAAATAACAATAAGGACATTGAGGAAAAGTGTTTTCATTCACTTTCTCATATCTGTTCTGTTCACAACATGTAGGAATGTACACACACTCTCATTCCGTAGAGGATTTAACGAGAACGCAGGCCAAAATAATGGGTAGTGTAAATAAAAATAGAGGGAGGGCGAGGAAAAGCATAAGTAGGGGGTCAGGACCAGGAAAAGGTAAAAATGGACAGAGGTACAGGTAGGTTCCAGAGAGGTGTGCGTATATGAGAACAATTGTGGTATGGGAAGAAAATACATTAGAATGTTTAGTTAGAGACATTTTTCATCTAGAATGAGAGGTGTTAAGACTTAGTGCCATCTAACATGTGTTTGTCATGTGCTTCCCTCAGCCAGCCCCTGACACTTCTGGAAGGCGTCTGAGGAACCCTGGGCAGACGCCCTACAGCCAGAGAACCCCAGCGCCTCCTTGTTTGCTTGGCTGCTTGCAGCAGGCTGGGACATCTTGCAGCACACATGCGTCCAGTTAAGTGGATTTCTGGTTTGTATTGCCCATGTTTAAGTATATCCTCACGAAAGGAGGATAGTAGCTTAAAAATATTTCTGCAAGGAAACGGCCGGTTTTGCTTGTCATACTGGTATTATCTTCAAGCAAAGAAGGTACTGGTGTTGCTTGAGCAAGCTCTTTGTCAGACTCATTAAAAGTAAATATAATCTAGTTGGGGCTGAAAGAAGAGGCTAAAATAATTTTGAAATTATTAGAAGACCCTTTGAAATATGGATTTATATCCCCATTCATTAACAATGAACTTCAACCTCTGTGTATATTATGATTAAAAATATCAGGTAATATTATATAATCAGGTACATGCATATAATTTATAGATAAAGAAGTAAATTTCTTTATAAATAAATTTATTTATTTCTTTAAATAAATCCATAGGGATTTATTTAAAGATAAATCCCTATACCTAATAGGGATTTATCTTTAAATTTTTCCCTTATGGAGATGGTGAGATTAAGAAAAAAAAGGTTTTGGGGTCCCTGGTATAGGCTATAAAGGCCCACAACTTCAAGTTTGATTCTGAGCTTCCTAGAAGCTTAAAAAAATGAGAGAGACAGAAAGAGTGATGGACAGTTAGGACATAATTTTCATGCTCAGAAATGACAAAACATACTATTTTCTCAAGATAAGTAAAGTTTTTCTCAGCTTAAAAAAAAAAGCAAGTTTTTTATGGGAGCTTTTCTTTTGGGGCCTGGGTGATACAGTGGACAATATCCTCAAAAATTTTCCAATGGCAGATGCTGTAAAGAGTTTCATTTGACTGCTTCACAAAGGATTTTTGGTAAATGTTGACAGCAAAATATCCAAATGCAACTCTAGGAAAGACATTCTACGAGGGACGAGGGTGACACAGTGCAGGGATTCGGCTTTCTGCTGGTGCATCTAAATGCGAGGCTGGGACCTAGAGTAAGTACACCTTTCCATAAACGTCACTTCCTCCCGCGGGTTTGGGTTGGAGCAGGCTGCAGCCGTCTGAGCTTAGGTTCCCTGACACGGCTGGAGTGTTGGTTACTCAGCGTGCTAGTTGGGGCAGATTCACGTGCTTGGGAAACTAAACAGAGGGACCATCTTTATGAGAAAAACAAAGGAGTTCAGGGATGCCCTGACCTGGGTGGAGACCCATCCCACCTGTGCCGAGAGGGTGGTACCCAGGCTAAGCTGTGCATGTTAAACTGAGACCCAGGCTCGCACGGCGGCAACACCAAGGGGTGAGCTCGTCACCTGCTCCCATGATTCCCTCGGCCTTAATGCGGGCAGTTGGGTGGAGGTTTTCCCCATCCATGACCACGATTAGATTTCAGGCAGCAGAATTTTTTCCTGCTTTCACGCTTTCCATGAAGGCTTTTCCTCAACACTCGTGTGTGTTTCTTAGGCAGTTACTGGCTGGTGAGGAGCCTGAGGCCCAGAATCAGGCTACCTAATTTTGAACCCTGGCTCCACTGCGTACTAACTGTGAAATCTGGGAAAATTTACATCTCTTTTCTGTGCCTCAGTTTTCTCATTTGTCAAAAAGAAGAAAGAATGAAAGAAAAGAAAAGTGTGTGACTAGTATCTCATAACAATGAGAATTAAATGAATTAATACCTGTAAACCGCTTAGGACAGTGCCTGGAAATGTCACTGATTTATAGCATAAGCAAAGAGCACATAACTATAAAGAAATGATGGGCTCTGGAATCAGGCTGCCTGAGGTCACCCCTTGGCTCTTCCTTGTACCACTCGTGTGACCTCCCTGGTTCCTCCCTTGTAACTTGGGGGCAGGTTGCCGCACTGGTTACTCGGGACAGCATCTAGAATATAGTCAGGACGTGCTTGCACGAGGTAAACTTTCCACAGGTGCTGTTTGCTACTATTCTAAGTGCTGTGTCGATCACTGGGATCTTCGGAGTAGTGACATTTAGCTTTTAGGTGACTTTTACATCCAAGTAGTTCAGTTTTCACCATCACCCTGTAACTATTGACAGACGGTTTGACGCTTGGCTTAAAATTCAAACCAGGGTCACTGGCACTGGATGCCCCTTTTTCTATGCTCTGATTTTCTTAAATCTGTGCAAAATGATTGCCAGAGCATTGCAGAAACAATACATTTCAGTCCACATTTTTCTTGAGGAATTTTTGTGCCATAATTTGGTTAACATCTGTGAAGTGGCAAACTTGTGATTTGTTTTCACTGAAATCTCCCGAGACTCCCAGCTCTGTCATAATCCTCTGACCTTCCTGTGGGCCTCGCCCCTCCCTCCTCCCACTCACCCTCCCTCCCAGCTGGATGACATTTTCTCCGAAGATGACAAAACTGTGATGCCCATGCCTAGCAGACTGGAAACTTGCAACATTGAAGCAATGAGCTGCTCCTATCTGTTATGTTTTGGGTGTGTTTTCCGAGCTCAAATATGAAAGTTGAGATAAATCTGGGTAATGTTTCATGAATCTCTCCCCCTCTCTCCCTACCACTCTACCTACTAGTTCTTCACGTGCAATGACTATTTACCTCAGGTTCCAATTAGAGCCCCCAGGATGGCCTTCCGGTGGAGGGAGGGGTGCTGTGTTCTCTTGGATGCAGTTGGATGTGCTTGTGCTCGAGGCCCAATCGAGACATCTGGGACCTCATTAAAGATGGGTTAAGGAGGATGCCAAAGGGCTTTTTAAAAATTTAAGTCTCCTAAACCACAAAAAAACTTATGCTCTGTGTCCGCACTGGGTTAAACCAGGATTCATCTTTGAATCTTGAATGTGGAAATCTATCTGTGCCCATTGGTAGATGCCCCTGCCCCAAGCCCCTGTGCCAAGCCCCCTCCCTCACCCCAGCTGCTCTGGACCCCACAGGAAGCCTCCCTTCGCTCCCCCATGATCCAGAATGTCACGCCTAGACTAAACCGGATGGTAAGGTTGATTCGTAAAGTGTCACTGTGTCACAGATCTGGCCCCAGTGAGCCTCAAGCATCCTCCGTCTGCCCTCTCCGAGTCTCTTTCCCGTCCCTTGGCATCCTTGATCCCTCAGCAGCCTTCACATCTTGGCTGGTGAGAGCTTCTGCTACTCACAGGTGTGACCAGGGGCAAGTTCTTACCCTGTCCTGGCTTCAGATCGCCCTCTGCAAAAGGGAGATAAGAAAATGACTGGGGCCCGGAGCTTGGCACATGGGAGCCTCTCAAGAACATTAGCTCTCACAATAAAAAAAAAACAAAAAACAAAAAACATTAGCTCTCTTCCTCCTCCTGCCCTCTTCCTTCCCTCCCCCTCCTCTTCTTCCCCCTCATTGTCACCATCATTCTGCACCCAGGGACCCAGTCTTGCTCAGTAGCTATTTACCAAGCCCTACGAGGGAGTCAGATGTTAATGCAAATGCTAATAGCGCTCACATGTGTTCAGAAAAGGGTCAAGAGGGAGGGGGAGGGGAAGCTTCCTCCTTCTTGTTCTGACCTATCCACTTTTCGCTAACTCTGGATGAACTCAAGAGGATGAGAGTGTGTTCCCAATTCTCCAGTGACTCCTGGGAAGCAGCTTCTAGTCATTTTATTCCATCAAGGATAGTCTCCCTGCTGGGCCTGCCCTATTTTATCCAGCCTCTTGTCTGCATTTTGTCATCTTTTCTGGCAAGTCTGATCCCAGGGGCTTTGTTTAGCGCTTTGCCAGTGGTTCTTAAACTTCTCTGCACACTGGAATCACCTGAGTATCTGAAACCAATACTGGTGCTTGGCTCCCACCCCAGAGTTCTGATTTGATCCATATGGGGAGCCATGTGGGCAGCTGGAGCTTTCAAACCTCCCCAGGAGATTCTAACATACAGCAAAGTCTGGGAACCATTGTCACAGCAACCTCATGCCATGTCGGACACAGGGATACAAGGTGAATTCTTGTTGGGTTCTTGGGTGTGGGTGGGGTGTGGATCCATGAGTGGCATTTAGTTGTAATAAACTTTCATCATTCCCTGTTTATCCTTTCCTGACGGCAATTGTTCTCAAACTTTAGTGTGCATCAGAATCATCTGGGGAGCTTGGCAAAATCCAGATCACTGGGCCCTACGCCCAGAACTTCTGACTCAGTAGATGTGTGTGTGTTGGGGGTGGAGGAGAATTTGCATTTGTAACAAGTTCCAAAGTGACACTGACGCTGCTGGTCCAGTGACCACACTTTGAGAACCAACTGCCTTAAAGCAGTGTTTCCCCTCCTTTCCTGGGCACCTGTTAAGGAACAAAGGATCTTGGGTCCTGCCCCAACTTGCCGTACCTGACTGTCCAGGGAGGGGTTTGGGCTTAGTTTTATTAACAGGCATCTAATGGCTCTTATCTTTGGGGAGGTTTGGAAATGCAGCCTTAAAGCAACATGAAGTGAAGAAGGAGACCCACAAGCCTATGTTAGAAAAATAAATATTTGAGTTTGGAGTTTTGGAGTTGCTGGTGGTTTTGCTGATAATTTTTTTAAAAAATGTTGAAATAGATATATTTATAAAGAAATGCTAAAAGTGTTTTAGGACTTCCCCCTCTTTTCATCCCAAACTCAGTCTTGGGCATTAGTACTGGATCTCCTAATGGATGGTATAGAATGACTCAGCTAAAGCAGCGGGTCTATTGTGGAACATTGGTCAGCATTGTAGGGCTTTCCTGTATAGGATATAACTTACCTCAACTTATTTTTGAACGCCATCTCACAGATGATTTAGGGGATGGGGAAAAATTTTTAATTGAAAACTGAAGACCGATATCTCTATTTTCTGCTTTAAAACAGTTAATTCAGGGTCTTACTGGTAAATGCTCAAACGTTGGGAGTTTCTCCCTCTTCCTCCTCTTCTAGCCAATCTGGTCTCTGGTGTAGCGGGATGCTCAGGTGTCCAGTGTGTCAAGGGAGAGGGGATAGCTGATCCTTAAATATGAGGGTCACCTGTCAGTGATCTTGATGGCCTGCCCGCATTGTCATGATTTTCCGAGCAGCCCTCAGGCCTGCATATGATTTTCTCCTGGGGTAGCAAGTCTCCTGCCAGGTTGACACTGGGTCCATGACTTAGACTTTCAAATGGTTGCTGGAATTTGTTCTGCCGATGAAGAGGAGGAATTTATATACACATTGGTAGATGTCTATGAATTTTCTTGGGCTCAGGAAGGTTCAGTGACTTGCCCTAGATCACAGAACCTGCTTTTTAGTGATTGACCAGGGGCAGAATGCAGGTCACATAGTTCTTGGACAAGGATTTGGGATGTTTGCCCCATCCTGTGTCACCATCCCCACATCTGTGCCTGCCCACAGCTCACCCGTCACGGCCCCCTGTTTCATTCTATCTCCATATGCTGATCTTAGCTTCTCCAGATCCATGAGACAATTTGTTATAAGAGAAATCGACAGGGTTGAGCCAAAATCTGCTGTCTTTAGACCTAAATATGACATAGACCTCAATTCCCAAAGACTTAAATGCCGAGCTGTGTAGAAAAGCATTCTATTCACTCACTCATTCACGCACGCATGTATTTATGGAGCCTCAACCGTGTATCGGCATTGTGCTGGGTACCAGGGAGCAAGTACACAGCAAGGTCCCAGACATAGGCACGTAAAGATGAAATTGCAATACCAGGCAGCCTTTGATTAAGATCAAAGTACTGATGCTGTTAAGTAAGAGCTTGGAGGAGAATGTGCCTTGTGCTGGGACAGTAAGGGATGCTTTCATTGAGGGGCTGGGTCTTAGGGCCAGGCTCTGGGCTGAGTTAAAGCTCAAGGGGGTGGGATGAACCTGACAGGTGTGGAGATTGAACTGTGCAGGACTCCAGCCACCACAAGTGTGTCCTGGGGTGGGTGAATTCTAGTGAGTTGTCAGACGTCGTGGTCATTTACAAACTGGAGGAGCAGATGACATGGAGACTATGGAAGAAAGGGATGAAGAGTAGGGAGAGGGGATAGAGTTTGATCTTGTGCCACCAGGAAGATGTTAAATTTCATAGTATTTTATCAAGAGCAGATGTTGGTGTGAGTTAAATTGATTCAAATGCAAAAACCGCCAAACCTTAGGTGTACTAAACTCTCTAAGCTTTGGGAAAACTGGAAATTTTACAATCTATTGATTTCAGTGCTCCATTGGTGCACTGGTGTAGTAATCGTACCTAAGAAATGTTTAATATGAAGTTTATTTTTCCTCTCATAAAACTTAAGGATGAAATGTATGAGGGAAGACAACACAGGGTATATTTTTGTAGAACTAGTAGTAAATTCAAGTTATCCTACTGCACAGCTGGGTCCGTTCATTGGCCTGGCTCCAAAAAGTTATAAAGGGAATATGAGCAAAGGCAGCTTCTACTCCTCGGAGTTCATCAAAATCCGAACCTTTTCCAATTCTTTTTATGTTGGCCCTAAAATGTTACTTGACTGAAATCATCTTCCCCCGGATAGCAGAGAATGTCTCACAAACTACAGACGGATTGATCCACTTGACATTCCAGGTTCCCGATAGCTAATGCTGGCCCCCCTTTTTCTGGAATACAGATCTTGTGTGTGATTTAAGGGTAGGAATGATTTAAGACTCAATTACCCTCCTTTTAACAACACCTGTAGTGCCTCTTACTCTGAATTGTGTAGCATTTCCCATTTGGTTCCCTGGGCTCCAAATCATTCTCCTCTCCATTTTAACGTACTGACTTCTTCCTTGACTTTAAGACTCACCTTGAAAGAAAATGAATATTTATTGATGCTTCATGTATACCAGACTCTGCACCAGCCACTGACATTGGTTGTCTATGTAACATGATCGACAGCTCTTTGAAGAAGCGATTATTTTTGCCTCCCACCCAAAAAAACCTAATTTTTCATTTTACAGTGAAGAAAGCAAGGCTCAGGGAAGCTAAGGAATTTGCCCATCGCCACATGTGGCGGTGGAAGTGAATCAAGGTAGCTGTGGGGCCGGCTATGATTTCTCCTCATCTGAGGAAGGCCCGCAGTACCCAGGCGTGGGGGGAGGCACCTAACCCTCGGCAGACCAACCGAATCATTCCCTGGGGGTTTTGCAGCTGGAACTGGGGAGAGGGAGCTAACCTCTCCCCAGTGCTTAAACTGGGGATGAGGAAGCGCTCGTGGTTGCTCTCCATGGACAGAGCCCGCCTGGGAGAAATAATGCTGACTCAGAGCGAGAGGGAGAGAAAGAGAGCACATGGGGGCTGTGAGGCCCTGGGCCCCGCCCCCTCTGACGTCCAGCGGCCTCCCTGCCCTTCCCAGACCCCAGACGGGGATGTGAGCCTTGCAATAAGTTTGCCCTTTCGCTCAAGCTAGTTTGGGTTTCTGTCTTTTGCAATCGAGTGTCCTAATTTTCCTGGTGTGCAACACAGAGATTCCAGAACGCACGCCTTTTGCATCAGCTGTAGGACAGGAAGCAGAGGTTGTCCTCACCAGGCCTTCCCTGGCTTAATCCCGCGGATAACCTGTAAGTGATGTCATCTGGTCACACCCGCCCCATGGCCTTCTTCTTACATTTGGGGAAACAAGGAAGGAAGGCAAGAGTCTGACAGCAGCAAACTGCATTCCATGCTATGACCACAAGTACTGTGCTTGTTCCGCGTGACTTACCTGAGCACGCAGACCAGGACTTTTGAATTATTACGTCCAATATTGGGACATCTCAACTGTAAACACATTTAATAATGGGACTTTGAAACTGAATCTAAATGAAGTCTTGTAAGAAAATCTGGAATTAAACTATCTTTGAGTCAAGAAACAGGCAAGCAAACAAATATCCAGGCTTACAGAGTATGCACAAGGCTACATTTGGTTGAGAGACAGAAAAAAGTCATCGGAAAGGAGGTAAACAACAAGAAGTGTGCGTGGGAGAATGAGCGAAAGCCGAGTGCCTCGCCCTGAACCATTACCTGCCTGGGCGAGTTCCTGAGGCGTGAGCAACAGAGCATACAAGGCAGGGGTCCCTCCCTGGAAGGAGCTCTTGCTCTATTTTGATTATTAGCAGCAGAGAAACGTGGATTCAGCAGACAGGCTCAGTGTTTGCAAGGTGGAACTGGAGAGACCTCAAGAGGCTAGACCTTCTCGGTCACCTCCCTTGGCCTCCCTTTGCCCCGGGCTCCTCCCTGGTAACCTGAAGACGATCACAGACGCTCCCTACCAGCTCTAAGATGCGATCCTTCTGCGAGCAGGAATGGAAAGGGAACACCATATGCCGTTTTCCAATGGAATCTCAGTAGGCACCTGCTTAGGTAATGCGTATCTTCTAGAAAAGGCAGAGGAGACTGGATTAGCGTGGCTGCTTTTCTGCTCAGTGGCAGCTGGTGGAGGGAACGGACAGAGAAAGCGCGACTCCTGTTATCCCCATGACTGACTTGTCCTTGTCATCTGCTTCCAATGAAAAAGAAAAAATGTTCTCCCCATCCCCACCCCTGGCCCTTTATAAGGAGTAAAACCAAATCTAAAAATAACAGGAGGGAGCAGGCTTAAACCGGCAGACAAGGAAACCCTGGAAACTCAGAAGTGGAGCATGGAAGAGTTTTAGCTGGAAGCGTGTACCCAGGAATTGCCTGCGTTGGAACGGCTGATACGATGTGTGAGATCATCCCTGTGACCTCGGGACTGCAGTTCAGATTTCCGCTTCTGGCTCCCAGTGGAAAGCAGCTGATTCCTTCCTTGGTAGAGGAGAGAGAAATACAGAAATACAGGTGTTTGCTTATGAACTGAGGGAGAACGTAGTGTCTCTCCTAGGTACCGAGGCGAGTCTCAGTCTGCTTTGCAGAGAAGTGGGCTGTGAATCGAATTCAGTGAGTGGGCTGGAGAGGAGCCAGGAGGCCAGCTAAGGACAGGTTAGTTTCCTGAGGCAGCTGGTTTCTGGGTATGAGCGACCCAGGAGGAAGGTCCTGGAAGAGAGCTGCGCAGGGCTTCCCAGCAATTGTCTTTCCAGGATGCTCACGAACGTGTTTGGGAAGAGCGGCAGAGGTGTGCATGAGGCGGGCCAGAAGAAGGTGGTGTTTCTTGAGGTAGAAGGCACCTCCTGGAGAAGTTCTCTATCTGTGCAACTAAATTTATGTGTTCTTCCGCAGGGTCGGAAAATAGAGCTTCTTGGAGAAGGTGCAGAACATTTATAGGGACAATACCTGGTCCAGGTGGCTTAGAAGCAATGCCAGCTAAAGTCTCTGGATTCATCAGGATGCTGTAGAAACACGCAACCCCCAAGCTCCGGGGTTTAACACAGCAACCTTCATTTCCTGCTCCTGTTACGTGTTCCCCCCAGTCGGCAGGAGGCTCTGCCCACACAGCCACTTAGAAGCCCATTGGAGTAAGCTGCCCCTCATCACCCTGGAGGGGCCCATGGGGTTTTTCTGTGCTTTCTCCCGGAAAGGGCACTCCCTCCTCCTCCCAGCCCAATGGTCAGGACTAGTCACACGGCCATGCCCAACTGCAAGGGGGCTAAGCCTTGAGGAGTCGTCTGCATGCTCCAGTCAAGGAACAGTGAGGATAGCATAGCACAGGGAGATCAGCTCAGTGCTTTGTGACCACCTAGAGGGGTGGGATAGCGAGGGTGGGAGGGAGACGCAAGAGGGAGGGGATATGGGGACATATGTATATGTATAGCTGATTCACTTTGTTATACAGCAGAAACTAACACACCATTGTAAAGCAATTATACTCCAATAAAGATGTTTAAAAAAAAAAAAAGGAACAGTGAGGCTTCACGTGGAGGCACCATTGATCACTGGGCGTGCTGGGGGGTGACAGATTAAAGGGCAGTTTAGCATGATCCCTAGTAATACAAAGAGATGGGGGGGTGGGTAAGGATTAGAATATGCTTTCACAAATAGAGTACAGTATTCCCAGACGTTCACTGACAGGCATCAAACTGGTCATTTGGCAGGTGGGATGAATTGGCTGTGTGTTTGTGTGGTAAAGGGGCAGGAATTCAGGCTAGAATAATTCTATGGTATTGCTTTTGTGAATGCTCCTGGAAACTCACATAGTTAATTTGTAGGCGATTAGAGTGTTTCTTTTTCTTTTTTTGACATATATATATATTTTTTAGAGGTACATTGATTTACAATATAGAGTGTGTGTGTGTGTGTGAATGCTTACAGTATAAAGAGTAACAAAGGCCTATTTTTATGAAGAACATATTGTTTAATTATTTGGGGTTAATATTGATTGCATATCCATATGACGTGACATGCTGTGGACCTCTAGTTCTCCCCTCCCCCCCCCGAAAAGAAGCAAAGGAGGACCTTAAATATAAGAACAGAGATGAAACCTTCAACTCAATAACTCTCCAAAGAAATCAAGTACTCTGTACAATTGAGATCCCATGGGTGTGCACAGTGGAACAAAGTATAAGCTCGTCTCATTTACAGTTGCATATTTCTAGCTAGAAGGCTTTGCCAGTATTCCACATATTACAGTAATTTCAATGTAGTTTACATTATCCTTGGATAAAAAAGTAAAGTGGTGACTGAAACAGTCTACCATTTGGTTATTTTGGGTTGTTTTTGTGGATTATTAAGCAAATAATCTACATATCACATCACACCATTCTGGTGATAATGCACTGATGATACCTGCTGAATTTAGTCTCAATCAATTTTTTTTTAAAGTTAAACCTTTTAGCAAATATTTGCTGTTTTGTTTTACTGAATGAACCCATTTACTATTTTTTTTTACAACTTAGAAAAGTCCTGTGAAACATTCAGTTAAAGCCGATAATGAGCACGATCACTTATTTTATCATACGACTTTATATACTTTAACTACAATATGCTTTCAACACACACGTATTGAACAGATTCTTTATACTAGCCTTACACACACCTTATTCCTAAGATTTAAAAAAATGGGATCTAGAAGACTTTAAAAAATGGACTTAGAATGAAGAAAGACTTCTAGAAACAAGGCAAGAATTTCAGAGCTTCAGAACATTTATCACAAGGAAATCGATCACAGTCTAAAGGAGGTCCAGGTGCCGCCTTCCTTATGGAGGCTGAGTGTTCCTGACGGGTTCCCGTCACTGTGGCTGAAGCCTGAGAGGTACAGCCTCCTTCCTCCCATCGTGGGCCACACTGAGCATCTTTCCTTTGCCCTTGGAAAGGCTGGTCTAAGATGACTCTCAGCCAAGCTTTTTTTTTTTTTTTTTGGCTGCATTGGGTCTTCGTTGCTGTGTGCAGGCTTTCTCTGGTTGTGGTGAGCAGGGGCTACTCTTCGTTGCGGAGTGCAGGCTTCTCATTGCGGTGGCTTCCCTTGTTGCGGAGCGTAAGCTCTAGGCACGCGGGCTTCAGTAGTTGTGGCTCATGGGCTCTAGAGCACAGGCTCAGTAGTTGTGGTGCACAGGCTTAGTTGCTCCGCGGCATGTGGGATCTTCCCGGACCAGGGTTCGAACCCGTGTCCCTTGCATTGGCAGGCAGATTCTTAACCACTGCGCCACCAGGGAAGTCCTCAGCCAAGCTTTTTAAGAAATATGATTGTCAAGGGGTTGATGACCTGGAAAGTAGATTCCACCAACATTGGTATATTTTAAAATTATCAAAAGATAAAAAAATATATATAAAAAGGAAAAGTTCTCGACCCTTCTCACATCATGGCACTGACAAAACCCGCAGTGTCTAAGCAACACAACAGGGGGTGGTGCTGTGAAATGTGGCCACATTAGATGTAGCAGTGTGGAGGCAGATGCTACGCTGAAGTCTCACAGGTCAAAATAATAATTGGGAATTTAGGATGCTTCCAGGGAGGGCTATACAAATCCTGGTCGAATATAATTTCAACTGTATACATAAGAAACAGGTTCAAAGTTTTCTCTCTACAAGAACTGGTGGACCATTGCCATCTCTTGGCCTCCCCAAGCACACTCATGGCCCCGGGGCGGGGAGTCAGGATGGTGGGATCTCTGTTTCAGCTCTGCCCCTGACTAGCTGTGTAACTCCCGCTAACCTATAGACTCTTTTTCATCATCTGTAAAATCATCAAATTGATGATTTTTAAGGCTCCTAGTGCTGAAACTGCACGATATAAGCCAAATGTTCTCCATAGGGCTGTGTATAAATTCAGTGAATTTTTTAAAAGGACAACATATGTCAGGTGGCCTTGGCATGTTCCTTGTTGATCTTCATAAAGGTTCCATCAAGAGGTTCCCCAACTACCAAGAATACTCAACTGCAAAGGGATAGTCTCTTCCATTTTCCTAATGGTGTTGGGAAAACTGGATAGTCATGTGCAAAAGAATGAAATTGGACCCAAAGTTACACCACTCACAAAAATTAACTCGAAATGGATTAAGGACTTAAATGTAAGAACGAAAACTGTAAAATTCCTAAAAGAAAACATAGGGGAGAAGCTCCTTGACATCAGTCTTGGCAATGACTTTTTGGATATGATAGCAAAAACATAAGCAACAAAAGCAAAAGTCAACAAATGGGACTACATCAAACTAAAAGGCTTCTCCACAGTGAAAGAAACAATCAAAAAGATGAAAAGGCAACCTATGGAATGGGAGAAAATGTTTGTAAACCATACGTCTGATAAGGGGTTAATATCCAAAATCTATAAGAAACTCACACAACTCAACAGCAAGAAATCCAAACAATCCCATGGGCAGAGGACTTGAATAGACATTTTCCCAAATGGCTAACAAGTACATGAAAATGTGCTCAATATCAGTAATCATCAGGGAAATGCAAATCAAAAACACAATAAGAGATCATCTCAGACCTGTCAGAATGGCTATCATCAAAACATCTACAAATAACAAATGTTGGCAAGGATATGGAGAAAAGGGAACCCTCGTATACTGTTGGTGGGAATGTAAATTGGTGCAGCCACTATGGAGAACAGTATGGAGGTTCCTCAAAAAATTAAAAATAGAACTACCCCATGATCCAGCAATTTCACTTCTGGGTATATATCTGAAGGAGATGAAATCACTATTTTGAAGAGATATCTGCACTTCCATGTTCATTGCAGCATTATTTACAATAGCCAAGACATGGAGACAACCTAAGTTTCCATGACAGGTGACTGGATGAACAAAATGTGGTGTGTATATACACCATGGGACACTACTCAGCCAAAGAAAAGAAGGAAATCCTGCCATTTGAAACAACATGGATGGACCTTGAGGGTCCCTTGAGGGACCTTGAGGCTCACTTTCAGGAGCCTCACTTAGCCTATGCTAAGTGAAATAAGTCAGACGGAAAAAGACAAATACCATATGACTGCACTTATATGTGGAATCTAAAAACCTCAAACGCATAGAAGCAGAGAGTAAAATGGGGGCTTCCAGGGGCTGAGGGGTGGGGAAATGGGGAGATGTTGGTCAAAAGGTACAAACTTTCAGTTATAAGATGAGTAAGTTCTGGGGATCTAATGTACAGCCTGGTGACTCTAGTTAACAATACTGTACTGTATACTTGAAAGTTGCTGTGAGAGTAGAGGTTTAAGGTTCTCACTATAGCAACAGCAACAAAATGGTAATTATGTGAGGCGAAGGATGGGTTAATTATCCTTATTATGACAATAATTTCACAATATATACGTGTATCAAATCATCACATTGTACACCTTGAACTTACACAACGTGACACATCAATTATATCTCAATAAAGCTAGGGGAAAAAAAGAGGTCTCCAGCTGCTGATCAAGCCTGGCCACGTTGTGCCCTGGTCAGGTCTTCTCCTGGCCTCACTGGTGGCCCTCTAGGCAGAGGAAGGCTCTTCTCATCTGTGACTGAAGAAGCCAAGCACCAAGTGGCTTTCACTAAAGGTTCGTTCTGAGAGAACGAGGATGGGGCCGGGGTGGTACCAGGCAGTGTGACTTCTGGTGCTAACCTGATTTCCCGGTCCCATCCAGCCCTCCATTTCCATCGCAATGAGCTGGATCTTCACTGTTTGTGCTCAGGGTGATGTACTAGCTCGGATGCATTTGGTGCCTGCCAACTGTTGACATTTGTGAGGACTTGGTAATCCGATAGTTTAGTTTATCCTTTCTTTTTTTTAAATAGTTTTTGTTTGTTTGTTTAAGTTTTATTTATTTATTTATTTTTGGTTGTGTTGGGTCTTCGTTTCTGTGCGAGGGCTTTCTCTAGTTGCGGCAAGCAGGGGCCACTCTTCATCGCGGTGCACGGGCCTCTCACTGTCGCGGCCTCTCTTGTTGCGGAGCACAGGCTCCAGACGTGCAGGCTCAGTAGTTGTGGCTCACGGACCTAGTTGCTCCACGGCATGTGGGATCTTCCCAGACCAGGGCTCGAACCCGTGTCCCCTGCATTGGCAGGCAGATTCTCAACCACTGCGCCACCGGGGAAGCCCTAGTTTATCCTTTTAAGTGGGGGAGCGGGAGACACCTAACTACATTTTCCAACAAAAACTAAAAACCACTTGCTCCCAGACATATGAAATGAAAACATGACATGTTTCTCCTTGAGCGCTCGCACCAGGCTCTGTGGCTCCAGATTCTTTTGTTTGGCTTGCTCTGCCTGCAGTCTTCCCCATTTCAGATGATGGCAACTTCATCTTCCAGTTACTCAGGCCAAGAGTTCTGGAGTCATCCCACATTAAACTGGCCAGGAAATCCTCTTGGCTCTACCTTCAGTCAATATCCAGAATCCAGCCTCTTCTCACCACTGCCACTGCTACCACCCAGCTCCAAGTCCCCAGCATCTCTTGGCTGGACACTTTCAGGAGCCTCCCAACTGTTTTCCCTGCTTCTGCTTATCCTTGACACAGCAGCCAGAGTGATCCTGTTAAAACCCAGGTCAGGCTACATCACACCTCTGCTCAAGACCCTTTTTGCCTGCCATCTCACTCCTGGTAAAAGTGAAAATTCTAACTGCACTCTACAGGGCCTAACCGGATCTGGCCCTGTGCTGACTCTCTGACCAACCCTCCTACTCCTCTTATTCATCCTCTCCAGCCATACCAGCCTCCTTGTTCCTTAAGCAAGCGAGCCATACTCCTGCCCCAGGGCCCTTGCATTGACTGTTTATTCTGTCTGCAATGCTGTTTCCCCAGATCACTGTCGAGCTTGCTCCCTCATCTCCTTTGGGCCTTGACTTAATGTCACCTTCTCAGGGAGGCCTACCTGGTCTCCACTATCTAAAACTGCAAAGACCACTGATGTTGTCTGCACTCCTTCCCGCTTCACATTCCTCCATTGTACTGACACTATCTAGCAAACTATGTATTTTTACTTATTTGATTTATTTTCTTTCCCCAGGAGAATGTAAGCTTCTTGGAGGCAGGGATTTTTTGCCTGATTTGTTCGCTGTGGTTTCCCCAGCTGCTAGGAGAGCGCCTGGCACTTAGTAGGTGCTCAGTTATGACTGGATGGTGCTGGGAACACTGCCCAAGGCCACCGGATACGAGACAGGAGTGCTCTCCTGCCCGAGGCCACACATTCAGACCAGCTTCCTTCTCCTTGCAGAGAACGTACGGAGTCATCCCATGTCATCTTTCATCTGAATATTGAAATCGAGACTTTTTCTAGCATCATTGGCACAGCCTCGAGCACTGCTGATTCTCCAGAGGTTTTCATCTTGATGAGAAACATGGTAATGAGACTATCAACCCCGAGTGACTCTGAGGCTTGAACAGCCGCTTTGGAGCTGGGCATTTTGCCTTCTAGAGCAGTGCTTCTCACCCTCTAATGCACACACGAATCACCTGGGCAACTTGTTAAAATGCAGATTCTGATTCAGTAAATGTGACTGCGGGCCAGAGTCTGCAACAAGTTCCTGGTGCTGCTGCTGAATTGGGGCTGCAACAGGAGCAGCCAGGTTCTAGTCACTTCTCCATGGGCACACGTTAGAGGGGGGCCCCACAAGTATTGTCTGTGTTGGACTCCCCAAATCAGCATGTAAAAAGGCCAGCGCTCTGGGGCTGGGTCTTGTTAAAGGCCGCCCGGGGCTTCCTGACTTTAGAAGCAGCACCTGGTCCAGGAAAGCCCGGTCTTGCGTAGGGCAGTGCCCATCGCCAGCCCTCTCCCTGCATTTCAGGGTCCTGGGCCCCTTCCAGGAAATCCTACACCTCATGTTTCCCCACCATCACCCTGCCAACTCTTTCACACAAACCAAGCTTGGCTTTTCAGTGAAAATACAGGCTATCAAGTCTCAACAACCTCAACTTCCTTCCTCTCCCCGAAACTCCAAATTATTTGACCTTCCCCGTTTTCCCTTCCATTTCGGGAAGAGGTATCAGTCGTCCAGGCTGAGCTTTCATCTCCTGCCTCCCACCCACCACGGTCTCGCCCCAGCACGAGGCAGTAGAGCCGAGTGGTTGGGGCTCTCTGGCGTCAGGCAGCAGGGATCTTATGGGCTGGACGACCTCAGCCAGGTTACTCACTATCTCTAAGCCTCACCTGACTCATCTGTAAAATGGGGATGAGGATGGTGTCTACTTCATGGGGTTGTGGGGATGAAAGGATTAATACAGGAAAACGTTTAGAACAAGGTTTGGCGAGTCAGATAAAAGTTCTTCTTTTGTGCAATGATCTCTTCCCACGTGTCTTCAGTCTTGGAGGGGAAGAACAATGAGAGGGACTGAATGTTGCCAGTGTTACCTTGAAACTGGAAAGATTCTTTTTCTTTTCTTTTATAATCATTTTTGGCCACACTTTGCGGCGCCCTCGGCAGTGAAAGCACGGAGTCCTAACCACTGGACCACCGGGGAGTTCCCTGAAGAGATTCTTTACAAGGTTCTCGGGTCTTTTGTTGGGAGGTGTCCTCAAGGTCACTAGTGGGTGATGGTCACTGGTGTCTGCTCCAGTCCATGCTGTCTTTTAAACCGAGTTGACTCCTCGGGGCCATCCACACCCTGGGCTCTTCAGCCCTGTCCACAAGGCAATTGTTCTGAACCTTCTTTCCTCTCCCCAAACCTTGCTCTAGGCTTCTTACTCAGTCCCTGCATCTTCCTGACCTTCTTGCCTTTGTTTCCTATTTTGGCCTCCATGCTAGTCCCTTAACCTTGATGACAGATTTTGGCTTTTCTAGCCTTGACCCTTGACACCCAAAGGACACTTATTCCCTGGTTTTCTGGCTCTTTGACTCGTGGTCACTCTGGGTTCCCTCGCCCACTGAGCCCTAGTCTGCACTGACCTCATGCCAAGATCGAGTGGACTGGCCAGCTCCTTTTGGCCCCATTTCCTCAAGGAGGACTGGACCGTAGTGCATGATAATTAAGGTGATGTTGACTTATGTTTGCTGAAACTTACTATTGTCTTGAGTGGTTTAAATGGATTGTGTCATTTTATTTTAATTGTAAATCTGCAAAGTTTTATCCTCATTTGGGAGGTGAGGGAAGTGAGGCTCAGTGAGGTTAAATTCAAAACCACTCATGTAGAGCATCAGAATATGCCACCCTGAAATATACCAATTTGGCATAAGGATCCTCTTGAGCTGAAGGCAACTGAGAATCAACAGATGCAGGAAGAGATCCTACCCTTCATTTATCTGCCTAACAGGAGGGCATAAGTCTTCCTTTAAGAACCCTAACCTGCCCCCATCACCAGGAGGGGAAGACCAAGATGGGGAGTCGATACCCAGATAAACTTGCAGACATAAAACTTACTAAGATAACTTATCTTCCATTGGTTCCCCTATATATTTCCTAGTCACTTCTCCATGATTTATCCTCCCTTGAAGCCCAAACCTTCTTTCCTTTGTTAAAATGGTATATACGCCTCTGAGTCTGATTGCTTTTTTTTTTAATTTTTATATATTTATTTATTTATTTATGGCTGTGTTGGGTCTTCGTTTCTGTGCGAGGGCTTTCTCTAGTTGTGGCAAGTGGGGGCCACTCTTCATCGCGGTCCGCGGGTCTTTCACTATCGCGGCCTCTCTTGTTGCGGAGCACAGGCTCCAGACGTGCAGGCTCAGTAGTTGTGGCTCGCGGACCTAGTTGCTCCGCGGCATGTGGGATCTTCCCAGACCAGGGCTCGAACCCGTGTGCCCTGCATCGGCAGGCAGACTCCCAACCACTGCGCCACCAGGGAAGCCCTGATTGCTTTTTTGAGTTTCACTTCTTTTCTGTGAACTCCTATGTGTTTCAATATTAACAAAAGTTCTGTGCTCTTTCTCCTGTTAATCTGTTTTGTGTTAGTTTAATTCACAGTCCCCTAGTTACTGAACCTAAGAGGGTATAAAAAAAGTTTTTCCTCCTCAACATGATAAATGTAATTCAGTTCATGGGCCCTGGGAAAAACTTCTTTTCCTTCAGTAGCACCTGTCTTCTCTCTCCCTTGCCCCTGCCTTAACCCAGACCCTCACCAGCTCATTCAACTCTTAATGCAGGAGCTTCCCAAAGGCTCAGTGTCCCCGCCCTCAGGCCCTTCTCCCTTGATCCACCCTCCACACCAGTACCAGGGAGCGTGCTGTAAGGCAGGTCTGAGCCTGCCTCACTCCTATGTGAAGCCCTTCAGTGGCTCTTCCTGTCAACAGGAGAAAGTCCCCATGCTTCCCCCATTCTTACCAGACTTCCTTTCTTGGAACATCCTGGGCTCCTTCGGCACATGCTTTCTCCTCTGCCCAGATTTTCTTCCCTCTAACTTGGCCTTCTGCACGGATGATCTATTGAGCTCACCTTTCCAGGCTCATCGTGAACAGCGCCTCCTCTGTTGGGCATCTCCCAGGGTGAGTTAGTCACTTCCTCCCGTCTGTTCCTTGTCGGCTCCTCTCCCAGCTCCCTTGTGCCATTGCATGTTAATGATCTGTTTACACACCTGTCTCCCCTCTGCACCCCCAGCCTGTGTGCTCCTTGAGGACAAGGACTGCAATGTACTCATTCTGTGCCCCTGACGCCCAGCCCAGAGGGCGGCAAGGGGCTGTGTAAACATTTAATAAGTGAGAGGCTGAAAACTGGCTTTCCTCTAAATGATAAAACAAATGGCCCTTTGATGTCCCAATTATACTAAGCTATTTTCTGTTAGAATTATAATATTTTAGAACTGGAAAGCACCTTAAAGTTTATCTACCCCAAACCTGTCATTCTAAAAGCCAAGGAAAGGATGGCTGGGACTAGTGAGGTCACTTGCCTGCCATAATGACCTCCAACTCTCTGGTTCAGAGTCCTGTGTGTCAGTTTGTTATGGCGTCCAACACTGAGCAGAAAAGACACCTTTATACTGGCTCCTAGTATTGCTTGGCTATGTCTGTATGATGAAGGACACAGCCATTTCCACTAATAACAGGTGTTTGTGGTGTTTTCATTTAGTGTCCTGGGCGCTGCTGACATTGCTGAATTAGAACAATTCTAGAGAATTTATTTTTATGTGCAAAGATTATTAATGGCACCCTAAAATTATCAATGTAGCCTATTGTAAATGATGAGAAAACTCTTTATTTCCACAAAGACCTACTTGAATAAAAGAGAATGCTAGAAATGAAAAAAAGAAAGTTCAACTAATGTCACTACAGAATTATTCCTTTAATCAGAGAACGCTAAAAATGAACTATATCAATTTATTTTTTTCAGATTTATTGAGGTATAACTTACAAACAAAAACTGTATATACTTAAGATGTACAACGTGATGTTTTGATATACGTATACATCATGAAATGATTACCACAATCAAGCTAATGAACATATCCACCACCTCACATAGTTACCATTTGTGTGTGTGTATGTGTAATGAGAACATTTAAGATCTAATCTCTCAGCACATTTCAAGTACTGTATACAGTATTATTAGCTAGTCATCATGCTGTATATTAGATGTCCAGCACTTATTCGTATCTGAAACTGCATAATTGAAACTTTGTGCCCTTTGACCAGACATCTCCCCATTTCTCTGCCCCCTAGAATTATTCCTTTTCATGTTACATCGTAATTAATGATCCATACAATTATAATTGTATTTTGGGGAAACAAGGCCTCTGATATAAAATAATTTATAATAATTTAATCTCTGGCATCTTAAATGTCAAACGAGGGCAAAATCTTACCTGGCAAAGACTGTAGGGTCATGACTGCCACATAAATTGGGTGAGCATTTGTTATTTTATTTGCTTAGCACTCCCCCTTCTGAGACTGTATTTCGGGAAGCTGCTGGTTTAATATATGATTTAAAAGAGAGTTGCATTTTTTAATTTGACCGCAACTGTCTGGCACTGTGCTTGTCACCAAGCGAGAAGTTGGCGCGAGTTGGGCCAGTCACAGCACCTGATTCGCTGGAAACAATGATTGGTCCGAGAATGCGCATGCGTCGTAAGCCAGACCAATCAGCGTCTTTCCTTGGCTTTTAGAAAAACAGAAGCCCGTAGGAAAGAGGAAGTGGTACTTTACTTTCCTGCCTGGATCCTGGGAAGATGGAACTGTGTGAACTGTAAGTGGCTCGGGTTGTAGCCGGGAGGTAAAGGTGATCTGAGGGAACGAAGGCAGGCAGCAGAGAAAAGCAGAGAGGAGGAGGACGAGTGGGCAGAGAGAGATCTTTGACAGTGTGAGAGGATCTGGTTCTCTTGCTCAGGAGGCACCCCTCTTCCTGTGGTCTGGTATCAGACAATGGGATCTATTTTTTTTCTTTTTTGCTAGTTTGTGTTTTGAAGTTTTGCAACCAACTAACGCTTTGTTAGAACCAAACAGTTCTAACATGCAGATTTTGTTTTGCTTTGTTAGATAAACAAGTTAAGCAAATATGCCTTCTCTACCCTAGAATGTAGATTGCACTGTCTGCATGAGGCAGATATGTACAGGCACGCTCTATTTTTTTCCTCTCAGTTCTCTCCTACTAAAATAATTCTTCTATATCATTTATGTAATAGGAAATTAGAAAAATAAAGTTTGAGAAATGTGTCGAGCCACCTGGCTAAGCTCATCCAACTGCCAAGCAGTCCAGTCTGCCAGACGGACTTTAATCTGGAAATTTTCTTTTAAAACTAACCAGTTTGATGCAAGCGTTTTTGTTGAAATGCTTTATAGATCAGAGAAGAACTGGCTCTCTCAAAAAGCAGCCTATTCATAGTAATTAACACCTTTGGGGAAAAAAATGTTTTTGTCTTGAGCACGTGACCAAAAGTAGTAATAGAACACTGAATAGGTACATTAATCAAATCAAATATAACCTTTTGTATTAAATTCTGGAAATTTGAAGGCAGGACAACTGAAATGGATTTTACACAGCATAGTGTAAATCACAGAGTTCTTGATGAAGGAGGGGACTTAAAAAAAGAAAATCTCCATGGCTTTGGTTCCTTTGAGATTTTTCCACAGGAGAGAGTTGGGGCCTGGTGAGCGGGCAAAAGAAAATGAAAAGAAAAAAATGATCGCAAGAGTTATAATGCTGGCACAATGTGAATGAACACCTGGGCATGATAGGGGCAAGGGAAACCACTTTTTCTCAAATACCGTCTACCAGCTTTTGAATTTATTCTTGCCGGAAGTGTTCTTTCCACAAACAAAAGGAAAAAGAGCAGAAAATGTGAAAATTTCTATCAAGTTATGCAGAGCTAAGGGCAAACCAGTATTTGCATCCCCTGACTCTCATATTTAAAACTTTATTCTGAATGCATAAGTATGTAGCAGGTTTATACAACTTTGAAGGTAAACAGGAATGGAGACATACACTGAATTTAAACTCCCTGTTTGCAACCCTTCCTTTGCCTGGAATTCAACAGATGCCTGATGGGATAGCTGGCAAGAGGCTTGGATGAAGTCACTGAGGGAACTGTTTGACTAGTGACTCATGATTTAAGTTTGTTTAATTGTTTTGGCAAAGTCAGTATGTTGTTCATGGGTGGAAGTAGAAATAATGAGGATATTTGGGTTGATGCTGTTTCTGATTTTTTTGAAGGAGCTGCAGTAGAATGTTTTGGTCTTAAATAAACAGAAAGGAGATTAAGAGTCCAGGAAAGAAGATGTTGGGGGATGACATCCATTCGTTAACTAAAGGTTTTAATGAAAACTGGGTTCCTCCAGGAAAAGGAATTCAATCCCCTGGAAAACAATCTTGCAGAGGAAGTGGCAGACTTTTTGATAACTGTTTCATCTGTGAATATTAAAAATCCTTTTAACTGGACATTGTTAATAGAAGCTTGTACTTTTCTTGATAACAATTTCTGTTATATACGTGTGTCTGTTTGTGGTGACACCTAACTTACCAATGTTCCTCAGTTATCTGCAACTTTGCCATGATTCAAAAAGTGAGAAAAAATTGGCTGAACGAGATGTCCCCACGTCCATTAACTAAAGCCCTTGCACTTTATCCATAGATGTTCTTGTGATTTTCTTCTAGTGTCTTCTCGCTTGAGTAAAACACTAGTGTGCCACTGTCCATCTGCTTGCATGAACCAGACCTCTAATAATTATCCCAGGCTCCTTCCTTCATCTTAGCACACCCATCCAGGCCATGCCACATTGACCTTCTAAATAGTTCTCAAACTGTCTGCTCCCTTTCACCCATAGGAGTTCTTCATTTATTTTGTGCAATGGAGACTTTTGGCAGCCTGGTGAAGGCCATGGGCCCCTTTTCAGAATAAGACTGAAATTCATTAAATAAAGTACATAGGATTACAAAGGAAATTAATTATGTTAAAATGCAGTTATCAAAACATTTAAAAAATTGAATTATAATAAAATATGTGCTTCTTTATTAATGCATTGTATAATATGATCTAGTGGCAGGCCTGACAACTACAGTAATTTTCAAGTAGTGATGAGCGTAAATGGTATCTTGATGTATCTGCGGCAGCTGTAATGTGATCTGAACACACCTGTGACTCCTCTTGGTTGCAGGGTCACAGATGCTGCTGATACTACTGTGGTTTATTATCTACAATCATCATGGAAGGAAATATTAAATTTCAAACAGAAGTTGGTGAAAGTAAAGAAGTGCTTGTTTTCCCACCCAAGTTCGTAGATTCTGTGGAGCCCAGGCCTTAGTCCAAGCCACTGGATGTACTGCCACAGTCTCCTATTGGATGTACACACTTGCCCACGTCCAAACCATCCTCCATTCTGTGGCCAAGGTGGTGTTTCCAAAATGCAAAATTTGTTGTCACCTGTCCCCCACTCACTTGTACCTCAGCTGCCCAGCATTGCTCTTAGACTAGAGACTGAAAGGCCTGGGTCTCGGCCATGGGGGTCCTGTGTCGTGGATTCTTTTTGTTCTCTTAGACCGTAGGGGTTTTGCACACATGTTTCCCGCTGCTAGGAAAGCTCTCTAGGCTCTTCCTCACCGAGTCAGCACTTCCGGATTTCAGCTCAAGCACCACTTGCTCAAAGAAGCCTCCTCTGGCCTCCCTGACCAGTTCCGGGTTCTCCACTGCATCGGAGTCTCTCATTCCTCAGAGGGGATGTTGCATTTATTTGTGCGATTCTCTGACTAATGTCTATCTGCACCCACCGGCTGTGGGTTCCACGAGAATAGGTTCTACACTATCCCCAGGATGGTGCCTGGCACATAGGAGACGCTCATTAAGTACTAGTAGGATGAAGAAATGAGTGAATGAACATTCCAAGAAGCATTTAGCATCAGAAGATGCAGTGGTGTCGTGGGGTATGTGTTGAGGAGGAAAGAAGAGCGTCAGAGGCAGACGACGCATGACAGCAGGGAGGAGTGATGACGGTCTCTCGTTCTCTCGCTTGAGGAGACAGAACTCCCCAAACAAGCAAAGACGTAACCAAAAACAGACACCTTCTCCCCGCCCCCCAGATTGAAGCCTTTCAGTGTAACCCCCAAAAAAGAGAGTTTTATGTACATTGACAGGCGCTGAGAGTACCGCTGTATTACAGGACAGAACATTAACTTTTTTTTTTTTGAATTTTATTTTATTTTATTTTTATACAGCAGGTTCTTATTAGTTATCCATTTTATACATATTAGTGTATATATGTCAATCCCAATCTCCCAATTCATCACACCACGGATCATTAACTTTTGTTCTAAGGTCAACCCTAAATATTGAGAAAAGTTTAAATTACATTATTGCATTCACATATTAAAAAAGAAATGTCATAAAAATGATAAAAATCAAGACTTGCTTTCGAAAAGAAATGATTATTTGGAAAATAGACTAATACATGAGGTCAGATGACTATAGCGTGTGTGTATGTGTGTGTGTGTAATATACATGTGTTTGTGTGTGTGTGTGTATGCATATACATACACATTTATTTATTTCCTGGAAATATATTCTTTGATCCCAGTATTTAGATATTAATTTCCTTATTAGATATAAAATATATTCCTTCAACAAAATAACTGAGAAGTAGAACATTCAGTGGGTTGATGATGCCAGTGGGGAATGATATTAATGAGGCCAATTTATGGGTAATTTTCTTACAAACTGAGTGATGACATGGTATTCTGTGAGATAGATTTCACTCCCACCTCCAGCTAGACATGGTGCAAATGCAGGCCTAGGGGATTGGATACAAGTACATGGATGGATGGTATATATCCAACCTTGATATTTACAAAATGCCTAAGGTTGACTTGTATGACATAATTTTGAGTATCTACCATGCTTAAGGCTTGACAGGTACTGGGATATGTGGAGATCCCATAACAGCATTGGATCTGTTTTCCTATATGATCAGATGCATGCTTACTGAGATTGGACTCTTGTATGGGGTCTCCTTTATGGGAAAAAAATTTACAAATAGTAGTCTTTGGCTGGCAAAAGGCAGAGCATTTTTTTTTTTTTTAAGAATTTTTTTTAAAGGGATTTTTTTTTTTAAATTTAATTATTTATTTATTTATTTATTTATTTATGGCTGTGTTGGGTCTTCGTTTCTGTGCAAGGGCTTTCTCTAGTTGTGGCAAGCGGGGGCCACTCTTCATCGCGGTGCGCGGGCCTCTCACTGTCGCGGCCTCTCGTTGCGGAGCACAGGCTCCAGACGCGCAGGCTCAGTAATTGTGGCTCACGGGCCTAGTTGCTCCGCGGCATGTGGGATCTTCCCAGACCAGGGCTCGAACCTGTGTCCCCTGCATTGGTAGGCAGATTCTCAACCACTGCGCCACCAGGGAAGCCCCAGATATTGAAACAGAAGAAAATTCTTTTTCAAGTCAGAGTTCTATCATATTGAAGAAATGACTGGAGAACAGATGAGGTCTCTTTTCTTAGGCATTAAACAAATAGAGACAAGTATTTCACTTATTTATGGTGATTATAAATGACCAGGGCGAGAAAATTTTAAAGTCATTACTGCAAAGATAATATCAATCACTTTCAGTCCATTTCTGTGTTTTAGTGGGTGTGTAAAGCAACAGAACATGCAATTCATAGACAGTTCTTTTAATTAAAGAAGATGAAAGAGTTATTTGGGAGCTGTTTCTCTGAATGACGAATATTGATATTTTCAACTGAATTCTGAATTGAGTTTCCAATAAATTGGAATGCAGGGATTTCTCTCCAACTACATGGAATATTATAGTTATTGATGACCAATCATTTCAAGAGTGAAAAGGACTTGAACCAACTTTTGATGTGAGAGAAAGGAACCACTGTATTTCCATTTTAAGTGTTTATTCAGCTGTAGTTTGAGATGCATTAATAGATTTCAAAGTTAGAGTGTTGATATTATTAATTTATAGTGTAGTTGGCATTATTTAACCTGTGTAATAGCACCTCTGTCCTGTGCCAACTTCATTTCCACACCTAAGGTTTAGAAATGCCATTTCCCTTCAGTAATTATGAAGCTGGAAATGACTCTTTGCACCTGGTTCACGGTTCTTTTTGCTGTTCACAGTCTTCCATGAATATAAAACCCTGGGGTATGGTGGATTTGGGGGAATGTTTATTTCTGGTCCACACATCTTGAGATAGGATGTGTAAACGGGCCTGAATTTTATAAAGGTGCCTGAAGACTGTGAGGGGATTTGTGGTCCCTGCAGAAAAGGTATTATTATAAAGCGGCAGAAGAAAAATGGAAAATACAAAAACCCAAAGAAAATTCCCCCAACAGCACAACAAAAAGATTTTCTGTAGCCACGGAGAGCCCTTCAGTACCCAAATCCCACCTGAACAGCGGTGTTCATTCACATGCCTCATGAACAGCTGAGTGCAGAGCCGGCTCTAGATAAAATAGTGATGCAGGTCTCTGGTTTGTCTTCGGCTTGTTTAGCCTCCCAGGTCAGCACTGTCCTCCCCCCCACCCAGCCCCCCCAGGAGCTTCACGTCTACTCTTTTTCCATTTCAGGCACTGAGCATCCCTTTTGCTCTTTTAATCCTCATGTAGGTAGCAAAGCCTGCCCTCCACGACCCAGGAGCACAGAACCCAGAGCCGTTGTTGCTAAGCCCAGAGACGCAGCAGAATCTGTAAGAATTTCAACAGACGCCGTAAGTTCACCTAATCAGCTGTGTACTTTGCTCATTTAGGCTATAATTTCACATACGCCCTTTCAGCTCACATAAAGCAAGAGAAATGATGGCTGGAGGTTGGACATGTAGGGACTGATGCCATGAAGAGGGACGCAGAGATGAAACTTTGTGTGTTCTTGCTTGCTCATTTTTCTTAAAAATTGATTTCACAAAGAGTTTCTTCATTTTAATCTTACCGAACCAACACTTGGCTTTGTTGATCATCTCTATTTTTTTGTGTTTGTTTTCCATTTCATTCATTTCTGCACTTATATTTTTATCAACTTCTTTTTTTTCGAATGTCCTAAATTGGATGCTTAGCTCATTAATTTTTAGTTTTTAAATTATCTAACATAAGCATTTAAGGATATACATCTCTCTCTGTGTACTATTTTTGCTACATCCACAAGGTTTGATAGGTAGTGTTTTCGTTATCATTAATTTCTGAGTATGTCTAAATTTCCATGACTTTTTTCTTGAGTTATTAGAAATTTGTTCTTAAAAGTTTCAAATACGTAGGTCCCCCCCGGCCCCCACTGTCTTTTTGTGATTGACTTCTGATCCCTCAGTATTGAACTGTTTTGTGGTCAGAGGGCAGGTTCTATTTGACATGGATTTTTTGAAATTTGCGGAGACTTGCTTGTTGGCCTACAATTGTGGTCAGTTTTTATCAATGTCCCATGCGGATACTTGGGAAGAATGTATATTCTTTACTTGTTGGATCCAGGCTTCTATTTGCATCCAGTGAACTAAACCTAAAAATGATGTTGTTCAGATCAGCTATGTCTGTGCTGGCTCTTCTTCCTTTGCCCCTCCAGATGTTCTTTCTAAGTTTCCTCACCCTGCTTTGTGCTGCAGGAGGCTGACTTGTATGCACTAAATCAAGGACTCCCTACCCCTGGCTTCCTTGGCTCAGCCAATGGGGATGTGGGTAGGAGATTGGAAAGAGGTAGAGAGAAAGGTCAGAATATTAACTCATCCAGCTCCCTCCTTCTGGGGCATTTCAGCAAAGACTGCAGTCCTCTGAAGAAGGCCACCGAGCTTGTCAGGCACCATCTCCTTCAGCTACAGCTCTCACTGGTGTTGGTGACCGAGTCCTTTAGGCCTAGGTGGGGTAAGCTGCCCCTGTTGCTAGCCCTGGATGTGCTTCTGCATCCATCCCTGGTTGGGGTCCCTTAACCTCACCCATACCTTGTGAATATTTAATTAAACTCTCTCTCTTCACCTCATCTGAGTGTGGCATCACTTTTCTGCTAAGATCTGACTGATGGAATCTCTGGACTCATTTTTGCTGTGTGACTTAACAATAACTGAGAGAGGTGGGATGAGACCTTCCATTATGACAGTGGACTTGCTAAGTTCTATGCTTTATATATTTGGGGGGGGGCTATTTTTTAAAGTGTATACACGTTTAGATTTGTTCTATCTTCCTGGTGAAGTGAATCTTTTATCATGATATAGTGGCCTTCTCTGTACTTTTTGGTCAGGATTCTTTACATTTTTAAGAATTATTGAGAACCCCAGAGATTTATGTTTATATGGGTTATATCTATCCATATTTACCATGTTAGAAACTAAAAAAAGATTAATTATTTATTAATTCATTAAAAATAATAGTAATAAACTCATTACATGTGAACATAACATTTTAAAAATGAAAAAGTTCTGTTTTCTGAAACAAAAATATTAGCGAGAAGAGTGGCATTGCTTTACATCTTTGTAAATCTCTTTAAATTCTGGTTTATTCAAAGATAACTGAATTCTCATTTCTCTTTCTGCATCTAATCTGTTGGGATATGTTGTTTTGGTTGAAGTTGAAGTATATGAAAAAAAATCCAGCTTTACATAGATATGTAGTTGGAAAAGGAAGCAGCATTGTCACAGCCTTTTCAGGCAATCATGGACATTCATCTTTGATACTACTCTAAAACTCAACAAGGGGTGGTTCCTTAAAGGTTAGTTATAATATGAAGTCTGAAAACAGATCAATGAACTTTTCATATTCTGTTAAAACTCATTGATCCTTCTTGTGCTTTGAATGGATCTCCTGCCCATGCATGATGTTGTGTTGTTTTTCATTGGTTGTTTGGGAAATATTGGTCCACTGAGCTATGCACGTCTTCTAAATGTTGACACATTCTGTTATACAGTATAAAAAAACCCCCACATTTGTGCCGTGCGTTGAACATAATGAACTAATTCTAGCTTCCACTCTGCTTTCAATCCACTGTCCTTAGTTTTCTCATGTGTAAAATGAGGGTGATGAATATGCTTTTCTCCCAGGGTGTCTTGGAGGAAGAAATGAAGTCATGGCAGTGAGGGCATTCTGTGAGTGCTCAGAGGCAATGGAAACAGCTGGAAGGATGGAAAGATTAGAAAATTGTGTCCTTATTGCCTTTTCTCAAAAACGTCTAGTTGTTAACATTTTAATAGAGTAAATGCAATGATTATATTATCATTAATATTCTTCTATTCATAAAGTAATTGATATAATATTCACTTTTTGCCATGGGGAATCAACAAAGTAGTTCACTTTCTTTTTAATTAATTAATTAATTAATTAAATTTTATTTATTTAATCAATTTATTTATTTTGTTTTTGGCTGTGTTGTGTCCTGTTTGCTGCAAGTGGGCTTTCTCTAGTTGCAGAGAGCGGGCTTCTCACTGCGTGGCTTCTCTTGTTGCAAAGCACAGGCCCTAGGCGTGCGGGCTTCAGTAGTTGTGGCTCGCGGGCTCTAGAGCACAGGCTCAGTAGTTGTGGCACACGGGCTTAGTTGCTCCGCGGCATGTGGGATCTTCCCGGACCAGGGCACGAACCTGTGTCCCCTGCATTGGCAGGCAGATTCTTAACCACTGCGCCACCAGGGAAACCCAGTAATTCACTTTCTGAGTGAACAAAGGAACACACTTGGCTCATTGATGTCTTTAGTTTTCTTCAATTAGCCTTTTCTGAGAAAGTCTACTTTCACTAATCAGGTTGACCTTTTCATTGTATGGATAAGGTAGCTGAGAATCTAAGAAGTTTGGTAACTTGCCCAGGGACCTATATCATGTGAAAGGCAGACTTAAGTCAATGCCTTCATTTTCTGATACCACTGTTTGCTTCATTATATTGTCTCTCAAAGTTCCATTGGTGGCATTTTGAATATCTTCAGAGGGAGGAAGAGAATGTGTGTGTCTTATTTTTATTTTTTGATTTCCAGGTTTCTAAAATCCTATCATCTGTTCCACTGGTTCTTTCTGAATTCATGGCAACCTTTTGAATACTTGAATTTTTTGCCAGCACCCTTGAAGGTCAAAGAAAAAAAAAAGAAAATTGAAAAATGTTTTAAACAGTTATCACATTATTTATTTGCCGACTCTTTTAGCACCAAATGCTGTTTGCATAGAGTTGTTAACTGGCTGGGCTACACTGTCTTGTAAATTCGTAGGGGCAAAGGCCTAGTGAGTTGCGTTGAACGTGGAATCTCTCTTCCAGGCTGGCTTGACATTTCCCTATACCTGTTTCCTTCTACTGGCAGGAACTTGTACCAGACCCCAGGCTGCATACTGTGACCCATTCAGCTCAAGATTTTATCTGGCAGACATTGCCTGTATGTGTTCTCATTTACAGCAAAAATACAGTTTACACTTTGATCGAACTTTGATGGCACCCCTGGCAGGGTTCAAGGTTCACCGGGGTACCACGCACACAGAGGAGAACAAGTGGGATGCAAGCGGTTGCCATAGTGAAAGCCCTAAGGATGTCAGGCCCTGCCTCACTGCCTCTGCGTCCCCCAACTCCTTTCCTAGGGATCATCATGAACTCCTTATACCGTCGGTCCTACCCTGCCAGGAAGTATAGCGAAGGTTCAGTATTACCCCTCCTTCACTCCTTTGCTTATTCAGTGGGGCTTAGGATGGATTTTCTCTCTCCTTGTCCCAACAGATACAATCAATTAGTCTCATTTGTTCTTAAGGCACATTTACTAACAGTCAACCCCTTGGCCCAAAGAAAGAATAGTCTGGTGTCCAAGTTGCTCTTGGATTATCTTCTCCTGCAACCCCCCAGCCCGCCTCCTCATCCCCAACCCCTTTGTATGACTCTGTTGGCCTCTTCTGAACCCTCATGTGGTATTTAAGGACCTGATTTCTGACTTAATTTTGCTGGCGCTCCTCTTTAGGGTTGGAATCTTCCCTCGAGAGTAGGATGGGACAAGAGCATGGGGCTGGGTGGGGTAGCGGGAGTGGAATTGAGAATTTATCCTCACGTGTTGATTTATTTATAGAGAAGGTGTTGAAACCCATATTCCAGCCCCAATGAAATATTCTCTAGAATCATTCCCAGAAACACACACACACATAGACACACACACACACACACACACACACGTTGAGTTTTGCCCAAGGGGCAAACTCTTTAAAGGTATAAAGGATACAACTTGGAGCAAAAAAACACATTCTAAACTTTAGCCCTAAGACTGGACCCAAAATGAACATCCCTTCCCCCTAAAAGAGTAAACAAAAAAATGTCCCCCCAAAACATCAAATCAACAAAACAGGCTCACAAACAACTGGCAGTTTCATAGACTCATTTTTGTGGCTAATGATACAAATACCAACCAAATCTGACTGAATCTTGAGCCATTCATTTGAATGCAGAAAATCCTCTACAGCGTGAGAGAAACTGAAGATAAAATAGCCACCAAATTATTTGAAGAGAAAATGAGCCAAATGCCCAACCAAACACACAAAAAAATATGGAAAAGAAATGGCTGAATACACTGAGTTATGTAAGAGTCGGAGAGAGAATTCATAGGGTTTCTGGAAACACAATTTCATCAAGAGCTGAAGGAAAATGAAAAGGAAGACAGCAGGCGTAATTGCCGTGAGCAATCGTTTCCTGCTGAGACAGAAGAGTTTTACCATCAGCTCTGTGAGAATACATCCAGGCAAATACAGAAAACATGGAAATAAATACTTCTCATAAAATCAGGATGGGAGGACAAAAGGGTGCCCAGAGACATTCCATGTATAGCAGAAAAGAGAGTGGGCAAAGGCCAGATAAGGTGATAATAGAAAAAGAGAAGTGAGAAAATTACATCTCTGTGGGCATCATTAGGGTGAATGAAGGAAAGCAGGCAAATGGAAGATGCTTAAAATGTAACAGAGCAAAGCATCCAGAACGCCACAGGTCAAATCCTGTTAGAGCAAATGGTGTCACAAAGAAAATCCCTTTACAACAAAAGAGGGAGGAGTGTAAACCCCGGAGGGAAAGTGGCGGCTAGAAGTCAGGAGAATTGGGTCAGGATTCTGGTGCTTTCCCTGCCTGGCCCCGTTTCTGTGGGTCCACTTGCTAACCTTTCTGGTCTGTAACATCAAGGACTTAGCCCCGAGGAGTGATCTGTAACCTTTTGGCAACCTGACCCCTTTAAGAATCTGATGAAATTTATGTCTTCTTCCGAGACAGGTTTACATGGGCTTATACTAGATATTTCATACCATTTCCAGAGGGCCATGTATATTTTGAAAGGAGACACTGGACTTTAAGTTTAGCATTGTAACCTTGACTGGTCTCTTATAGCTCTTCCAGCTTGGAAAACCTATGTTCTATGATTTCCAGGTGGCTAAGGGTCTGTTATTTGGAATAGTATTTGACTTCGCACAACTCCAGCACAAGGCAGGTAGTTGGAGCTTGTGTAAAGAGTCCTACTATTCAGCGTGAAATGCTGATGAGGAAGGCACTGCAGGGGTTATTAAGTTGGTTTACAATGCTTTGTCCTTTCTTCCTTAGCAGCACCGGATTTTCTAATCCACTCTCTATTTCAGCGAAATTTAACCTCCTGTCAGGGCGTGTCTTGGCTCAATCCTTTGTATTTCGATTTTCTCCTGTTCTTTGCCTTGCCCCATCCTCTCGCTTTCCTTTCTCTGAACTTTTCTCCTCATCCTCCTTTCTCTGACTTTTTTTATGAAGGGATGTAGTGATTGAAGCTAGTGCCTGGAAGGTGGACTTTAGAAAGAACTTTCCATGTGCCAGAGGTGGTGCAGGACAGAGAGAACTGTAAAGAAATGAGACACAATCTCTGCTCTCAAGGAATTTTTTAAAAAAATAAATTTATTTATTTTATTTATTTATGTTTGGCTACGTTGGGTCTTCGTTGCTGCACGCGGGCTTTCTCTAGTTGCAGCGAGCAGGGGCTACTCTTCGCTGCGGTGTGCGGGCTTCTCACTGCGGTGGCTTCTCTTGTTGTGGAGCATGGGCTCTAGGCGCGCAGACTTCAGTAGTTGTGGCTCACAGGCTCAGTAGTTGTGGCTCGCGGGCTCTAAAGCGCAGGCTCAGTAGTTGTGGCACACGGGCTTAGTTGCTCTGCGGCATGTGGGATCTTCCCGGCTCAAACCCATGTCCCCTGCATTGGCAGGTGGATTCTTAACCGCTGCGCCACCAGGGAAGTCCCAAGCAATTTTTTAATGTAGTTGGGAAGATATGAAGACATGAAAAGTGGAATAGTCGTAAAATGTGAGATTATAAGAGAGAAAATGACAGTCCAAGAAGTGTCTTCAAAAAGTATGCCTGTCATGTGGAGGAACCTCGTGGGTCATTCATACTATAGGTTTAAAGGAAGGTGAGTCAATGGAGCTGGGAAGGCTTCATGGAAGAGGTCCATCTTGGTGTTGGGCAGGGGCCAGGCCTGGAAGGTTATGTATGGTTAGGATGGTTGGGAAAGTTCAGTGGAGAAGGAGGTGAGAGCTATAACAAAATACCACAGGCTACGTGGTTTATAAACAACACAAATTTCTTTCTCACAGTTCTAGAGTCTGGAAAGTCCAAGATAAAGGTGCTGGCAGATTCAGTGTCTGGTGAGAGCCAGCCTCCTGGATCACAGACCACTGTCTCCTCACTGTGTCCTCATGTGGTGGAAGGGGTGAGGGAGCTCTCTGGGGTCTTTTTCACAAGACCCTGTAGTGATAGGTATCCCTCGGTAACCACGGGGGATTGGTTCCAGGAGTCCCCTCTGATATGAAAATCTGCAGATGCTCAAGTCCCTTACATAAAAATAGCACAGTACAGTTGGCCCTCTGTATCCCTATTCATGAGAGCTCCACCCTTCTGACCTGATCACCGCCCAAAGGCCCCTTCTCCAAATATCATCCCATTGGGGATTAGGTTTCAGCATATGAATTTTAAAAGGACACAGACATTTAGACTAGAGCATTCTTATTCAAATTCATCTTGGTTCTGTCTTTTCCGGGGCCCTGGCTGGAAGCACTGCCTCCCAGTCTGTAACTCAAATTACAGTTTAGAAGACAGTGAACATGGTAGGCCACATAAAATGGAGCCAACCTTTGGAGTAAGGAAAAGAGCACTTTTTCTGCATCTACTAGGAAATGAAAGAAAAACTGGAGTGCCTACTTTTTAAAAAACCCCATTCATTCATTCATTCAGTATTCATTTAGCACCTAATATGTGTCAGGCGCTGTGCTACACTGTGGGGATACAGCAGTAAACAAGACAGAGGTGGCTTGGCCTCTTGGAGCTTAGTGAAGGAAAGCCAGACACCAACTTATGCTCTATATGCAGAGGATGGCTGACTGCAGCACTGTTGCTCTTCCTGATTTCAGGTCAATTTAGAAGTCTGATACAACCCACCTTTATTCTATCGAGAGCTGTTCCATTATTCAGTTGGTGGTTGGTTGGTGGGGGCCATCGTGAGCAGCCACTTATCCAGGAGCAGAAGCTCTGATTCTGGAAAATGACAAACATACTGAGAGAACATATAGATCAAAACAGTAAGTGGAATTTCAGCATTCAGTTCCAGATTAATGAAGCTAGCAGTTTGGCAAGAACACAACATAGAAATCTTCCGGAGGGTTGGGAGAGGTACATTGTAGAGATTGGTGGTTTTACCAAGAATACAAATAGCAGGTAGGAACAAGTAGGGCTTTTGAAAAAATGCCTAAAACTAGGCAGCACAACAAGAGATAAATAAAATACACAGTAAAGAGGCAAAATAATAAAATACTGTAATTTGGCCTCCCAGCATGAAGGAGGGAAGCTGAGAGTAGAAGAATGGATTAGAATTCATGAGTCATTTGTTTGGTTTTGAACTGATGGAGCTCTGGATGGTTGGAGAGCTGGTTCTTCTTCCTTCCAACGCCAGGATCGCTGCTGAATGGACCTGCTATCTCGTACTTTCTCCTACGAGGCTAACCATTTTTTAAGCAACAGCTTTGGGCCCGGCACTGTGCTGGGTGTTCATGTGTATTCTCATCTTCACAAAGTCCTGCAACAAATAGATGAGGACTCCAGGGTCCAGAGGTGTCTCTAAGGTAACTCAGCTAGCGTGGAGGCCACAGCTAATCCCGGTCTTTCCGACTCTTTTATTGGCGCCTCTCATATCCCGTGGCTTCCTGTGCCCTTTGGCACTTGACAAATGACCTCTGGTGGAGATGCAAAGCAAAAGCCTCATAAAAGTGAGCTCCCCGGAGCCTTACAGTCTAGAAACATCCCTTCCCTTGGATAAAAGGCAGGGACATCCTTTTCATTACCTACTTCTGGGGCCGCCTTAAATCAGGGTATGCTGAGGACGTGATTTAAGAAACAGGTTGCTTCTTGCAGTGCCAGAGAGTAGGAAAGTCCTTAAAGCCAAACCAAACCAAAGCCGCATTGACTGGGGGCATGTCAAAGGGAGACTGGAACCCACTGAACGAGCTTCAACGGCCAAAGCTGGAAGATTTTGAGTGATAAAATAGTGTTGGATTATAACCCAAAGTATAAATAAACGTCCAAGAGTCCATACTGATATAAATAAAGGATTGGGTAAATAAACAAACGGAGGGAAAGATACAAATGTCCTGTGCAGAAGAATTCCAAGTAATTTATGTAGATTCTTCACCCTGAAGGAGGCGGTTTAACTCCCCGCTTGTAACTGTGGGCTGTGCGCAGTGACTGCTTTCCAAAGAGCGCAGTGTGGAAAGGGGAGCAGAAAGAGTAACTTTATAGTGGAGAAATCTGACAGGCATCACCTCAGCCAGATAATCAAGGTCAACATCAACAGTGGTAAGTCACGTTGCTCGTACGCACTCTTGATACCGTTGTGATGAAAACGGCACTTTACCTCTGGTCTTTCTCCCAAACCCCCATAATCCCAATAGAAGGGCATTCTGCAAAATAACTGCCAAGAACTCCTCAAAACTGTGCAAGTCGTCAAAAACAAAGAAAGTCTGAAAAACTGTCAAAGCCAAGAGGAACCTAAGGAGAGCTGATGGATGACTAAACGTACTGTGGGCTCCCGGATGGAATCCTGGAACAGGAAAAGGACATTCGGTTAAAACTAAGGAAATCTGAATAAAATATGGACTTTAGTTTAAAATAATGTATCACCACTGGTTCATTAATTGTAACGAATGTACCATGTTAATGTAAGACGTTAATAATAGGGAAAACTAGGTATAGGGTATATGGGAACTATCTATAACTCTTTTCATATTTAATGTAAATCTGAAACTGTTCTCAAAAGCAAAGTCTATTTTAAAAACAGATTAAATTCTATTATCAAGTTTTTTTTTATTGGAGTACAGTTGCTTTACAATGTTGTTTTAGTATCAAGATATTTTGAGCATGAATTTACAATGCCTGATGTGGACAGGGAATATTGCCTCTGTGATGTTGTTTATCGCAGCTCCAGTCTTGCTCCTAACCTTGAACTCACACCAAGGGCTGATTGGGCTGCCCTCTTGGCCTTTGGAAGGGTTTGGTGAAGGCTTCCTTAGGAAGCCAGTGGGCACAGGAAACGAAGCCTTGTTCCTTCTTTATCCCTGGGACTCTTGCATCTGAGTGGCATGTGCTGTATGTAGAGAACAGTTTAGGGCCTTGAAGCTGAATTGGCTGGGACAGGGCTGGGCTGGGAGGAGTGGTGAGAGCAGCCCCAGAAGCCAGGCCAGTTTCCTGCCTTTCTCCCCACCACACTCATTGACTCACTTTTTTGCCTACACAGCCCCTTCCCAGAATGCCCTTGTACAATTTTGTCAATCCCAGTCCTATCTTTTGTTCTTCCTTCTATCATTTAAATACCTCTTCCTTGAGCACTAATTATGTGCTTTGCACTGTGCTAGGTGCTGGGTCTCTATAACACTTATATTCCAGTAGTAAAGACAGACAATTAAGGTAAACTGATGCATGATTACAAATCATAAGCACCTTGAAGGAAACAGAGCGCTAAAATAGACCATAAGGAGAGGGGTCCTAATTTAGATGGGGTGGTCAGCAGAGGCCTTGCTGAAGGGAGGACATTTCAGCTGAGGCCTGAAGGATGACAAAGAGAGGTCATGAGCAGTTCTTGTAGAGGGAACAGCATGTGTGAGGGCTCAGAGGCAAGAAGGAGTTTTGCATGTTTGAGGCACTGAAAGATTTCCAGAGCGGCTGAATGTGGTGACGGAGGGAGAGGGGCACGGGATGAGACTGTGGAAATAAATTCAGCCGGTACTTGATGGCTACCAAACACCTCACACTTAACCCACCTACACAGACCTGTTAGTTCTTTCCCCCAGGAGTGGCCCATCTTGGTAAGTGGCACCACCATCCACAAATCAAGGGGTTACCTTGCTTCTTCTCTTTCTCTTGTCTCCACATCTCCTTTGGTCATTCCTGTTGGCTCCACTCCAGAATACGTCCTTCTCACCATCTCCACTGCCACAGCCATCCATGGCCCAAGCCGCCATCTAATATCAGACCTTCTCTCCTACCTTTTCCCATTAGGCTCCGGCTTTCTCCTGGCTTTGAATGTGCTGAGCTGGTTTCCACATCAGGCGTTTGCAGTTCTTCCCCTGATCGTTCCACGGCTGACTCTGCCTCATGACTCAGGTCTTAACCTCAGTTCTCACCTCCTCTGAGAAGCCTTCTCCCTCATGTCTCCAACCCCAGTTATTTTCTGCTACATTAGCCTATTTTATCCCTTATAGTGCTTGTCAGAAATGGACGTTATCTGACTTCTTTACCAGTTTATTGTCTGTCTTTCACATGAGAATGTTAGTTGCTTGAGGGCAGACGTTGTCTGGTTTGGCACCCAGTGGGTGCTGTCACCCCTCTCTCAGGTCTCAACAAACAGCCAGCCCAGGTGTGCTGGGGCCTCGAGGAGGGCCAGCTCCTCCCACTAGTGACAGGCCGGAGGCTGAAGACCCTGATGGCCATGACAGTTGCTGTAAACTTGGACAACTTACTCCTTGCGCCTCAGTTCTCTCCTCTGGAAAGCGACGAGTTTGAACTTGATGATTTCCAACTGCAAAGATTCTATGATTGATTATTGCTCGTGAACATCAGCTGGGAAAGAGATTTGGCAGAGGGGCTTCATAAACTACTAACCCTGCCTAAATGGAGTTGCTTTTTGTTTGTTTATGCCTGTGATTGGTGTAAAAGGAAAAGCACAGAAGAGCATTCACTCCTCTTGACTAAATAAAGGCTTTCCCAGTGAGCCCATCCCTCTGGAAAACTCCAAAATTGGAAGGTTCCGGTTTGAGTTCTTGCCCAGTTAAAGACCTGCCTATAGACTATGTGCGTCTCTTCTAAAATCAGGTTTTTCTTCAATTTAGAAAACAAATGTTCACATTTTCCCCCAGTGTTTCCAATCGTCTTAATGGTAAATAATGTTAACACATATTTTATTCTACCAGAACTCTGATTAAAGGAAATATAAACTATAGTTTATATTTTAAGCAGCAACTCAAGTTGAAACCTCACTGTCTTTGGCTCTTTGACCACCCCCGGAAAGAAAACGATGGTTTATATGTTCTGTTGAATATTTGCAGTCATACCTTTTCCCCGAATACAATTAAGATTTATTGATTTCCCCATTCAACAAATATTTGGAGAACCTGCTGGGTTAGAACAATTGTGTTAAGTGCTGATAGGAACCTCTGAGTGAACACACGAGGCTTGACAACGGTTTGTTTGTTTGTTTTTTCCTTTTTTTCTCACTGTAGAGTGATTGGGTGGCTAGCTGGCTTTTTTGTTGGGTGACCCCCAAATGTAGGATTATTCTTTGAAGCTGTTCAATTTCTCTATAAAGGAATCCCTGAATCTTTTGTTGGGGTGTGATTGGGGTTGGAGGGAGGATGGTGGAAGTACGTGCCTGGCTGCCAGCCTCCGGGAGCAGGACAGGGCAATGAGCCAGGGGTCTCACCATTCAGCAGGCACACGTTCGTGGAATCCCCATTTTTTGTCCTATAGCTTGCTCCCTCCATCCTTCATGCCTCTCTGCCTTAATTTCTCCAGGGTGTATAGCTTTGATCGGTAGAATGGTAGGTGATTGCTGCTTGGGGTCAAAAGGGAATCTGGGGATCTACCCTACTGTGCCTCAGCCTTCCACTCAGTTCCGTGTCCCCCTCATGCCTTACCCACGCCGTCCTAGGCCCCGGGGGCTTCAGCCCCTTTGTCTTCCTGGGGTTTTGTGGGAGCAACTCAGTTTGCTTCTCCTTGTCATCCCTCTCTGAAGGGACTCTGCTGAGTCAGATACCATTCCTCCATCCACTTTCTATCTCCTGAATTTTGTTGACATCTTTTTGTACATAACTGTGTCCTTATCCTCATGAGTTTTTATCTATTTCATTTCTTTTAGAAGGGAAATGAGATAAATACATGTGTTCAAGCTGAATATCTCACTGACAATCCCTAAGTGGTAGTTCCAAGAATCTCTCTCATTTCTCATAGCGATTCTACGAGGTAGACCACTTTACAGGAGGGGCATCTAAGGCAGAAAGAGGAACAAGGTCTGACATCTAGGAGGGAACTAGGGTCCACAGGCAGGGTTTTCTGACTCCAAAACCCAGACCCTTGAATTTTATGCTAAATCGCCTTCTGTTAAAATGGAGTCCAGTTTTTGTTTTTTTTTTAACATCTTTATTGGAGTATAATTGCTTTACAATGGTGTGTTAGTTTCTGCTTTATAACAAAGTGAATCAGTTATACATATAATATGTTCCCATATCTCTTCCCTCTTGCATCTCCCTCCCTCCCACCCTCCCTATCCCACCCCTCTAGGTGGTCACAAAGCACCGAGCTGATCTCCCTGTGCTATGTGGCTGCTTCCCACCAGCTATCTATTTTACATTTGGTAGTGTATGTATGTCCATGACACTCTCTCACTTTGTCACAGCTTACCCTTCCCCCTCCCCATACCCTCAAGTCCATTCTCTAGTAGGTCTGTGTCTTTATTCCCGTCTTGCCACTAGGTTCTTCATGACCTATTTTTTTTTTTCCTTAGATTCCATATATATGTGTTAGCATACTGTGTTTGTTTTTCTCTTTCTGACTTACTTCACTCTGTATGACAGACTCTAACTCCATCCACCTCACTACAAATAACTCAATTTCGTTTCTTTTTATGGCTGAGTAATATTCCATTGTATATATGTGCCACATCTTCTTTATCCATAAAATGGAGTCCAGTTTGCTTTTAGCTTAGCCTGATACCTTATCTTCTTACATAGAAAACAGTATGCTTCTTTTCCCAGGCAGGGTAATGGTGATAAGCTTAGTTGGTGGCTGGGGACAGAAATATAGTCACAACCTCAAAAATTATTTCCTGTAGGACATACAAAAATTTTTTATTTTTCTATTTGAACCACAGTATTGCTATGGAAACTTATGTAAAAATACATTTGTCATTAAAGAAATTTTCTAGATATAGTCAGCACAGAACTTTTTTCCTTTTTCCCCAAGAGGGCAATCACTGCCCAGGTGATGCTTTTCCTTGATCCAGAGTCAACACTTGATGTTGGTTGAGTCGTCATTTTGCTTTGCCTGCGCGTGAGTCTCAGTGCTCGCACGCCAGGTTTTATAGATGGATCTTTGGTTGGTTCTGGGAAGGCTTACTCAAGTCTCATTGAAATCTGCACTTCTTCTGATGTTTTCAATGTTTCATCAGGAAATTGGTCTCAAGCACATCACTGTTAACAGAGAGTAACGGGCAATGCTTTTTAAATGTTTCTATTGCACTAGAGCATTTTGGAAATGTGACGTGACTTAAAGTCATCTATAAAAGTTTCAAGTGACTGGTATTTGTTATACAAAAACGATCACTTTACATGCTAAACAAGTCACAACATATTTTATGTTTTATTTCATGTAGTCCTTTTCTTTATACCTCATTCCAGAAATTGGAATGTGTAGCTTTGGCATAATTGTCATTCTTTGCAAAGCATTGTTTTGTTTTGTTTTTTTTTGGCCTCTCCGCTCCTTTTGCGGATCTTTTGCAGGATCTAGTTCCCCAACCAGGGATTGAACCCGGGCCCATGTCAGTGAAAGCGCCGAGTCTTAACCACTGGACTGCCAGGGAATTCCCTGTAAAGCATTGTTTTTGACCTTGGCTAAACAAACAGAAGGCCAAAGGCTGACTTCCATGCCTGGTTTAGATGCAGCAAGACATGTTTCTTTTCTCTTTTTTTCTTTCTGTTGTTTGGGATCTTCCTCATCTGGTGGGAGCAGAGTCTTCATAACAAGCACTGCCGCCAAGCTGTGACAGGTGCCTGATAGCAGCAAGAGGATTCGTCTGGTTGCTCCCTCCACTGACAGGCACGACAGCCCAGATCTGCTCCTACCGAGGGCGGCAAGATAGCTGGGGGCTCTAGCCATACCCTCCAAGGTCTGGAACCGGGTTGTTTCATCCACCCCAGTGGGGACATCCGGTCTCCCCATCTTTTCTTTGGCCTACAGGTCCCCTGGGGTGTCACCAGGGAGGCTGTCCATGTGGCGTAGGCTGAAGGGTCTGCACAAAGACTTGGGCTCCGAGTCCCTCCTGATGGAGGATCAGAGGGTGGTGGGTTGCACGCTGATCACGTGCCTATTCTCCGTGCGTTGAAGGAGAATTAGCTGGTGTGGGCTCTGGGTGCCAGAGGGGAGGTTCTCGCCCCGCCTGGAGGGTGGTCAGTCCGGGAGACCCATTCTCTGCGGGCTCCCTTCATGGGTCGCCCTCTCGGGGTCAGCTTCTAGGGTCCCAGACCATCCTCTCACTTTTTACAGGCCCCAGTTCTGACCTCCTCTTAGTCTTGAAGAGGCCCAGAGCTCCTTTTTCCCTTCACGTCTCCTCACAAGGATAGAGGTGCAGAGAGGGTGGAGGCTCATCAGAGGCTGACACTGTTGATGACAAGGTGACCTGGTGGGAAAGTAAAGCATGGTGTAGACCCTGCCCTGGGCTCCCACGCGCTTGTGCTCAGCCGGCAGCACCCCGTGACTGTCTCTTCTCCGGGTCTAAGCTTCATCTGCAGACCCTTCCAGGCCTTGTGGGTGTCACCAAAGGGTTAGATAATGAGTCCGAGAACACAAGCCCTCCTCCTAGCTACCCCGCATCCATCCTAGCAGCCTCAACGGGCTGCCACGTAGTTCGTTCTTTTATCCGATAAGCCCTTGGGACTTGGCCCACTTGTCTCTCATTTCCCAATTCTCCCTCTCCTGGAGCTGTCTTCAAAGCAAGCTGTGTCTTTTCCATCAACCCTACTTCCTTGCTGTCACTGAAATACATGCACAATATTTTTCATTTGTAAGGGCTTTTTAGTGTTAGTCTCTCAGGG